>NC_138869.1:13440670-13776626 GCF_965194805.1 Balaenoptera borealis
GTGTACTACCTGTATGCTTTTGGACTATCTCCCCGTATAATTTATGGTTGTGTGCTTTTGGAAGGGAAAGCACACTAATAAGCATGGGAGGTTTACTATGCACTAGACCCAACTGAATGAAGGTGCTCATGTATGACCTTCATTCAATAAAATAACACAAGAACACTACAGGTTGAAACAGAGGCATACGAAATGGGGTGGTGCAAATGATCAGGCAACAAAAGATGCACCATCTGCAGGGAATTTTAAAAAGAAATTACAAGTTATCTGCTTTTTATTACAACCATAGGCTAGCCATTCTAAACAATGGCAGGAAAAAATGCTCCACTCCAAAAAATTTTGGTTGATCTAAGTCAGGATCTGTAAAGGGTCAGATAGTAAATATTTCAGACTTTGTAGGTCACATGATCTCTGTTGCAGCTACTCAACTCTGTTGCAGCATGACAGCAGCCAACTTCCTTAGAAGATGTGTAAAAAATGGTCATTTAAAAAATTATTTATAACAATAGGCAGCTGAAAAAATTTAGCCCATAAGTCAAAGTTTACTGACCCCTAGTCTAAGTTCTAAACAATTGCAGTGACTATTGTTTTGATAATATATACATAAGCTCCAAATAAGCACCATTTTTATCACTTATCCTTTAACAAACATTGTATTCTACTTGTAACTGAACTCAGAGAATCCCAAATTATGCAGCTGGCTCCTGACATACACAGATTCAGTTAACATATATTCATTTCAAGAGTAAGTTCACTACTGTTAGGGATAATCCAAGCTCACAGCAGGCATAGTTCTTGCCTCCAACTCCTCTAATATCGCATATTCTTAAACAGTACATTTGCAATTATCAGTCATATCACAGTGATTGTAAAGACGAAGAAACATTGCAATAAATACTTCCGTTCTGTTAATTGTTCTAAAGCAATGGATTAATGTCAATAACTGGTATCGGTCACCATTTTACGAAATTTTACAGAAACAGAAAATTTCAGAAGGTCTTACAAAATATGATAGATGTTTACGATTAATTTTTGACAAAGGTATTTTAAGGAAAAATCTCCAAATATGGAGACATTTGAAAAACTAATCTCAAAGAAATAAAGATATCAGTGTTCTGGCAATTTCTGGAATTTCTGATGAAATGGGAATTTCATGAATTTTGAATTTTATGGTTATCTTTAAGAGTTTTACTATTTGTATATCTATTGCTTCTTGTGGAAAAAAAACTTTTTGAAATAAAATTAAGAAAAAGTGCTCTTTGATCAACTTTGAACAAATATAGATGAACAAATCTGGCTAAGGTGTCTACTGAACACGCGTATGCAAAGATCAGTTTTTACAAAATAGTTGACAAATTCGCAGAAGTTAAAGCTTCCAAACAGAAACTGGGATGCTATTTGTTACTATAACGGGCCAAACAATATGGAGGTACAATATTTTTCCTTTTTTTAAAAAAAGATAATGTATTTAAAATGTATCATCTCTTGCTGTTTTTCTATTCTATACTGTAATTTTTATTTGTATATTTATTTATTTATTGTTTTATTATAAACATGCAGACATATGAAATGCAATAAAGTAAAATTTTTACTGCTAGAATTTCTTTTTCTTCCATTATTACTATTATTATTCATTTCATTTCATGATTATTATTGAAAATTGTTTTGTCATGTAGAGGAAAGAGTTGTTAAAAAATGATTTACTTTGAGTGTCAAACAGGCTAAGTGCACCAAAGGTAAACAATAGTTTTGTTTCATAAATGGAAGAAAAGGTGAGAAGGTGATTTTCCCGAGACTAGCCAGGAGGTAAATTAAGTGTGATTTCAAAAGTAGGTCTACAGGCACACGAAAAGATGCTCAACACCGCTAATTACCAGAGAAACGCAAATCAAAATACAAGGTACCACCTCACACTAGTCATGCCCCAAAGCCTCAGGTGGAGTAAACCTGAGTTAGAACATGAAAAGCCAGCCCTAGGTTCCCTAGGCAGTGCTCTATTGAGACTTGATTAAATACAGATTGCAATAAAGAGGCAGAAGGTGTCACAACTTGTAAATTCACCTGGTCCAGACTTTTGCAAACTGCATCTCCCTATTCAAAGCAGATGACAGAGCCCCTGCTATTATAATTACGTAATACAGCGCGGATATTCTAAAACATATCTGTCCAGTTTGACTGTTAGCATTGGTCCTCTGCACTAGTGTGCAGATCCAAGAGAAAGCACACGTGTACACACACACATATACATACCACATACACATATCATGCACACGCACCACACACAACGCACACATCACACACGGACATGCACAGACATCACAAACACCCCCCCCACACATACTATACAGGTACACATCACACACAAACACCACAGACACACCACCCACTCCTCACTCTTGAAGCCAACTACTCTGGTACTTTGGTAATCAGTATTTTGTGACTATGTGTATCTATGCTTATGAGTATTGTGATTTCTACTTAGCTAATTAAACCTAGGGAAATTAATGTTTCTCTCAATTTCCTTCAAAGCTCATTTTTCTATCACAACTTAATGAGTTATTAGGATGCCATAGAGACAAATTAAGATTCTCTATTATACTTTCCTTCCTCAGAAGGATACTGTCATGGTAGTTCCAGATATATTTGAACTGTCACTTTACAAAGGTATAGACAGCACTTTTAATTACAAGACCTAATCTTCTGAATTGGTTTGATTAATATGTTGCTGGAATCAGCTTTCATGTAAAATTGGTTTTATTAGAACTTTAAAATATCAGGTCAGGAACTCCATTTTATTTCTTAAAAAAAAAATAAAACTGCTGAAGTGTTTTATGTGTGTCAATAATTCTTCTTTGTGAAGTTTTTAACTGCCAGTAAAAGTCCATGGGTAGAAGTTTGAAGAATCTTTCAGTGATTTTGGCTCCAATAGGCTACATGTGTGTCTATACTCATCTTAAATGATTTTTTTAAAAATTTATTTTATTTATTTATTTGTGGCTGTGTTGGGTCTTTGTTGCTGCACGTGGGCTTTCTCTAGTTGTGGCAAGCGGGGGCTACTCTTCATTGTGGTGCATGGGTTTCTCATTTCAGTGGCTTCTCTTGTTGCGGAGCATGGGCTCTAGGCATGCGGGCTTCAGTAATTGTGGCACGTGGGCTCAGTAGTTGTGGCTCACGGGCTTAGTTGCTCCGCAGCATGTGGGATCTTCCCCGGACCAGGGCTCAAACCCGTGTCCCCTGCACTGGCAGGCAGATTCTTAACCACTGCACCACCAGGGAAGCCCTGAAATGACACTCCTGATAAAAGCATTTCTTCCAAATAATGCCCCAAAGCCTTTAAACTCAACTCATCCAGCCAAATGCCTTTCCAAACTCTTCTCGCTGGTTGGTTTGCATTTAACAGTTATGTTTTCACTTTGAATTCTTTCTGGTTTTTTAGAGTCAAAAGTACTCTTTCATATGCATTAAATCAAGATTGCCCCATGAAGCATGGGGCTCATTCTTCTTAAACTATTTGCTTGTTTGCATATGAATTTGGTGTTTGTGTTTATTTTCTATTAATAATAGTAACTGAAAAGTAAACTCCTCATCCAAACTTGTATTGAGAACTTAGTGTGTGCTAAGCTTTGTATTTCACATTTCATGTGCGTTATCTAATTTAATTTCACATTTTTATGAGGTTGAGACCACTCTTGCCTTCATTTAACAGATGTGAAAACTGAAGCACAAAGAGGTTAAAGAAAAAGACCCTTTCTTCTAGGGTGACAGCATTAGCATCTAACCCAGGCTGTCTCACCCTAGGACTCATGTTCTTGACACTTCCCACAACTCAGAACTTGGAATTAGAGAGATTAAAGTCAAGGCCATATAAAGAGTAAGTGGTAGGTTAAAGATGTGAATATAGGTTTCCCAATAAACCAATCAAAATTGAAACAGAAAAGTAAAGTAACCTGCCTACAATTAAAGGAATTTGAGATTAGGTCCAGTGACGAAAACTTAGTCCTAAATCTCCAAGCCCAGGGCTCCATTGTGTGCTCGTTAATCCTTGGATAGGATGGAAAGGAAGAAGGGAAATTCCTCTGGTCCACATTTCCCAAATGAAGCCCCACTTCTGTAAATGTGAATAAAAGAGTATTTGGCTAAATATATTTGGGGATTATTGCACAGTATATCTCACTCTCGATGTTTCATAATGTGATTTTAATACAAAAAAGATTTTTAGAAGTCCTGCATAAAAGGTACCTTCTTAGTTATGTTTAATCAGCGTTGCCCAGATTTACTAGTTCACAGATCCTATTTATGTAGGCAGCATAATGACACCCCAAAGATGCCCAATCCTTAAATCCCAGAAATGTTGATTATGTTACATCACATGGCAAGGAAGAAGTAAGGGTGTAGATGGAATTAGAATAGACAACTGACTTTGAGGTGGGGAGATGCTCCTGGATTATCTAGTGGGCCCATAGTAATCACTGGGTCATTGTAAGTGAAAGAGGGAAGTAGAAGAGTTAGAGAGAGATTCGAAGATGCTACGCTATCAGCTGTGAAGATGGAAGGTGACCATAAGCCAAGGAATGGGATCAGCCTCCAGAATCTGGAAATTGCAAGGAATCAAGTTCTTCTTCATTCCAATCTCCAGAAGGAATACAGCCTTGCAGACACCTTGGTTTTAGACATCTGAGACCCCTTTTGGTCTTGGACCTCTATTACTGTAAGATAATCTATCTTGTTTTGTATTGTTTTAAGCCACAACTTTTACAGTAATTTTTTATAGCAGTAAACAGAAAGCGAATACACCATTTTCCTTGCAACACCTACTCTCAAATTTAATTTTGGAAATACTGATCTAGTCCATCATCCTGGCTTGAAGAGACACATCTTGAAAGCTTGTGGAAAATGGAATTCTGATGTTTCAATGTAGTGTTTCTCAAATGTTAACGTGCACAAGAATTGTGTAGATATGTTTTAAAAATATAGGTGCTGATTCAGTAGGTCTGGGGCGGAGCCTAAAGTTCTGCATTTCTGAAAACCTCCCAGGTGATATTGGTGTTGATGCTGCTGGTTGATGTTCACATTTAGAGGAGCAAAGTTTAAAGAAAAGCATAAAAACAAAACAAACAGAAAACAGCTTCAGCCTTCTTAGGAAAACTTTGGTAAAAGGAATCCCATGAAGTTTCAAATAGAAAATGCCTACCTGCAGATAAATGATCATGGAAACATATTTGTAAGTACTGTTCCATTCATCAGTTTTTATGACACAGAAAAAATTTCTGCGTGAAGGGGATAGAGGAGAAATGTTACAATTCATTGAGGTCTCCTATTCCTAACAACTGAGAAACTATCTGCCTCACTAATAAGACAGAAGAGGTATAAAGCACAAAAGGAGGTCTTATATAATATTCTCTATTTGACCACGAAGTCATATAAAATATCTGTTTAGCACTGTAAAAAGAATTAGATTTACACAGAATAAGACAATAAATTTAAAAAGACTCTGGAATGTTCTGCCTTATCCTCTTTTAAAAACTATACTTTAAAACAAATTTTATTTCCATGTTTCACCCTTGCTTTAGAAACACCCAAGTGCATGGAACCAGAAAGCCTCATCAATTATCTCACCACTTACCTGCCTGGGGGAAGAAAAAGAGCTTAAGTAAATTAGAGGATGCCAAAAAGAACCATTCTCTGCTACCTCTGCCAGCACAAAAAGAACAGATTTTTTTTTTTCTTTTTTCTTTTCAGAGTAAATTTAGCATCCATGAAAGGTGCCAAGTTAAAATCCCTAGAAACGAATGCATTCTCCTTACCTGCAAGTCTGACAATGGTGATAAAAGCTTTTTCATAAAACTGCTTAGTCCCATAGGAGAGCTCATTTCTGGACCATTTCTACATAACTGGTCTTTATATAAGGAGATAGAAATTACAGACTCAACCATTAGCAAGCCGTCAATTGTAGGTGCTTTGAAGATTAACTCAAAATACATCATTCTGTGTCTCAAGAAACCTTTGTTTCAACATCACCACATGTGTACAGTGCCGTAGAATTTACAAAGCATTCTATGATAATAAACACTTACTGTAAACACTTTTCTGAGCTCTTGCTACGCGCCAGGCACTACGAGGCTTCGTATCAGTGCTTTACATGTTTTAACATACTTACCTCTCATGACAGGCTACAAATAGGTATCATTGTTACTTCAATTTTGCAGATGCACAAGCTGAAACACAAAGTCACCACATACATCACATATGCTGCCTACGATCACACAGCTAACCAGGAGAGGAGCCAGGATTTGAACCTAGGATACTGGTTCCAGAGCTCACTCATTTAATAATTATACAACATAACTGCTGTCACAATTCCAAAAAAAAAGACAGAATATTGCACTGACTGAATGATGAAACTGATACCCAGGGAGCATGATATGCCAAATGTCATACCTGAAGTATGACAAGAAGTCATATTTAAATGCAGCGTTCTGCCTTCAGAGACCAAGGGCTATCCAACTGGTCTGGATACACTGATTCAACATGCTACCTTTTACTGAGTTACTGTTAGTGTAGATAGAGTCAACTTTCCCCATAAGAATAAAAGAGGGGTAAACGCTTTTATGACTAATGAGGATATAAAATGCTAAATATTTCAGGCTTTCCAAAGAAACAATAATTTAGCTTTCATTTTAATAGAGCAAACACACCCATTTCTGATGGGACCATCCAGGCATTGGAAGAAACTCAGGCTGGCGAGGTTCCCTTGTGGTCACCAGCTCCCCTTTCTGACACTGAGCCAACAGTGAAGTTTTCCAGGGAAGGACATGGGCCAAGGTTTTCAGCACCAGGAGAAACAGTCCAGATATGACCATGTGTTTGGTAAAACTGGTTCCCAGCAGGAAAAACCATAACCACAACTCAACAGGCTTTTCAGACTATCAGTTCTTTGGTTTCAATGAATATAAACCAACTCAAGCTTTCTTCCTCTCTTATGTACACGGACACAGACATACACATCAGAAGGTAAGGAGCCCTGGAGAAGCAGTCACACCATGGAAACAGTGTTCAGCAGGGTCTTATAGGAGTGGAGCTGAAAAGGCATGAAGGTCAAGGGTACCTACCCCTCACCTGCTCTTTAGGGCACACCTTATGGCTGCTTGATGTCTTACCTTGCAACCTCCTTTCATCTTTATACTCCAGTCTCCACAGAGAACCTCCTCTGCTTCCTCATGGTTTCTGCTCCCTCATAACTTTAGCGTGCACTCATCTAGAGAAGGCTGTGACGGCAACTCTTAGAGCCAACACCAAGGCTGCCTGGCTTTTCCTCTCAGTACTGCAACGTATGATTTGGTCAAATGTCCATACCTCATGCAATCAGTTGTGCAGAGGGGCAAAGGAGGAGCACGCTTTGTAACAGATATCTTTATCCAGACTTCTTCCAGTTGCGATGATGGTTATAGTAAGAGGAGATGTGGGTCATGCCGAAATTTACCTATTCTGATCACACTGAAATTGATCCAGGTTAGGCCCACGCCTTGATTATTTAGAATAAATTGAGGGGGATTTTTAGGGCTTAAGGCTTTCAGATAATATGAGTTATACCTTTACTTGACAAAACATTCCAATATTTAATGAACCTCAACACAACCCTTACACCAACTCAGTTGTGAGTAAATCAGTAATATGATGTTTTTATATGTGTTGAAAAACTAAAGCATTATCATACAATATTTAATATTCACACCAAAGTGTATATTAGAATCATAAATTCTCAGGGGTGAAAAGAAACTACAGAAATCATCTATATTGGACCTGACATTGTTTTCCCCTGAGATCAAAGCAATGCGGTTTCAATAATATTGAAATTTCTAATCTTAGGCCTCGCAAAAAGCTAAATGATAATTGTATTTGATATTTACTTGCTTTGAAATGCCTCAGTTTATATCCAGCCCATTCAGCAAGGACCCGAGGATTCCCTTTATTCCAATTATAGCTCACACATTTTCTCCCAATGCTCTTGCTGATTCAAACTTTATCATAGCTCTTGCCATACCTTCTGAACTTGCTCATTTACTTGTCTTACCACCTGGATAGTGACTACCTGATAGCAGGAATCACAACTTACTCATCATTATGTCCTTAACCCCAAGTAAATACCTATGTAAATAGGTGCTCAATATATGTTTGTCAGATCAATAATAAATGAATCAAAAAGTCTATACATTAAATAATCAGTAAGTTAGAAAGAAGACTAGAAAAAAGGAAATAAGATGGTCTTTTAAGAAGCTTAAGAAGGTGAATTAAAACAATGATGTCACTCAATTTTTTAAATATAAAATACTATTCAGTTAATAATTAAATATATGTTTTCATTTACCTGAACACTGATTTGCTTAAATAAAACAAATTGTAGAGTTTGGGTTTTATCAAATTTTAATTTTTATATTTAGTTTAACCATGATAAAATTAAAGTCAAAAACAAAATCAAACCAACAGCCTAATACTAATGCTTAATTAAGATTATTTTTCAGAAATTGCTTTAAGGCATCTTCTATTAAACATGACCTTATCATTTTGAGTGTATCTTAAATATAGCTTTTATGCATCTTATCACTGCTAAGAATATTTATGCTGAGTAAATCAAACTCCCCATAATATATAAATACTACTGCAAAATTAATTTAAAAATCAAAATGTTATTCAATAACAATTGAAAGGCAAATATTAAAAAGACAAGGACTTCCCTGGTGGCACAGTGGTTAAGAATCCGCCTGCCAATGCAGGGGACAAGGGTTCGAGCCCTGGTCCGGGAAGATCCCACATGCCGCGGAGCAACTGGGCCCGTGCGCCACAACTACTGAGCCTGCACTCTAGAGCCCAGGAGCCACAACTACTGAGCACTTGTGCCACAACTACTGAAGCCCGCGTACCTAGAGCCCGTGCTTCACAACAAGAGAAGCCACCGCAATGAGAAGCCCATGCACGCAACAAAGAGTAGCCCCAGCTCGCCGCAACTAGAGAAAGTCCGCAGGCAGCAACGAAGACCCAACGCAACCAAAAATAAATAAATAAATTTATATTAAAAAAAAAAAGACAAGATAGCAAAGCAAAAAGTGTTTATCCTCACAGTAATACATGACTTAGAATTCTTAATATATTGAAAAATCATCAATTATTACTTAGTCCTATAGTAGCCTGAGGAAAAAATAGATTCAAATATAACAAATAGGTATCACAACCATCTTTCTTAGCTAATAACTATGAAAAATGTAAAACATGCCAGTACTTTTCCATCCATTTTCTTTTGTCTTCATCTTATTCCCTCTCACCCTACTCCTTTTTAACATGTCTTATTAAAAGAAAACTATAAGGACATAGACAATGCAATGAAAATATTCAAAATGTATAGGAACAACCATTTCTTCTTAATGAACAGATGATGATCCAGACAGCTAGATTAATACCATATGAACATCTACCCCAGGCCACTACTGATTGGTTCAGAATGTCCATCTTGATCAAATGCGGCCAATAAGAGACATCTTTTACAAAATAATGTGGATAGTAGATACAAATAGATTGTGTTTTAAATGGTCTTACTTGGCAAAATAAAGCATTGGAAATCTCCTTCTAGCTCACACATTTTTGTTTTCTTAGAAAAGTGTCTAGTCCATGAAAGCTAACATTCTAGAAATCACTTATCCAGATTAGTGTGGCGGGCCAAAGTCTTTATGAGGGAGAAAATATGAGGTTAAAACTGGACTCTAGGGTTGTAATGGTTCCTTTTATGTGTCAAATTGACCGGGCCCTGGGGTGCCTAAATTAAACATTATCATATCTATATATATATTTTATTTTTCATTCAAGTCCAAGCAATGAGAGTTTGGTCATGTGGTAGATTAAGCATCCTTTCTTTGACTGAACTAACTACCAATTATAATATTGTTTTTCATTGGTTCAAGTTCAAAACAAACAGCCCTTATAACAAAACCTAACTGTAATCTGGGAAGGCGTTGTACTTTCACAATAAACCAACTGTCCTTGAGCACAATGATAACAACAATAAGTAATATGTTATATTACTGTACCAATAAAGTATTTTTCTATACTTTATACTGTGTATGTGGTTCTCACTTGCACAAAAAGAAAAAAAACAAACATTCAAAAGTCAAAAATACTTAGGTGTTACAAATCCTAAGGGCTAGGGCTGTATTTCATTGGGTCAAAAAGATGAGTAAGTGATCATGTGGCCTCACTTTCGGTTTGAGCTAGTCTGAAATATAACCCACAAAGAACCTGACAATTAGAATTCGAAGAGTATATTCTAGTCCTCTATCTTAGCAACTGATCCTGCAGCAATTTTCATCTAAGATAGTTACGGAGCATGCACTAAGTCCTAGACCAGATCAGGACTCGGAAGTACGTTAAAGATTAAGTCCAGTGTGTAAAGAGGCTCCCATCTAGGGGAGCCTGACACGGGACACTCTTTTAGCAGCTACTGTGTATCTTGGCAGGGAATCAAGGGAGAAATTAAACAAATGAGCCTTTTGCAATTAACTGGGTTGGGGATGAAGTCACAGTTTTGGAAGGGAGATACTAAAATTTAGAGGTTGTTTGTTTTCTCTTGAACAGAGGCAATGTGTTTACAATAAAGGGACAGGCACTGTTATACATATATTTCATTAAAGAGGTAGTGGTTAAAATGAGAAATTTCACATGCAGTGTGGTGGTGTGTCATCTTCTGCAATCGCCTAAAACATGCCCTCCTATACAGTCCTATGTCTTAAGGATACATTCTCAGTGACAGCTCTTAGGAAGGTTAGGTCAAACTCTTCATCGCCAGGCTGGGCATCAGAAGGCTGCATCATCCTAGCCTAAGTTACTCATGTGGAAATTGAGCATGTGTGTTCTCTGGCCTATATCATACGGAAGTTGAGACTCCAAATGAGTTGCTTTACATTATAAAGTAATGTACAAATGTCTAAGAATATGAGAGGAAGAGAGGAAAAGGTCATGAAGGGGAGTAAGGAAAGAGATGGGGAGGAAGGACCAAAAAGATGACAATGGAGAAATAAGATGAAGCTGAGGTGTAAGAGTAAGTGATTGTGTCCTAACCACCCAGAAATGGCTTTCTTCAATAAAACATGTGTATGAGTTAAAGTTCCCTGGGATGTCTTTCTTCTCCATGAATCTGTCACAATATTTAAGAGTTCTGTTTCCTTAATTCTCTTAGATGGGGCTGGGAAATGCCCTGTTAAAACAGAAACACTGATCTCCCTGGAAGGGTACGGGAAGCAGTTATCACCTGCTAAGAGTACAACACAAATGTGATAAGATTCGATAGGCACTCAGTTGAGACAGCCCTGAGAAAACAGAAAGCTACCAGCTCAAGTGGCTTTTTTGAAATACTAATATAGGATAGACTGAGGATGCATTTAGGCTGATAAGAGAGGAGTGTTTTTTGAACTTGGAAGTGCGGTCCTCTGTACTCCTCAGCTAGGGACCTTGACATTGTGTGATTCTGATTCAGTGAGTCCAGGGTGAGGCCTGAGATTCTGCATTTCTAATAAACTCCAGGTGATGCTGAAGCTGCAACATTCTGAGGATAAAGAACATGCAACCTGTAGAGGCAACCATTCTTAAACCAAGCGGAGGTGTCACAGAGTAAATCCCTGGATGAATAGGAAGCAACATAATACATTGAGAATTGAGAAAAAGTAACTCAAAGAAAATGAGGAAGTGCTGAGAAAAATGTACGTCTTAAGATGAATGCTTCTTAAGCATTCATGTTTATCCACCATTCAATACCTTTTTGTCCATGATTCAATACAAATGTTAAAGATACTATGGTGCCTAGAAGACCATCTTTGTCCACAATGAGGTGCAGTCTAGCTAGACTCCAGTGGAGAGCTAATTCAGTTATCAATCCAGCACAGAAGAAATGACAACAAGTTAAGATTTAAAGCAGTGGTTCTCAAAGTATGGTCCCAGATAAGCAACACCAGCATCACATGGAAACTTGTCAGTAATGCCAATTTTCTGGCTTTACCCCACATCTATTGAATCTGAAAACCCTGGGGTGGGACCCAGTGGCAGGCACATGAAAAGCCCTCCAGGTGATTCTGATGCACACTAAAGTTTGAGACATATGAATCTAAAGGAAGGGCAGGAGTTAATATGCAAAAGATTGGGGGAATGGGGAGGGAGGGTTAAAATGAAAGAGGTGAGAAGATGTTTCTAGTTAAAGACACAGCAAGAGGACTTGGGTCACAAAACAGCAGCCCACAGACTGAATTTGCTCATATCTTCCTTAGGCAACAGAAAAATCAACTTTAATTTGAACGAGGAGGAGAAGCAGGCTCTTCATGCATTTACATCATCAGCCTGGCCCCCAAAGGCCTCTGGTTTTGCCAGCTTGGCTAAATCATCACAGGAGAAACGGCTGAGAAGTCATCCCCAACTCTTTAGTGCAGTAGTTCTCAGCATGGCCACATACTAGAATTACCTCAGGACCTTTACACAGATGTAGGGGGTGAACCCAGAACAATTAAAATGCATCTCTGGGGTTGGGTCCAGGCATCAGATTTTTTTCAAAGCTCCTCAGATGATTCTAATGAGCAGCAAAGGTTGACTGAGCACCATTCAGTTTGAAAAATAAGAGTCAGCAAAGTTATGCTTCTGGCAGAATATCTTTGATGAAGCTTAATGCAAGAAAGAGTACAGGAGTGTCCATTCTGACTTTCTTGTACAAGTCCCTTCTTTTCACATTGGGAAAGATTGTCTGTTAAATTTTAGGTGTGTTTTTGTGAGCAGAATGAATTATGGGTCCCACCATACAACAGTAGTAGAAACCGTGTGCTTCCATGGAAGATTATGCCTTGTTTAGAGAACACCTTTCCTTCTAGGCTATCTGCTTCTGATTCTATGGGGGCTCTGTCTTTTTATTGCCTTTGAGATAGGTCACAACTCTGCATCGTAGATAACTGATGGCAATAGGAAATAAGTCTTGTCCAAAGACATGCAAATACAGTCTGCTTGGTGGAGGTTCCATTGACTACCCCTCCCCCCAATCCAATTTTGCATCCATATGCAAGTATGCTTCAGTATTCCTGATCTAAAAATGTGTCTGTTCTTTGGATTCTCTTCTGAACTGGTTATAACATCACCCAGGGTCCTCCATGAATAACTAGTTAAATAAAAATTTTAATGGGTTCATTTTATATCTGTATGAGGGTCATTTACCATTATTGAAAGATTATATCTTAACACAACCTTGACTCTAAATTAGTGCAGAAGACATCTGAGAAACATGGAGGCATGAGGGGGTCTCTCTATGGGGGCTAATGAAAAACCTCAAGGGGTGTTTATAACCAGCTGGGCAGGCGTCTATTCCCTTCTTTCGCTGGGTCTGCAAACTAAGCTCTCACAACAATACTTCTAACCGCAGCCTCTAGACACCTCATCAGAATACCAATTCATACAATTTTCTCATTAACCCATTGCACAACATTTTAACATTTCAAGGTCTTGTGGTAACAGCTTGATTTCATTATGGGAGACAGAATAATCTTCTTGAATTGTTTTGCTAATAGAGAAAGAAAAACAAACAAACAAAAAAACTTCAGCTTTCTTTTCTCCTTGCCAACCAAAGATAGTGAGGTAGGCCTAATCAATAGTTGCCAAAATATATAACACCATCAACGTGGACCTTTTAAGTTCCTGTAATCAGTATACATCAATGCATTTCAATTTTCCACAAAGAAGCAATTTCCACCTTTTTTTTTGACTCAAAAAAAAAAAAGGAAAAATAACAATTAACAACAAATTCCAAATGCACTAAAAGTTATGAGTTTCCCTGAAACAACAGACAAAAGCACCAGAGAACAATATCCAATTTCAACAGATATCTCCCCTCTGTATGGAAAACTACCAGTTGCTGTTACAAAATCAAATAAGTGCCCTGTTTAAACACTAAAGGGGCCTCCTGCAATCCCAAAGTCAAAGGGTCAGTTCAGTGGATATAAAACAAGTTCAAGTTACATTTAAATATAGAATAAAACTTATTTTTAGAATAGTTGGTTAGGTACCTCTGTTGAAAAAAAATGAATTATTCAAGTTTAAAAAGTGAATGTGATTTTATGATTGTAGGTTCAAGTACATTCGGCAACTTGAAATGTGATACAGTGCACAGTTTCTGTTTAGACTGTCATAAAATAAATATATTTTTCTGGGTTTCACTGAGTTTACGCCAAAAAATCCTGAGCTGGATGTTTTTTGCTGTATTGAAAAAATAAAACAAAACAGAAATTATTTTGTTTGGTAAAAAAATAAGTAAGTAGGCGCATTGTGTTCCCTACATAAGGTTTTCAAAGGTAAGTAATAACAATGTTCAAAAGCATTGCTAATTCACAGAGATTTCTTTGTTACATGTAATTTCTGGGTACAACTCTGGTCACACGCAAACAATCCTTTCCGATGTTATTTGTCCTGCCTTGCAAAAAGCAATTTCCAGCAACCTCTACCTCCACTGAGAAACTCCATGTTCCATGACATGGTTTTATTTTTCAAGACCAGTTCTTGTAATTTCATGCAGCAATTTAGGTGATTGTCAAGCAGAGTGTATTCAAACTAAATGCTTTCTTTTGAAAAGTAACACTCTGCTGTACTGAATCCTTCAATTTGTAGCCAGAAAAATTGAGTTTTAATAGCACTGGCTTTAACTTGTATTTTGGATTTTTTTCCCCCTTAAACAACAGACTAGTATTTTTTTTTTCTTCTAGTGTATTATTATACTTACCATACCTTCCTTTGGTTATTTCATCATGGTGAGGTATATCAGAGCTTCTCGCACGCGCTCTCTCTCTCTCTCTCTCTCTCTCAACCCTTTTTCAACTTCATTGTTATGGAGACAGAGGTGCTCTAGGGCTTACTGGATCTCACAGCGACCCTGGAGTCAGGATGGAGACACTGCCCCACACCCAGCACTGACCACTGTCTAGCTCAGGGGTCCCAAGGCAACGTCGATGGCCGGATACCCTTCCCCGCAACGCCACCTGGCCTCCCAGAGCATTTAGGAGGATTAAGGAGCTAATGCCATCAGAAGACAAGCACCTCTCAGCAGGGCCATCTTTGGAAAATGAAAAAGAAGAGCGTTCAGGCAGCTTAGAAAGGGAGCGAGAGAGGCAGCCTGGCCTGTTTTGCTCTGAGGCAGATTGAGAGAAAAGTGCAGCTCTCAAAGACAGGGAACGAAAGGACAAGCTCCGCCCACCCCCCACTCCCCATCCGGATAGCAACTGGCACAGCACTACGCTGGGCGTGAAATGTTCTCTCTCTCCAGCATGTTTATTTGCATTCTTTTGGCGTCACTTTAAGTTAAGCATTGTCCCTTTTCTTTTGGAACAAACCCCTCTAGGTGGGAATCATGACCTCACCTATGGCCCTCTCTGAAGGCCATGGAATCGCTTTTCTGCAGGACAAAGAAACAGTTACTAATCATTTCTTTGCTACTGCTGCTGATGGATAAAATGCAAATAAAACAAAATAATATCCATCTAATAGGATTATTATGAGTTATGATCTACAGTGCTCTTAGAAAAAGAGCCTTATGCATCATAAACAGTATACCTGTTTTTTAAATAAGTAAATTACATAAATAGATACTTCCTTCAAATTTCTGCCCTTAATTTAACCTCAAGTCAGATCAAATGTCTGGACTTAAATGGTTTCCATTCAAAACATGCCCGGAAATAGCTAGAGTGTTAGACCCTAGTAAAGAGGCAGCTGGGCTGTATTATTTCTGATACCCTTTCTAGTATAGGATATATTTGAATGTGGCCCGAGTCCTTGGGAAAGAATTCACAAATACCCAGCCGCCCACTCACCTAGAAAAGGAAAAAGCGCCTGCTAAAAACCGTACCAGTTAAATTTGAACAACTGCCTCTCTACCGGCCACTAAATGCATATCCCCATTGGGAAAAATACATACAGACCCAATAAAAGTAAAGAAAATTACTAACCCCTAACTAATAATCAAGTGAACATTGACTGACTCTCCACTCAGTGGCAGGTTTAATGCAAGCTGCCTTGAATATCCACTCCTTTGGGCTACCTTCACTTGACAGGTGAGGGAAGTGAGCCCAAAAGAGTGACCTTAATATGTCTGACACACTTGCTGTTAAGTGCTTTTCATCTGTTCACACACTTTGTCATCACAGTAATCCTCAGTTTATAGAACAGTGCACGCAACTCCAAGAGGCCACTGAGGTAGTCACTGGCAGAGTCTGAATTTTAGTCTCTGAGACTCCAGCGCTTACTGTATCCATAACCAAAGCAGACACTTGACCACGGCCTTAGGGATGCAGAGGACAAGATGCAGCCTCTGCTCATGGAGACTCAGTTTATCCCTAAGTCTCAGCTCTTCATCCGCAAAACGAGATGAACACAGCAGAGCATCTCAAGGGGTCTTTGTGGGGCTAACGTTTTGTGACTGCTGGAAATCAAAATCGCTGACCAGAACCTTTCCCACGAAAAACAGTGAAGAATCAGTGCTATCGAGTACCTCCACAACCTTGCTCTATGAGTCCCACTTTGCTTATAACCATCCTGTGAAGCACCGGGCTCTTCCACGCGGCTTGAGCGTTTCTAAGACCTCAGTTTTACAAATTAAGTAATATTCTTTAAAAATGTATCGAGCAGCCAACATGGACTTTGGAATTCCAATTAGGCAGCCTTGGCTTGCTAGCCAAATGCTCTAGCAGAAAAGAGGGAGAAAAGAGATTCCAAATGAGTGGATGAAAGGCTGTGACCACAGACAGATCATTTACACTGTCAGCTTTGACTGTTCCATCTGGCTCCAACCTAGCAATAGACCAATGCCAATGCCTTTCATTTGGAACGTGCTGCAGGGTACACTCATTAATTTTCACATATACCTTAAATGAGTCTTGCAAAGTACTTTTACAAAACCCTTGGTGTTTTCAGTACTCACCTTGGATTGCCACATTTACATATCCTTTCCTGCTCCTTCAGCATCTGTGCGCACGACTGGACCCTCCCCACCGCTCAACTACCCTTTTGTCATCTTCCTTTCCTTCTGATTCTTCATAAGCTCTTAGAGTGGCAACAATGCACTCAGAGTTTACAGCACAGATTTCCTTGAAATAATAGAGGAGGACACGAGGAATGATGGCAAACATCCCTAGTCTTACAGTATACAAGGGTTGTCTTAATGGATTCAAATTAGTGGCCACCACTTCAAAAATTGGAATGTTCTTGGAAAAATCGGGATTTATAGCTCTCCTTGAAGAATCAGACAATTTAGCCACAATGGGTCCCTTTGTCCACAGCTGAATAGTAGCTTCGTTTCGAACAAGGATGTGTACCCTAGAGTTGCCCTTGTTCATGCTACTCCCCACTGCTTTCAAACCCTGTCTGCTTCCTTTGGTAGTATTACCTACTTAGATCCTAGGCCTCCACGTTTTTGAATTTTGGCATAAAGCCTACTTTCCCAACCTGATCACCATTCCTTGGTGCCCTGTGCTCTAGGTTTAAGCATGTTTCTGTCCATCCTCCAATGACCCTAGAAGACAGGATACCAATGAAGTCAGAAGGGAGCTAGCTAAGAAATAGGACAGTGAAAAGACAGAGAAAGAGAATAAGGTTTAAACCTAGAGAAGGAAGCTGGCAAGGAAACACTATGTTATATAATGGCTTAATAATGATTAAACAAACAAACAAATAAATAAATAAAGTGGTTAGATAATGGACTTTGGAATCAGGCCGCCATGTCACTCACTGGATGTGATTTGTAAACTATTTTATTTTCTGGGCCTGAGTAGTGTCAACTGAAAAAATATATGATGCAAAAACGTACTACCTCACTTTTAGGGTTGGAGCGTAAGGATTAAATAAAATGCTTTGCACAACGTCCAACACGTAGATGGCTCAATCACCGGAAACTCAAAAATGTGAAAGGGCAAGAAGCTAACTGGGTAATAATACCTACAATTTCCTATGGCAAGTCACCAAATTACAAAAAGAAGGCGAAAAGGAATGAAACTTTTATAGCCATTAAGCATTCAGTAAGGGAATCCCTTACAAGGGTCAATGAACGAAACTTAAAAGTTCACAAGACTGTGGTGGGCATTATGCAAGAGACTACAGGTGGACATGTGAAATCCAATGTATACTAATCGGAATGGTTTTGCAAAAGTATTGATTACCTTAGTTAATTACGACAGTGATAAAAATTTGTTTCCTACTGCTAGGTTTCTATCTAGGCTCAGTTGGATATGAATAAATAAACTCACATAATAGATGTGAGCAAACTACACTCATAGCTCAATTCTTCTTTTAATTGAATTATACAATGTTGTGTTAGTTTACAATGCTGTGTTAGTTTAGTTTCAGGTGTACAGCAAAGTGATTCAGTTATATATATACATATATATATTTCTTTTCAGATTCTTTTCCATTATAGGTTATTACAAGATATTGAATATAGTTCCCTGTGCTATACAGTAGGTCCTTGTTGTTTATCTATTTTAGATAGAGTAGTGTGTATATGTTAATACCAAGCTCCTAATTTATCCCTCCCCCCCTTTCCCCTTTGGTAACCGTAGGTTTGTTTCCTATGTCTGTGCTCATGGATCAATTCTTATGATACTCTTGTGGGAGAAAGAGAAAGGAGTGGAAGCTTAATTAGAGCCAAATGACTTTCCTCTCTAGATACCAGCATCCACGTGAGCTATTGAGCTTCCTGGTGCAATGAAGTTTGTTGACACAGAGATAAGCAGATTTCAATGGCTGTTCAGAGAGATTCGCTCTGCTACTTAAAAGACTAGGTTACTCTTTACCAAAAAGACTCTTGATCTTGCATGATCAAGATAGCCTCACAAAATGCCTTTATGGGTGGGACTGGGAGATAATAAGCAACGTGCAGACAACAATGTAACAAAACGGACATGGCCTCCTAAAAACACATCTTGATAGCAGAGAGGCCCTTCATAGAAAGCCTTATAGGCCCCTCACCCAATCTGCCCCTACCTCAAAGGCCTCCCTCATTTAGGATTTCCAAAAAAGGGAGAGTCTGATAAGTAATAAAGGGTAACTTGCATTACTCAGTAGCCAGAACCTTAAAATAAGACATGGGAAATGGGGCAAAGAATTCCATGTACAACCCACTTCGACTCTTCCAAGCCTTTGCTTAGGCAGATCCTCTGTCAGAAATGGCATCCTCTTCTTTTCTGTTTGGCAAATTCTACTTTTGAGGTCTAGTTACCTAGACAAGGATTCTCAAATACCCTGAGAACCATAATCACTCTATCTTAGACCCTCTTAGCAATTTTTAAAAGTCTCCAGCAGAAAATTTATCAAAGTGCTCCTCATTTATTGAACTATCTCTATACTCTACTAGATGATAAATTCTTCAAGGAGCCATGCTTATTCAATTTTGCATTTCCAGAGCCTAGAATATTCCTTAGGACATGACATAGTAGGTATTCAGCAAATGGTTCCTGAGCCCCTTTCTTTACGGACTTGATGTCCCTTATTGTGTGTGTGTGTGTGTGTGTTGGAAGTCTATAGTCTACAGTCTCACAGACAAAATAACCATCATACTACATCAAATGGGTCACCTCATTATAAAACCTCCCAAAGCTTCTTACCAGAGAATAACTACAGAAAACCACAGAGGCACTCCAGTTACCATCCAGCGTTTTCTCTGATACTGAAGTGATAAAATGGTGAGCAGGTAAGCTTTTCCGCTTGCTTAAATGTGTTCCTTTAAACAAACTACAGTCAGAAATCATTCTTATTCATTCATTCATTTATCCACTCAATAAATGTGTATTTATCGAACATCTCCCATGCATCAGGCAGTGTTCTAGGGACTACACTGAATAAGACAGTCCCTTCTTCATAGTGCTTTCCTTCTAACAGATGAAACCATAAATTAACGAATAAAACAGAATTTCCGAGAGTAATCAGTGTGCCCTGATGTTTGAGTTGATCCCTGAAGGATAACAAGGAGACAAGCAAGCATGCAAAGCTCTGGGGCAGTGTTGTCCTAGACAGAGGAACCAGCCAGGCAGGGGTTCTGGAAGCAGATAAGCATGGTACACTCTGGAGGAACAGGGAAAGGCCAGTATACAGAATGAGGGGCAGAGGGGGTCATGCAGGAACACCCGCATCAGCCCTGTGACCTGGTGAGAGATGCGCATTTTGTCTAAGTGCTAAGGGCGCAATATACCCAAGGCAGTGGCACGGTTAGATTTATAAGGTGACTTATGCAGCTCTGTGGAGAAACAGACTATACAGGAACAAGGGTGGAAACACAGCAACCCCGGCGGGGGAGTTTGCAGCAATCCAGCTGGGGATGACATTTCATAGCTGGTTGGTGTGCTTTGTGGTATCCAGGTAGAACCTGCTTTAATTATAAGAAAAATTACACAGCTCTCATCAACACTGTCTTCAAAGGAGAAAGCAAGCCATTACTGCTAGAAGTTTCACCCAACCAACTTCTCTCCACCACCCTTTATAATAAAAAGGTACATGGTTTAAACGCCTTGAATGAGTATAATAATCATTGTTAGACCATTTTGGGTTTTGTTCTTCTCTGAAAACACTGAAGCAAATAAACAGTGTGGCCAAAGCATAAAATTGAAATGGGGATATTTCTGAGCACCCTTTTATAAACATCAGGTTTAATTCAAAATCACGCTTGAAGAGTCAAGGCAATGTGTTGATTCCTTATTTTATGCATGAAGAATCTGACAACCGGAAAGGAGGTGGGGTAGACCGTTTACTCCAGGAGCTGGAAAGGTGGTGGCCCCTCTGACAGTTGACTGAACATCACGGGCTGAACACTAGTAGAGGCAGGATTTAAAACCAAATGTCGCTCCAGAGTCTAAGCGGTTAATGTCTACATTATGGGACCTCTCCCATTTCAAAAGGGCGTTGGGCATTTTTCTAATGCAGCCCCTTCATTTTACTGATGAGAAACTGAGTTTCAAGGACAGTAGGTCTCCTGCAGAGACTAAATGGGGGTGTTTTGCCTCCTTGCTGACTAGTTGCAGTGAACAGGGATCCCCTATGAAGACCAAAATCATCACTTCCTTACCATGAAGAATTTGTAGACGAAGGTGGAGAAAGGTTGTTTTCTTGGGATATTTAACAGAATATTTGTTCTTCCCTCAAGACTGATCCAGAAAAGGATTTGAAGAAATCGTCTCTTATCTGTTTATCAGCTGCAAAATGCTTAGAGCTTTGAAAGTCAACCCGTTAACAGCAATGATTAGAGAAGTAACAACTACAGCATCTCCCAGTCACCATGAGCTAAGCTGGGTTAGGTGCCTTTTATACATTATCTAATTTAACTCTCACAACCACCCCATGAGGAAAGCGCTCCTGTTATCCCAGTTTTACCAAAAACTAAAGCTCAGAGACGTTAAGTAACTAGCGCAAACTCACAGAATAAGTGGCACTGTTAGAGTTTGAATCTGAACAGTCCGATTCTAGAGCAGGGCTCAGCAAACTATAGCCTGTTAAACAAATCCAGCCTACGACCTACCTATGTAGATACAGTTCCAGTGGAACACAGCTGACCTCACCCCTTCCTCTACTGTCATGGCTGCTTTTGAGCTACAACAGCAGAGTTGAATAACTGCAACATGGATCATATTGCTGGCAAGGCCAAAAATATTTACTATCTTGCCTTTCACAGAAGAAGTCTGCTGAGCTAGAGCTTGTACACTTAACATTCTTTAAGAAATGTTGGGGACTTCCCTGGTGGCGCAGTGGTTGAGAGTCTGCCTGCCAATGCAGGGGACACGGGTTCGAGCCCTGGTCTGGGAAGATCCCACATGGAGCAACTAGGCCCGTGAGCCACAGCTACTGAGCCTGCGCGTCTGGAGCCTGTGCTCCGCAATAAGGCCGCGATGAAGAGCGGCCCCCGCTTGCCGCAACTAGAGAAAAACCTTGCACACAGGCGAAGACCCAACACAGCCAAAAATAAATAAATAAATAAATAATAAAATTTTTTTTTTAAAAAAAGAAATGTTTACTGGGTGCTTACAGTGTGCGGGGTACAGTTCTGGGTGCTCTGGAGGTTCAGTGAACAGACGGATAAAGCTCCCTGCCCTTGGGAAGTGATACCCTAAGACCTGCTGCCTCTTGATCAGATCTGCCTACATAATTTGTGGAGCCCAGTGCAAAATGAAAATGGGGGCCCTTTGTTAAAAATAAAAAATGTATGAGTAGTTTCTAGACGGCAACAGCAGAGCCTTAAACCAACCACGGGGCTGTGTGGGATGAAGATGGCCCTGCTCCTTATATAGCCTTGCTGACTTCGGCTGTGAAACAACTGTGCCCAAGAGAGCCTAGCACGGTAACCTTGACGCATGAGGGAGGAACACTACTCCTTCCTGCACCTGTGGTCCTGGGCAAGCTCCTGGGATGGGGAAGAAGGCTGGGTGGCCGTCCACGTGGAGCACATGCCATGAGAGTTCACAACATGCAAAGCTGTGCTCCTTCCACTTGGAAACACTAATTCACTGATCATCGTCCTTTTTTAAGCAATACTCATGTAGCCATCATTTGTTAGATTTCATAAATGCTGAACAATTTTCACATTCTGATTTAATCAATTATCTTATAATAGGATAATGAAACAACTCAATTTTCAGTTTCCATAATTGTCTGGTTCATGAGGTACTTGAAGTGAGCATTTCTAAAGCATTTTCTGAGAGGCCTTTCCAGTGCCCAAGAGATTCTTCTGGGGTCCCTCAAAGGGTGGGGATCTCATCAACCTAGTCTGAAATGGGGGCAACATTAGGAGGGTAGTTCAAAGCCCCACCTCTGGAGTCCAAATCCTGACTGAACCATTTGTTAGCACTGTGACCTTGGGCAAGTTACTTAACTCTGTGTGCCTCAGTTTCCTCAGCTACAAAGTAGGATTTGAAATAGAACCTACTCTTAGGGATGCCATGAGGATTAAGCGAACTGAAATGCTTAAAATGCTTACAACAACATTTGGAAAACGATGACTACTACATAAGTTTCATCATCATCATCATCATCATCATCATCATCATCATCATCATCATTTCCTGTAGATGGAACTAAAAGAAAGAGATTATAAACTACAACATCTACCTAGGCCTGCGTAAGTCAAAAAGGTATTAATGGAAATGAGTAAAGTTGATATTTTAAAATAGAGTGATGGGCAACATCTATACTGAAGAATGTATAGATGAATGTGCAGATGTATACCGAAGAATGATGGTCTAAAGGACCATCAACCACTCGGCTTTATAGCCAGTTGCTGGCATGTCCAGGACTATCTTTGGAAAGCCAAAAATCTAACTATCTGCAGGAAATCTCCCAAGTTTTCCGTGTTGACAAAGAATTCAATTTCATTTAAATACCCTGGGCAGGTCAAACAACATCTAACCTCATCCTCTAGTCAAACATTTTACGAGCTTTGCTTTGTAACGTCCATCAGATTCTCAAAGGAGTGTGAGCTCCAGAAAAGAGTGAGAACTTTTACCTTAGAGCATCAGTGGACAAATCAACATTTCTCAGCCCAGGGCACACCGTTCTCTTTGGGAAGGCCTAATGAGACGATGTGGAGCTCTGCATCCAAAAGGACACCAGGGCAATGGGGGAAACAGGTGAGAAGGGAAATACAACTTGCTCTCTTCAAGGCAGTCATTTCTACGGCCAACATCAGAACCATCTCAAACTAGCTTTTAACACCAGGGAGCTTAGAGTTAATGCACTTTCCTTTCTATAACAAATTGTTTTCTCTGCTTGATTTCCTACCTGGCGTTTTCTCTTCCCTCTTTCACTATCAAAAGCAACTGAAGAACAAGTTGTAATTTAATCTGAATATAGGTCAGATATCTTCCACTGATTTTTATTTTGGAGGGTGAACGCAAGGAGTGGATTCCCTGTGTCCCATTATCACTTCTGATAATAGAGGAAAAAAAAAAAGCCTTTGTCCTCTGGCTAAGGGAATTTATTCATCCATTTTGGGCCTCTCACTTCTAGCAACAGAAATGGAAGAGTAGTAAATCTCTTCGATAATTTGCTCTCGAAGGCAAGTTATTTGTATGACTTTTAATGCATACAAGGGATTTAAAGGCCTTAAATCCTAGTTGTCAGGGGATATTTTGAGGGAGTCACTCCACTTGCAGGATCCATTACAGGACTGGGCACACAAATTGAGCTCACGGAAAAGACTGAATATCTTGGAAGTGAACCTGAATGGTGGCCAACGTCCTTTGAATATTTTTGCACTGCTGCCACCTGAACTGAGTAGTGGCCTATATGGTTCCCTGTCTCACAACAAGTATCACAATTAAAATACAAGGACCATAATAACCTAACACTACTTTAATCATCTATTTGCTCTATTATGATTATATCTAAGGACTCATTCAAATGATTCAAGTATACAGGATTTGAATGGCATTTAGTATTTTTTCATGTATTTTATGCCTATTTTCATTATACTGCCATGCTGCCTCTGTGAAAAATATAACAATACCCTCACAGTGACACTGAAACCCTAAAAAAAAAAAAAAAAAAAAAGATGATTTAAGGTCAGGCATTTGAGAGAATAACTATTATCTGGACTCCTAGCCAAGTACACTTTGCTCAGTAAATGAAACACACTCCTCTTTTCTTTCTTTGGAAACATTAAAATTCTCCCTGGTTATTCACATTTTTAATAGCCCCTTGTTGAACTCCATCAACTCCACCTGACTCCCTCTCAGTACATCATTAGTGAAGACCTAATAACATAACATTTGCCTATGTCTCCCAGTTGCCTACAGAATAATATCTAAACTCCCTACCAAACTTCAGAAGGCACTTTACCATCCACCCCGAGTCAACCTCTCCACCATAATGATCTCGCACATTTTCGTCTGTACTTCCTTCCAATCTAGCCATATTGATCTTCTCTCCATCTTTCTTTTTCATAAGCTTCCTTAATTGGACTCTCTCACTAGCAGTCAAGTGCATTATCTAATACATTCATAAATGAACTAGACTTTACTCCAACTTCCCAAGTGCCTACCATGCAAGGGTTTTAATCTCTTTTTCCAGTCTGCCAATTATTTTTATTTTTCCTGAATATCAGCAGATGTTTAGTATTTATGTAAATGCTTACTTATTAACACAAGTTATTTCTACAGTTAAATAATGTTAGAAAATAAGTTCATTCTTTTAACCACTTCTAAGTGCTTCCTGCCAACAGAGAAAAGTAAAATTATACCCTCTGGCTCCCAACAGCGGTCATTACCAATTACTAGGAATGATATAATCCTTTGAAGGAAATTGCATAAAGGAAAATGAATCTTCTGAGTTGTTTTTTTTTTTTCTTTGTAGCTTTAATTCTTTAGGGATATCTAGTTTCAAATGTATTGTTCCATCAATAGCTACTCTCCTTTTTTTCTGTAGAATACTCATCTAAGCTCTTGGCGAAAAAGAATAATGTGACTAACTTTTGCCCAAGATATATGAGCATGAGGATGCCTACAACGTCCGGCGATGGCATTAAAGGGAAAGGGTGTTTCTTTTTCCTTCTCATTTCCTCCTTCCTGGTGGGAATGCAGATATGTGGTGTGCCATCTTGATTCTTGCTGGTGAGGGCAATGCCCTCGGCATGGTAGACAAGACAGAATTAGTTTGGGCCCCTGATGACTTGTAGACAGAGCCGCTCAGACCTTAGTGAGACAAAGATATACCGCTCTCTTGTGCTTATTTTGTTATTTTTGGTCTCTCACATACAGTTGTATTTATAACAAATACAGAAATATCAATCCTTGTGTATTTCCACAGATTTTTCACGTGAAGAATTCAGGAAGCAATCACTTTCTAACGTGGTGACTTGTCTATGCCAATACTTTTCATTTTGGTGATTAAGAAGTGATTTGTTTAGTCATGCTCTTTTTTACCTCTAAGTCTAATTTCATTTCCCTTATCAGAGTCAGTTTCCATGTTCTTAAACCACATTTAAGTTTTAAAGTCACAGAACACTATGGTTTTGAAGAGAAGCATCCAAAAATGCTCCTTACCCACATTTCCTAATTGTCTCCTAGGTATGTGGCTTATATAACACATAGGATTATTCTGTCCACAATAATAATGAGATACCTTCCAATCTCCCTGCTCATTTACCTTCACTCCAAGAAATGGTGGGCAATTGTAAAAGCTAAACAAAGCCCAAGAAATAAATGTGAGGAGATCGACAGATGGCACGCTAACTTTTATTCTCTAGAGTACTTCTGCCTTTACCGTCAAAAGCTGGATAAGTGCTTGGAATAAAAGAACGTCATGACAGGTAATTCCATGAGTACATATAATTCATCTTTTAGCAGAGGTCACAAAACCTCTTTGAGACTCAAGGAAGCTATGGAAGCTCTATCCCCCAAAATGTACATATCAATATAAATACGCACTCAACATATAATTCTGTGAAGTCGCTTCACAGACTTCTAGAAGGCCAGATATGAAGTCCAGAGTAAACACACAGACCTCACATTGCTATAACTGTCTATATCCATGTCTATTTCTATCACTAGCTATATTTTTGTCTCCTGGATTTTTAATAAACATAGTGTTTAATAAACTATTGTGTTCCCCTTCTGATCTCCACTTATGTATGATAATAAAGGTGATAAAAGCAATAAGAGGAGCAAAACTACCTGTACTGATGACATCCTACGCCCTAGATATTAACACTTTTAGTCTTACTTGACCTTCAAAATAACTCTCTTATAAAGGTGATTTACAGATGGCATATCTGAAGCATAGACAGTAGGTATCACTGATCAAAGGGCCCCCCATTAAAAGTAACATATTTGAAACTAAAATCATTTAATATGGAGCCACAACTCAAAATGCCCTTATTATGTTAGATAAAATTAACCCTACTGGTTAATTTCATCTCAAAAAAAATTTTTTTTAAATTGAGGAATTATTTCCATGTTATACAAGGTATAACATTTTAAGATGTTCTAAGATTTAAGATTCAACTGGCTTTGACAAACATAATCAAGACCAGGAGCATTTCTATCAATCCCCAAAATTCTTTTTTGGTTAACCACGTTGTCCTCCAAAGCCAAGCATTATCCTGAGTTTCATCACCACACACTGGCTTTGACTGTTCAGGAATGTCATAGAAATGAAATTATTCAGTATGCTTTTTTTTTGTCCCTGGCTTCCTTTATCCCACAGGTTTTTAAGATCCATCCATATGGCTGTGTATATTGGTAGTTTGTTCCTTTCTATGGCTGAATAGTATTCCCATGTATAACACAAGTCTTATTATCCTTTTTGTTCTTAATGAACATTTGAGTCACATCTAATTTTGACATTATTATGAGTAAACCTGCTAGGTGCCTCTATGTTCAAGTCTTTAAGTGGACACAGGCTTTCATTTTTTTAAAATATAAACTAGGAGTGACACTGCTGGGTTATAGACCAGGTATATGTTGAATTATGTAAGAAATTGACAAACACATTTCTAAAACAGCTGTACCATTTTACATTCCCACCCGTAATATATGAGTGTTCTAGTTTGTGGACAACATTGATGTTCTCAGAGATTTTTTGTTTTGTTTATTTTTTTCAGTATTAGTTTTAGTCTTAGCCATGCTGGAGGCAGCAAGGTGGCATCTCAGGAAGTTTTATTTGCCTTCCCTTGATGATAATGACACTGAGTACTTTTCACATGCTTATTTCCCTTTTGTATACATGTATTTTTAAGTCTTCATTAAGTCTTCGACCGTTTCTCACTGGATTATGTCTTTTTTTTTTTTAACACCTTTATTGGACTATAATTGCTATATTATGTTGTGTTAGTTCCTGCTGTGTAACAGGGTGAATCAGCTATATGAATACATATATCCCCATACGCCCTCCCTCCCCTCTAAGTGGTCACAAACAACTGAGCTGATCTCCCTGTGCTATGCAGCTGCTTCCAACTAGCTACCTATTTTACATTTGGTAGGGTACATATCTCAATGGTCAATGCTACTCTCTCACTTCGTCCCAGCTTACCTTTACCCCTCCCTATGTCCTCAAGTCCATTCTCTATGTCTGCATCTGTATTCCTGCCCTGCCACTAGGTTCATCAGAACCATTTTTTTTTTTTTTTTAGATTCCATATATATGTGTTAGCATACGGTATTTGTTTTTCTCTTTCTGACTTACTTCACTCTGTATGACAGACTCTAGGTCCATCCACCTCACTACAAATAACTCAATTCCATTTCTTTTTATGGCAGAGTAATATTCCATTGTATATATGTGCCACACCTTCTTTATCCATTCGTCTGTTGATGGACACTTAGGTTGCTTCCATGTCCTGGCTATTGTACATAGTGCTGAACTGAACATTGCGGTACATGACTCTTTTTGAATTATGGTTTTCTCAGGGTATATGCCCAGTACTGGGATTGCTGGGTCATATGGTAGTTCTATTTTTAGTTTTTTAAGGAACCCTCATAGTGACTCTATCAATTTACATTCCCACCAACAGTGCAAGAGGGTTCTCTTTTCTCCACACCCTCTCTAGCATTTATTGTTTGTAGATTTTTTGATGATGGCCATTCTGACCGGTGTGAGGTGATACCTCACTGTAGTTCTGATTTGCATTTCTCTAATGATTAGTGATGCTGAGCATCCTTTCATGTGTTTGTTGGCAATCTGTATATCTTCTTTGGAGAAATGTCTATTTAGAGCTTCTGTCGATTTTTGGATGGGGTCGTTTTATTGATATTGAGCTACATGAGCTGCTTGTATATTTTGGAGATTAATCCTTTGTCAGCTGCTTCATTTGCAAAATTTTCTCCCATTCTGATGGTTGTCTTTTCATCTTGTTTACAGTTTCCTTGGCTGTGTAAAAGCTTTTAAGTTTCATTAGGTCCCATTTGTTTATTTTTGTTTTTATTTCCATATCTCTAGGAGGGGGATCAAAAGGATCTTGCTGTGATTTATGTCATAGAGTGTTCCGCCTATGTTTTCCTCTAAGAGTTTTATATTATCTGGCCTTTAATTTAGGTCTTTAATCCATTTTGAGTTTATTTTTGTGTATGGTGTTAGGGAGCGTTCTAATTTCATTCTTCTACATGTAGCTGTCCAGGTTTCCCAGCACCACTTATTGAAGAGGCTGTCTTTTCTCCATTGTATATTCTTGCCTCCTTTATCAAAGATAAGGTGACCATATGTGCGTGGGTTTCTCTCTAGGCTCTCTATCCTGTTCCATTGATCTATATTTCTGTCTTTGTGCCAGGGCCATACTGTCTTGATTACTGTAGCTTTGTAGTATAGCCTGAAGTCAGGGAGCCTGATTCCTCCAGCTCCGTTTTTCTTTCTCAAGATTGCTTTGGCTATTTGGGGTCTTTTGTGTTTCCATACAAATTGTGAAATTTTTTGTTCTAGTTCTGTGAAAAATGCCAGTGGTAGTTTGATAGGGATTGCATGGAATCTGTAGCTTGCTTTGGGTAGTAGAGTCATTTTCACAATGTTGATTCTTCCAATCCAGGAACATGGTATATCTCTCCATCTATTTGCATCATCTTTAATTTCTTTCATCAGTGTCTTATAATTTTCTGCATACAGGTCTTTTGTCTCCTTAGGTAGGTTTATTCCTAGATATTTTATTCTTTTTGTTGCAATGGTAAACGGGAGTGTTTTCTTAATTTCACTTTCAGATATTTCGTCATTAGTGTATAGAAATGCAAGAGATTTCTGTGCATTAATTTTGTATCCTGCTACTTTACCAAATTCATTGATTAGCTCTAGGAGTTTTCTGGTAGCATCTTTAGGATTCTCTATGTATAGTATCATGTCATCTGCAAACAGTGACAGCTTTACTTCTTCTTTTCCGATTTGGATTCCATTTATTTCTTTTTCTTCTCTGATTGCTGTGGCTAAAACTTCCAAAACTATGTCGAATAATAGTGGTGAGAGTGGGCAACCTTGTCTTGTTCCATATCTTAGTTGAAATGGTTTCAGTTTTTCAGCAGTGAGAACGATGTTGGCTGTGGGTTTGTCATATATGGCTTTTATTATGTTGAGGTAAGTTCCCTCTATGCCTACTTTCTGCAGGGTTTTTATCATAAATCGGTGTTGAATTTTGTGGAATGTTTTTTCTGCATCTATTGAGATGATCATACGGTTTTTCTCCTTCAATTGTTAATACGGTTTACCACACTGATTGATTTCCATAGATCGAAGAATCCTTTCATTCCTGGGATAAACCCCACTTGATCACGGGGTATGATCCTTTTAATGTGCTGTGGATTCTGTTTGCTAGTATTTTGCTGAGGATTTTTGCATCTATGTTCATCAGTGATTTTGGCCTGTAGTTTTCTATTTCTGTGACATCTTTGTCTGGTTTTGGTATCAGGGTGATAGTGGCCTCGTAGAATGAGTTTGGGAGTGTTCCTCCCTCTGCTATATTTTGGAAGAGTTTGAGAAGGATAGGTGTTAGCTCTTCTCTAAATGTTTGATAGAATTCAACTGTGAAGTCATCTGCTCCTGGGCTTTTGTTTGTTGGAAGGTTTTTAATCACAATTTCAATTTCAGTGCTTGTGATTGGTCTGTTTATATCTTCTATTTCTTCCTGGTTCAGTCTCGGAAGGTTGTGCTTTTCTAAGAATTTGTCCACTTCTTCCAGGTTGTCCATTTTATTGGCATAGAGTTGCTTGTAGTAATCTCTCATGATCCTTTGTATTTCTGGAGTGTCAGTTGTTACTTCTCCTTTTTCATTTCTAATTCTGTTTATTTGAGTCTTCTCCCTTTTTTTCTTGATGAGTCTGGCTAATGGTTTATCAATTTTGTTTATCTTCTCAAAGAACCAACTTTTAGCTTTATTGATCTTTGCTATTGTTTCCTTCATTTTTTTTTCATTTATTTCTGATCTGATCTTTATGATTTTTTTCCTTCTGCTAACTTTGGGTCATTTTTGTTCTTCTTTCTCTAATTGCTTTAGGTGTAAGGTTAGGTTGTTCATTTGAGATTTTTCTTGTTTCTTGAGGAAGTACTGTATTGCTATAAACTTCCCTCTTAGAACTGCTTTTGTTGCATCCCATAGGTTTTGTGTCATTGTGTTTTTATTGTCATTTGTTTCCAGGTATTTTTTGATTTCCTCTTTGATTTCTTCAGTGATCTTTTAGTTATTTAGTAGTGTATTGTTTAGCCTCCATGTGTTTGTGTTTTTTTCCTGTAATTGATATCTAGTCTCATAGTGTTGTGGTAGGAAAAGATACTTGATACGATTTCAGTTTTCTTAAATTTACCAACGTTTGATTTGTGACCCAAGATATGATCTATCCTGGAGAATATTCCATGAGCATTTGAGAAGAAAGCATATTCTGTTGTTTTTGGATGGAAAGTCCTATAAATATCAATAAAGTCCATCTTGTTTAATGTATCATTTAAAGCTTGTGTTTCCTATTTATTTTCATTTTGGACGATCTGTCCATTGGTGAAAGTGGGGTGTTAAAGTCCCCTACTATGATTGTGTTACAGTCGATTTCCCCTTTTATGGCTGTTAGCATTTGCCTTATGTACTGTGGTGCTCCTATGTTGGGTGCATAAATATTTACAATTGTTTTATCTTCTTCTTGGATTGATCCCTTGATCATTATGTGGTGTCCTTCTTTTTCCCTTGTAATAGTCTTTACCTTAAAGTCTATTCTTTCTGACATGAGAATTGCTAGTCCAGCTTTCTTTTGATTTCCATTTGCATGGAATATCTTTTTCTATCCCTTCATTTTCAGTCTGTATGTGTCACTAGGTCTGAAGTGGGTCTCTTGTAGACAGCATATATATGGGTCTTGTTTTTGTATCCATTCAGCCAGTCTATGTCTTTTGGTGGGAGCATTTAATCCATTTACATTTAAGGTAATTATCAATATATATGTTCCTATTACCATTTTCTTAATTGTTTTGGGTTTGTTTTAGTAGCTCTTTTGCTTCTCTTGTGTTTCCTGCCTGGAGAAATTCCTTTAGCATTTGTTGTAAAGCTGATTTGTTGGCGCTGAATTCTCTTAGCTTTTGCTTGTCTGTAAAGGTTTTAATTTCTCTGTCAAATCTGAATGAGATTCTTGCTGGGTAGAGTAATTTTGGTTGTAGGATTTTCCCTTTCATCACTTTAAATATGTCCTGCCACTACCTTCTGGCTTGTAGAATTTCTGCTGAAAGATCAGCTGTTAACCTTATGGGGATTTCCTTGTATGTTATTTGTTGGTTTTCCCTTGCTGCTCTTAATAGTTTTTCTTTGTATTTAATTTTTGATAGTTTGATTAATATGTGTCTTGGCATGTTTCTCCTTGGATTTATCATGTATGGGACTCTCTGCACTTCCTGGGCTTGACTGAATATTTCCTTTCCCATGTTAGGGAAGTTTTCAACTATAATCTCTTCAAATATTTTCTCACACCTTTTCTTTTTTTCTTCTTCTTCTGGGACCTCTATAATTTGAATGTTGGTGCTTTTAATGTTATCCCAGAGGTCTCTGAGACTGTCCTCAATTCTTTTCATTCTTTTCTTTATTCTGCTCTGCAGCAGTTATTTCCACTATTTTATCTTCCAGGTCACTTATCCATTCCTCTGCTTCAGTTATTCTGCTATTGATTCCCTCTAGAGAATTTTTAGGTTCATTTATTGTGTTGTTCATCATTGTTTGTTTGCTCTTTAGTTTTTCTAGCTCCTTGTTAAACATTTCTTGTACTTTCTCCATTCTATTTCCAAGATTTTAGATCATCTTTACTATCATTTGTCTGAATTCTTTTTCAGGTAGACTGCCTATTTCCTTTTCATTTGTTTGGTCTGGTGGGTTTTTACCTTGCTCCTTCTTCTGCTGCATACTTCTCTGTCTTCTCATTTTGTTTAATTTACTGTGTTTGGGGTCTCCTTTTCACAGGCTGCAGGTTCACAGTTCCCGTTGTTTTTGGTGTCTGCTCCCAGTGGGTGAAGTTGGTTCACTGGCTTGTGTAGGCTTCATGGTGGAGGGGACTGATGCCTGTGTTCTGGTGGGTGGGGCTGGATCTTGTCTTTCTGGTGGGCAGGGCTGCAGTCCGGTGATGTGTTTTGGGGTGTCTGTGAACTTAGTATGATTTTTGGCAGTGCCTCTGCTAATGGGTGGTGTTGTGTTCCTGTGTTGGTAGTTGTTTGGCATGGGGTGTCCAGCACTGGAGTTTGTTGGCCGTTGGGTGGAGCTGGGTCTTAGCATTGAGACAGAGATCTCTGGGGGAGCTCTCACCAATTTTTATTACATGGGGCTGGGAGGTCTCTGGTGGTCCAATGTCCTGAACTCAGTTCTCCCACCTCAGAGGCTCAGGCCTGACACCAGGCTGGAGCACCAAGACCCTGTCAGACACATGGCTCAGAAGAAAAGGGAGAATAAAAGAAAAAAAAATTTTTAAATAATAATAAATTAAAAAATAATTAAAATAATAATCATAGTGATAAAGAAGAAGAGAACAACCAAAACAATAACCAAATCCACCAGTAATAACAAGCGCTAAAAACTAAACTAAGAAAAACATAGAAATCAGAAACAAATCACTTGCAGACAGCAAACCCCAAGTCTGCAGTTGCTCCCGAAGTCCACAACCTCAATTTTGGGATGATTCATTGTCTATTCAGGTATTCCACAGAGGCAGGCTACATCAAGCTGACTGTGGGGATTTAATCCACTGCTCCTGAGGCTGCTGGGAGAAATTTCCCTTTCTCTTCTTTGTTCACATAGCTCCTGGGGTTCCGCTTTGGTTTTGTCCCCACCTCTGTGTGTAGGTCACCCTCACACATCTGTTCCCTGCCCAGACAGACAGGGAGTTAAAGCAGTGGTTGATTAGGTGGCTCTTGCTCACTCAGGCCAGGGAGAGGGAGGGGTACAGTTGTCATAATTGGAATGTGGAGCGAGCCTTTGGCAGCAGAGGCCACTGTGACGTTGCATCAGCCTGAGGAGCACTGCGTGTTTCCCGGGGATGTTGTCCCTGGATCACGGGACCCTGGCAGTGGCGGGCTGCACAGGCTCCTGGGGGGTGTGTGGATAGTGACCTGTGCTTGCACACAGGATTCTCAGTGGCAGCAGCAGCAGTATTAGCATTTCATGCCCATCTCTGGGGTCCAAGCTGATGGCCGCAGCTCGCACCCATCTCTGGAGCTCATTTAGGTGGTGCTCTGCCTTCTTTGGGCAGACGGGGAAGGAATCCCCTCTCCTCATGCACCCTGAAACAATGGTCTCTTGCCTCTTTGTCAGGTCCAGACTTTTTCCTGTACTCCCTCCCAGCTACCTGTGCTGCACTAGCCCCCTTCAGGCTGTGTTCACGCAGCCAACCCCAGTCCTCTCCCTGGGATCCGACCTCCGAAGCCCGAGCCTCAGCTCCCAGCCCCCACCCGTCCCAGCGGGTGAGCAGACAAGCTTCTCAGGCTGGTGAGTGCTGGTCAGCACCGATCCTCTGTATGAGAATCTCTCCGCTTTTCCCTCTGCACCCCTGTGGCTGCGCTCTCCTCTGAAGCTTCCCCCCTGCCCACCCCCCATCTCCACCAGGGGCTTCCTAGTGTGTGGAAACTTTTCCTCCTTCACAGCTCCCTCCCAGAGGTGCAGGTCCCATCCCTATTCTTTTGTCTCTCTTTTTTTCTTTTTTTCTTTTGCCCCACCCAGGTACATGGGGATTTTCTTGCCTTTTGGGAAGTCCAAGGTTTTCTGCTAGCATTCAGGAGTTGTTCTGTAGGAGTTGTTCCACATGTAGATGTATATCTGATGTATTTGTGGGGAGGAAGGTGATCTCCACATCTTACTCCTCTGCCATCTTGAAGGTCCCCCCCTTATTATGTCTTTTTATTATTGATTTGTAGGCATTCTTTCTTTATAAAACACAATATATATGAGATATTTATATACAACGTTTCCTCCTAATTTGTGGCTTGCCATTCTGATGATCAGAACTTTTAGTTTTAACAAAGTCAAATTTATCATTTTTTTTCTTTTACAATTAGTTTTTTTTTTTTTTTTTTTTTTTTTTTTTTTTTTACAGCCTAAGACATCTTTGCTTACCCTAAGGTCATGCATGTATACTATTATGTGGGGTTTTTTTTCTTTTTTTCTAAGAGCTTAATGGTTTTAACTTTTACATTTACATTTTTGATTCTGTTTAATATTTATGTATGTTCATTTTTTTTTTTAAATACAGATATACAGTTGTTTAAGAGATGTGGGTTGAAAGGACTTTCCTAACCCTACTGAATTATCTTGGGGCCTCTGTAGAAAATCAGTTGACATGTGTGGGTCATGGCAGTTTCTGGACTCCTTATTCTATTTCATTGATCTCTTCTTCTAAGCATATGCCAAGGTGATAGGTTCTCAATTACTGTAGCTTTATAATAGGTCTTGAAATCTGGGATTTTAAATCTTCTAAGAATATTTTCCTTTATTAAGATTGCTTTGGCTACTGACTGTTCTAGGTCACTTGCATTTTCATACAAATTTTAGAATCAGTTTTACGATCTCTGCACAAGAAAGTTTTTTGGAGTTCAACTGGGATTGCACTTCATCTATAGATGGATTGGAGAACTGACATAGTGGTGTACCAGGGAAGCTGCTTCATGTCTCATTCGTGTCTCATTTAGACTCACGAGGTCCAAAGCAGCCACACCTGGTACCAGTCTATACAAAAGGATTTAGATCAGGCAAGAACCTGTCAGCAGGGTATAGTCTTCTGCTTAAAGTAGAACTTATATCTACCTAAATAGCCATCCAGGAATGACTGTCTTTGATCTACTAAGTGATGACGGCTGAGGTGAAAGGAGACACAACCCCAATTGTGGATGCGAGGTTCACCTTCCTTAGAAGCCTTAAGCACACAGGAGCCAAAGGCTCTTGTAATAAAACTTCAGAGACATAGTTTCCAGGGCATATCAAGAGATACGTCACCTCACTAAGCGAAGCCCAAAGTTAAAGCTTTCCACCAGTAATTTATAATACATCCCAGGCAGAGGCAATAAGCCTATTGCTTGGGGTTACAATTATCATACTGCTGATGTTTCACCTTTTTCACATTTCCAAGGGAGCAGAGCTAGGAAGCTTTGTAGAAGTCTCATAATTTTTGATTTCTAATAAAGTTTCATTGTAGGTGAACAGATGCAGGGACTGCTTTGAGAACAAATGCAGGTTTTAACATAGAAGGAGAAAGGATTTTGTTAAAAATGCACTCAAAGACAAATTAATAATATTAAATCATTCTAAGAGCAAGTTAAATTTCTCCAGTCATTTATAGCCTCTTTCATTTCTTTCAGCTATACCTTAAAATCTTCAGGGTAAAACTCACATACATTTTTTTTTTTTCAATTTATTACTAACTAGTTTGTTATTCTGATGTTATTTCAAAAAAAAAAAAAAAAGGCACTGACAATCTAAGAAACTTACAAGTGAACAATTTCATTTACTACCACTGCAATTTGTATTTCCTCATATATCATAAGACCCCAAGTAATTGCTACTATTTTTGCTTCGAATAGTTAATTGTAATTTAAAGAATTTAAGAATAGAAAAAAAAATAGTGATTTTTATATACATTTACTTTTCTAGTATTCTTCACTCCTTTCCAAAGATCAAAATTTCTATTAGGTATTACTCTCCTTATGCTTATAAAATTCCCTTTGTCATTTGCCCTAGTGCAAGTTTGTTGAGATTAATTCTCCCAATTTCCATGATCATTTTTGAAGGATACTGTATTAGTCAGGGTTCTCCAGAGAAACAGAATAGGATATGTGTACATAGGAGATTTATTATGAGGGATTGGCTCAACCAGTTATGGAAGCTGAGAAATCCCATGATCTGCCATCTGTGAACTGGAGGCCCAGAAAAGCTGGTGGTAGAATTCCAGTCCAAACCTGTAGGCCTGAGAACCAGGGAAGCCCAGCTCAAGTCCAAAGACTTGAGAACCTAGAGAGGCCAGTAGTTCAAGTCTTGGTTCAGGCTCGAAGGCCTCAGAAGCAGGAGCACCAGTGTTTGAGGGCAGGAGACGGATATCTCAGATCAAGAAGAGGGCACAGTCCCCCTCCCCCCACCTTTCTGTTCTATTTGGGTCCTCAAGTAATTGCATAATGCCCAGCCACAGTGCTCAGGATGCTAATGCTAATATTTTCCAGAAACACCTTCACAGTCACACCCAGAAATCACATTTTATCAGCTTTCTGAGCATGTCTTAGGCCAGTCAAGTCGACACATAAAATGAACCACCACAGATATTTCTTCTGGATCTAGAATTCAAGATTTGTGGGTTTTCTTACTTTTTTTTCTTTTCTTCTTTTCCAATTCAGCATTTTAAGGACATTTTATTGTTTCTCACAAGAAGTCAGGCATCACTGATCATGTCTTCCTCTTTTTGTTTTTCTCATGTCTCTCTTCTCTCTGCCTACTTTCAATGCCTAATTTCCTTTGGTTTTCAGCAATGTGACCATGATATGCTTAGATATGATTTTCTTTTTCTTACCCTGCTTGAGGGTCAGTAAGATTCTTTGATCTGGAAGGTACTGTTTTCCTCATTTTAAAACCTTTTTTGTCATTATTTATTCTAATATATGTTCAGCCTCTTTTCATCTTTCTTCTCACTTTGGAGTCTAAATAGACATATGTTATGCATCTTGATATTATTTCACAGCTTTTAAGGTTTTGCTCAGCTTTTTCAATCATCTGGGCTTCAGTTAGTTGATTCCTATTTGTCTTTCCTTAAGCTCATTGATCAAAGGATCTGTTAAGTCCAACATGCTGCTAATCCCATCTAATAAATTTGTGACTTTAACTATTGCATTTTTCAGCTCTAGGTTTCCATTTAGTCATTTTAAGTGCTTCTGTATCTCTCCTGAATATAATATAATAAAACATCTAAGTGATATAGATGTCAGAAAACCTAGATTTTAGAATATAGAGAGTATCTGTGATTTTTCCCATCCATCTTTTCTCCTTCTTTTGGTAATTGTAGTTTTACTTTGGAGATGTCAACTACAAATTGGCACTTGCCATTGGCACTTGCCGTCTACCTCTACAAGGATTAAATCAGGTGCCGCTGAAGCTGCTGACCTTCAACATCTCCTGAAAGGAATTCAGGGTGGCGACCAGGAATGAGGCCCTCTGCGCTCTGAGAAAAACTGGCAGCACAGCTCTTCAGATAGTTAGATATTTTCAGGAGCTGATTTTATGAGCCCAATTCTTCCATCTCCTCATATCTAAAAAAGCACTAAATTCCTTCATGGTGACGTCTGCTCCTCGTGACTAACAATAACCCTCATGAGATCTTCTGCAAAAAAAATATGTGCTTGATTGCATGTACTCCCCCTTTACCAAAATCACATATATTTTGACCTTCCCCCCCCCCCCACCTCTTCGAAGGAGATTCTCAGAGCTATCTGAAATGCTGTCTCCTGGGCTATAGTCCTCATTTTACCCCAAATAAAACTTAACTCACAACTCTCCTGTTGTGCTTTTTTTTTTTTTTTTTTTTTTTTTTAAGTTGACAGGGAGTTGTCTTTTTCCCATTTGATTCAGGCTTACGCTACCTCAAAAGGCAATGAGTGACTTACATTCTCCTGAGCACACTGACTGGTTTAGGGCTGGGTTCATATTCCATTCAGAACCAATGAGATGTCAGATGATTTTCTATTGGAATCCTGGGAAGGAGCTTCTTATTCTTGGAGAAGTTTAACCCAGGAGTCTGAAAAGTCTGGAACTGCTGAAACCACTTTGCTGCCATCATGAGATTATCAACTTCCTGGAGCCAATTTGAGCTAAGGATTGAAAATGTTCCAGGGGAAGTTGGATACACAACATCGAGCCTCAACTTTACCTATATTGCATGAGGCAATAAATACCATTTTACCTTAAGCCAGCGGAGACTAGCCTACTGGTAGCTCTGTTATCAGCTGAATTTAGGCCAGAGCTTTGCAAATGATGTATTATGAAATGTGTCATAAATAAGTAAAAACTATGCTTAGATCTTAATCTTTCAGCCTTCAGGAAGGTCAGAAATGGCCTACAGTCACTGGAGGCCCTGGGCTGGTCAGCTTTAGCCACTAATAATAGCCTCAAAAGGTTACCCAACTTTGTCATATGCATATCATTATTTTCCATCTGTGCACTGCTATGAAAACATTTGGAAAGCATTGCCTTAAGCAAACCACTTAGTATGTCTAACTTCATTTTTATAATTTGAAAAACGAGAAAGATATCTTTAATGGATTTTTAACCTATGCCAATTTATGATTCCACATTGTCAATTTCGTCAGCAAAATTTCAATAGCAAAGTCCAAAACCATACTGTATAACCATGAGGAGAAATGGGTTATGTCAACACTGAAAGAAACAAATGGAAAGGCATAATTAACAAATGGAAAGACACTTCACACATAACCCTGGAACACATAGGGGCAACAGAAATGAGTCTGCAGAAAAATAATCCTATTCAATAAAATGGATCAGTGCCCTTCATCTGAAACCTAAATGGTTTGTAGCAGTGCCCAGTTTTAAGAAAATCCTACATCCGAAACTCCAAACTTGCCAAAATAGATATTGAGTCTAAAGGCCGATAAACACTAAAGTTTCCATCACTTGACTAATACCCACCAATTTTTAATAATTGCATTCACATGTGCAAAACAATTGTCTGAAGTCACCAAAACAAAAAAGAAAAAACAAGGCAACAGCATTCAAATAGTCTATTGCATAACGCAAGGCACAGTTTGAATGTGGGTCTGTCAGATATCATAAAGAAAGACACACTGTATTAATGTTGCAAGAGATCTCAATCCATCCTCTAGTCCAACTCTGCCATTTTAAAGATGAGAAAGACCATGCTAAATCTGATCATTTTCTGATGAATCAAATAAGTTCTTTGGTCATACTACCCTCCACCATCGTTGTCTAATTTGAGGTGCACACCCTGTAAGAGATCCCATATTGTGAACCCTTGGGGTTCCTTGGGAAAGAAACAGCATGCCCTATTTCTCTGGACCATTTAGCTCTAGCCAGTCAGAGAACCATTATTTAAGTTAACATCTTTGTTTAATCTTCTTCTGATGCTAAGATACATCCTGCAGGGAATCAGATATAAAGATCGAGCACAAAACGTGGTTATGAGTTAACAGCTCAGTTGGTGGTACCGCTGCCTGTCCACTTTCTCAGAGATAAAGACGTTGTTTCCGTCCCATTTCACTGAAGCTATAAAAAAGTTCCATAGGTTAAAAACCAAGGATTTCAGCAAGGAATACAGGAAAAAAAAAAAACAGGTGTAGTGATTGTCGCTATATGCCAACACTGCTGAGTAATTTACTCCCAAAGCATGATGACAGAGCTGGGACCCTCAAAAGCTGGCAGATCTCTGAAATGTTCTCACACGCAGCACGCACATCTGTGCATAAACAGAGATCTGGAGAGGTGCCCTGGAAAGCTGGTGAGGGGAACCACGTGACTTACTCAGTTGGCAAATCTGAAGTACCACCAGCTTCCTACGTTCCCCATTTTTCATGCTGATAGAAGGTTGGAATGGCTTTAGAAATTCAGGATCAACTCCTCATCTGTTCACGTCTTCACTCACCAGCTTACCCAAGTGTGTAGTCTGTATTTAGCCCAGTATCTAGCTCATAGTAGTTAAACAATCTATCTTGATTAAGTATATTTAACACAAAAGTAAATAGTCTTGCCTTTAAGTTTTCCTTTTCCTTGCTTGATCTCAGGTTTATGGGATGGTCTTATTCAGGAATTTCACATTTTTAAAAAATTCCTAATTTAAACGTTAAAAAGCAACGTCCTCTATAGATAACCAATAATGCCAATTATGAGTATTAAATGAATTGATATGTGTAAATTATTCAAAACAGTGCATGGCACATATATAAGCATTAACATTATAATCATAATTGTAATTATTATTGACTGCTAGTACTACTATTATTATTATTCATATATTTATAATCCACATAGATACCTTATTCACATTCCACACAGAAATCAAAATCAAACCTTTCCGATCAAATGAAGTCATGTGCTATGTTGTTCACTGATTAAGGCCCTCTCAAATTTGAGATTAAATAAGGAAGGTCAACATTAAAGCAGACTTTGGCTGAATTACATTTTAATTAATCCAACAACCATTATACTGATTCCTTATGTGCCAGGCACTGTGCTAAGAACCATTTGAGAGAGAATGAGTGAAGGAATAAGCCGTCTGAGGTGAGACTGAAATTTTCCTGAAAAGCAGGGGAAAAAAATCAACCGGATTTTTTATTTTTATTTTTATTTTTTGAACATCCTGTATCAATGTTAGAAGTGGGAGACTTAGGTTGCTAATGGATATTTCAGGTTTGAGGGCTAAGTGAGATACATGGTCCTTCTTACAAGCTAGATCTTCAGTATACACCAACATTTAACCGTATATTAGTAGTTATATATAATTATTATCATATATAATTCCCTCATTCATATTTAAAACTACTTGAATATCTTCTTACAAATATAAAATCTATTTTTGAGGTCACAAACTATAAGTCATTGGGCTAAAATTACTCCCAACAGATATATTTATTTGGTGTATCTTAAAATTGGGAGCTTTAAGATTTAAAAAATACCATATGTCTAGATGCCTTAAAAAAATTCCAGGATGTGGCAGTAGGGAGCCTACATGGCCACAATCAGCTGCATGGCCACAACAGCAGCTCCCTTATTTAGAAAAGGTTTGTCCTCTCCAGGGTGTCAGTGTCCCACTAATCACCCCATGAATGTGCATGCACTTAGCTCACTTCACTTCCTTATATTACTTGCTCGGTCCATAAAAGCATTGCAGGCTGTGACCTCTGCCCTATATCCATAGATTTCTAATATACTCCTAGAAGATTACGATGTACTGCAAAGTTAATGAAGCTTCAGTTCAGGGCCTCTCACTAACACAGCTCCTTGCAAGGTCTTTTACTTAATTTTATATCGATATCAATATTGCTATCAGTATGGATATTTATTTTAAGAGACCGCCCACCACCACAAATAAGTTTGGGTTCCATACCACCTAGATCTGCCTCTGCTGTCTCTAAGAGACTGTTGAACCAGAATGAAAAACCAACCAACAAAAAAACAACCAAAAAACACACAAGCTAAAAGATTGCTGCCATTCCTAACTCATGGATGTTTGGGAAGAGTAGATGTCTGCTCTTATTGGGCATTATCTCTAGTAGAAGAAGGAGAATTAATTGATAAAATGATAGTGTCTTTACTCAGTACACTTGTTAAAATCTGGGGGATTGCTTGCAGCCAAAAGTAATTGAAAATGTGTCAAAAGTTACAGCCAGGCTACTTGGTACAGTGTGTGATACTCTGATTTCAGAAGTGCAGAACTAACTTGTGAATTAAAGCCTTGAGAGAAAACCCTGACGCTGAAAGAAGTAGCACAAAGCCTTAATTCCTGTGTTTCTTGCTCTCCAACCTGGGCTTTCAGAAAACCTACTAAATGAACAGGATCTTTTGAGAGTCTTCAGGAAAATGTTCCAGATCAAAATGTTTCTCTCTAACCACAGTGCCCAGGGCCCGAAATTATGTTCTTAAGAGATGGTGGTGATGAGTTATGGACATTTAGGAGGATGTCTGTAGAAACTGCAAGTGCTAGGAAGGGGGTCTCCCCGAGTAGAAACAGAAGGTTAAGTCTCAGGAAGGTTCAGCCTCAGTTGAACTCCACAAAATCTGGAAATCAAGCCAAAGCAGCAAGAAGCCAAAATAAAGGCAGAACTGACACAACAAAGTCGGTAACAGACTACAGATCAGGGGTTCGGCAAACTACGGCCCACAGACAATTTGCCTGATTTTGTAAATAAAGTTTTATTGGAACAGCCATATCCATTCATTCAGATACAGACCATGGCTGTGTTTGCATTACAACAACAGACAGCAGTAGTTGTTACAGAAGCTGTGTGGTCCTTTGAGGTAAAGTCTGCCCACAGAGACTCCCGTTCAGATCACTGTCTGGCTTGAATTTGGACAGGAAGGAGAGGGAACAGTGAGAGGAGAAAATTTCTTTTATTCAGAGCCTATTATATTCTGGATACTGTGCTACATGCCTCATGAAAGTAATTCATTTCATACTCAAAATCACTCTATAAGGTAGGATTCGTCATATTTTACCAAGGAGCAAACTATGGCATCAAGAAGAAGCAACTTTCCACACAATGTGAAGAACACTGTGATTGACATCATTTTGATCCAATCCTATGGTGTGTGCAATATATCCCTTAATGCTGTGGGGTTGGATTTTGAAGTGAAGAAATGGGGTTTTATGGGTTTTTCCCTACCACCTGGAGTAGTGCCAAAATGCAAAGGATAGAAAAAAGAGTAATTATCTACCAGACATTCCGCAGGATTCCCAGCAAGAACTGCTTAAAGTTGAGGGTTTCTTAAGACAACTGCTAAACATTAACATCAGAAAGGGATGGGGCACAAGAGAAATGTCAAAAGGGGAAGGACAGGGGCTTCAGGCTTCTGCTCAAATTCTGGTGCTGCCCCTTAATGACCTAGTGACTGGGACAAGGAGCCTCCTCTGAGGTCCAGTTTCCTCATCTGTGAATGGAGATAAGATACTATCCTCTGAAATTCATTGAGAACCAAATGAGTTAACGTTGGTCCTCACAGGCTTGTACATGAAGAAGCACTTAATTTCTTCCTTTTTTAAATTAACAGCATCAGTGCCCTGGGTGACTGAAGAAGGAAAAAGAAATAAGAGGCAGAGAGCTCCCTGTATCAGAAAGCTGTTGCTGTGTAACAAACCGCCCCAAAGCACAGTGGTTTGAAACAGTATGCATATATTGTTGCTCAGGAATCTGGGAGTGGTTTTGCCAATCTGGGTCAGGCATGGCTGACCTTTCAGGGCTGGATTGTGGGTCTGCAGTCAGCTGGGTCAGAGGCTGGGGCTCAATGTTCTAGCAAAAGTGTCACTCATCTGTCTGGTGGTCAGCTGGCTCTTGGCTGTGGCAAGTGTAGTAACTGAGTCCTGGATCTCTTATCATCTACAAGGCCAACCTAAGCTTGTTGGTAAGGCATCTGGGCAGAGTTCCCAGACGGAAAGCAAAAGGAGGCAAGGTCTCTTGATAGCTAGATTGGAAACTAGCATATTGTCTATTTCCAACATATTCTAATGCTCAAAGCAAGTCATCAGGGCAGCCCATATTCAAGCAGTGGGAAAAATTCTCTCTCTTGGTTAAGAGTTGCTATCAAGTCACATTGCCTGGAGCATGGACATAGGAAGGCATGAAAAACTAAGACTACAATCAATCGAGCACAGCTCCTTCTTTTGAAAAAGGAGAAACAGTAATATTCATCCACATTTGTCGTAAAGATAAAATGAGACAAAGTATTTCAAAGATCTAGAGCATTGTTTGGCACATTCTTAGGCACCCAGTAAGTAAATCTTGGTACCTTTGCTGTATCGATCTAATTTATGCAATGTAATTCAATCAAACATTTTCTAAATAGGTTGTGTTTTTTCTTTCAAAGAAATTCTGAGCTCCACATATACTTAATTCAGGGTGAGGAACAAATTATATGTATGTTATATTCTTCTCATCTAGTTGAGAAATGATGAATATTATCCGTGTAGGCAGTTCAAAAATAGGCTATGTTTCCGTTGTGAGTTGAATGCATTTGCATCTTTCCTGTGACACTTTGAATAGAGAAGAAAGAGGAGGAATGTGCTGCCACTGGCTGTGAAGGATCTGCTTGGTGGCTGAGGTCGAATGTCTGTGGCTGTGAGTAGAACTCTGCACCACAGTCCTTGAGGACTGGAGACAAAGCCCGGTCAAGATCTGAACATCATGGGCAGCCCAGGAGTGCTAGTCAGTGCTGCCATCTGTATAGGTGGTGGCCAAGTTACTAGGATAAACATCTCTTCAGAGAAGCTTAAGAAGTAAAAGACTCTGTACCCACCCATGCACAGAGAATGCTGTACCAAATACAATGAGTGACTTCGCTTACATATTAAGAGCTGAAAAATGCTATTTACAGGAGCAGAAAATTGCAGAGGCACCGTGCATGAAGGACTATATACAAATAGCCAGGACATCCACATCTAACTAGAAAGGAAGGAAATCACTGGCCGCTACTGCTGTTTATTGTCAGGTTGATTAGCAGTAACGAGCAAGGTAACATAGGTTTAAGGTGAAAAGCTTTAAAACCTGCCTAACTTCAAGACTGGAAACTCTACTGTAATAAGGGAGGTGCTTAGATACTAATTAGGTATCAACATGGATCTAGAGTGGGGTGGGGGGGACATTAATAAATATTATGAAGAGTTCAGTCTCATTGCAGGCAATAAAAAGAAAGATGAATGTTGTACTGCAGAGGCCAGTCCTAAGATGGGTCAAAGAAAAAAAAAAAAAACTCTAATGAGTTTAATGAAAGAATCTTTGATCTGGCTCCTTTCAGGAATATTAAGGAGTAAAGCAAAACATCATCTCTAATGGAGAGTATATGCTGGAAAGATGTCACAAATCTTTTCCTTATCTTGACAAACTATGTTAACAAATGATCCCTCAGTAATGATTTTGCAACCAAATAGTGTTTTGTAAACTAATGAACATTTCCTCAAAACGTAAAAAAATGATTATCTTTTGGTGTTGCCAGAAAAAAATATGTGGAAAATACAACTTTTTTTTTTCCCCAGAGAAAGGTTATCACACCATGTCATGTAAAGAATCACCCTTAGATACTTGATACAAGTGTCATTAATGGACATTTGTTGAACAGAGATTTTATGGAATGTGTTCTTACAAACTAGGCTCAAGGCTAAGTACTTTATGAACATTATCACAACCATACAAGGATCCTGTGATATGGGTACTCGTGTTACTGGTTAGGACACTAGGCCCAGAGAGGTAACTAGCTCACCAGGACGGGTGCTGCTGGTACGTGGTAGAGACGGGGACCCAGACCATGCAGCTGGAATCGACTTTAATCACTACCCTCCTTTCCCCAGTTGAAGGTAATTTTTTTTTTTAATTTTTATTTTACATTGGAGTACAGTTGATTGAAGGTAATTATTATTACTAAAAAAGCAGGTATACTTTTTCTAATGAATCTCAGAATGCAAGTTAAGAGGTCAAATTTGGTTTTCATTTCTCAAAGTTATCTTATTTTTCAGAACTTTATTGAAGCTTTATTTCTGCCTAAACATGACACAAAATTTCATTTTCCTAAACCCCATTGCTATTTGCTTCAGGATTCCTTTTCTTTGGCTATTACAAAGTTTTGTACTTTAAACAATGAAAATTGCATTGCAGACATTAAAGTATGGGGCAACTAAAAGTAGGACCCACGGGCAGAAATTGCAGGAAGAAAACCTAACATGTTCCAAAGTCCTTAAAAATGCCATGAGCTGCTTTAGGATATGATAAATTGCTCATTGTGGGAAGTATTCAAGAAAAGACGAGGTAGTCTCTCAAAAGGAATGCGGACGATTAAAAGGTATTAAATAACAGCTGGGGAGGGGATGGATTTGATGGCCTCCCTCCAGCCTAGAGGTTCCATGGAAACCCAGTCACTGGGTTTACTCACTGCAGTCTGGAGTCATTTTGTAAAAGGAAGGTTCTGACTTGCTGAAAAGTCACGATCTTTGTGAAAATGAAATAGAGCAGTTCTAGTCACTTGAGGCTTGTCTTTCCTCCAGGACAATGTCTTCCATGTAGTGGATATTCATTAAGTGCCCATTGCTCTATTGCTTGTAGTTGGTACAATTACCAAAAGAACATAGAGTCTTTCAAAATTCCTGTTACAGACTTTTATTCTCCCTGCACAGATTAAATAAGGTGGAAGACTTTAAGAAACGTCACTTACAATAGCTGGTACGATCTGATATCATAATCATAACTTTATATTCTTCTATGAACCCTTAACCACACATTTTCCAGAAATTACAGCAGTGGTTCCTTCCCCCTATATTAGAGGATTAGTCACTGATGTTTAATCAGTGGAAGGATCATAATTAATCAAAGTGCCCATTTAGAAGAACTTGCCAGTGGTCAGGAAGACTTTTTAGCCTTCTGACAAATCTTATCTTGAAAAGCTGCAATAAGCAGATTAAATAAATTGGGCTTTCTCTATTCAAAATGTAATTCTCTAACTTCAATTACAAAGTTTTCCAGAATTCTAAACTAGGACATATATATTCTAGTCTCTATTTCAAGAACATATTATCAGATTCTGAAGGAAAAAAAAAAAAAGGTCCGAATACAAACTTGGTAACAGCTTTAAATTTATTTAACACAGAATTATTTTAACATTACTCTCTCTATAGCCGTGCAAATAAGAAAGAATCTGTATTCAGACAGGCTCTTAATTTACTGAGCAATCCCATTAGGGTACTTGTAAGTATCCATAAATATCCAGATTTCACTATCATCCGAAGATTCACAGAAAGGAGTCACCTAGAAGAGATCCTGATAGGGCTAAGTCAGAAGGCCTGAAAGTTCATCCTAAGCAACCAGAATTGAGTCCATCAGGTCTTGAGTTAGAATCCTAATTCTGCTTCTTAGTAGTTATATAACCTTCATCTGCAAAATGTTGCTAATAAAAGTAGCTGCTGCAATCAGGTAGTTGAGTGGATAGACTGAATTATAACTTACAAAACACTCAACACAGTGCTTGGCACATGGTAAATGCCCCCAAATATTAGTTTTTCATCACATACTGTAAAACAGCCCCACATCCATCTCTCAGGAATTACAAGGCATTCAAAGGGATGTTGATTGACTTACATCCCTGCCAAACAAACTGACTCTGAGAAACCTCTTTCCCTTTTACACTTCTCCTCCTATCCTCTGATACTTTAGTCCATTTTCTCCCACTTCCATCTAGATTGTTCTCACCTGGTCTGGTTCAGAAGGAGTCTATAGTGGGTGTTAGGGAAGATAAATGCTCAGATTCTATCTTCCTACTTTTTGTCATACCTCTGCCCCAACTCCTATGATAAAAAGCTCAGTCTGAAATGATGAATATACGCCAGTATACATTTGTCCGAACTCATAGATTGTACAATATTAGAATGAATCGTTATGCAAACTATGGACTTTGGGTGGTTATAACATGTCAGGGTAGGTTCGTTAGTTGCAAGAAACGTACCACTCTGGTGGAGAATGTTGATAACTGGGGAGGCTACACATGAGTGGCAGCAGGGGGTAGATGGGAAAACATATCTTCTCGATTTTGCTGTGAACCTACAACTTGTCTTAAAAAAAACTCTTCAAATTTACAAAAAGCATTAATAAAATCAGAAACAAAAGCTCAGTCTGACTTTGAAAAGGTGCCCTATGTTTTATGAAAAATTAATGTATATTTTGATTCAATCCAGAGCCAATACTGAGAATTTGACTTTTTTACAAGATCTGAGTGAGAAAAGATGTTGGAAGACACTCTTCCCATATATAGGAGAAAGCTTTTTCATGTCTCTGTACTGTGCACATATGCTATTTCTCCCCTCTGTAGCATCATTTCTTGAAACTCCGACTTGTGCGTCAAAAGGCATCTCAAGTGTTACCACATGCATTGAGTCTTTCCTTTCCTGCTTCCTCAATCACTTATTTCTCTGTCCAACTTGATTATCCTTGACACATTTCTGCCCAGTGCAGCGTTATAGTTCTTCGTTCACATCTCTCTCATCCAGCGGCTCACATGGGCTTGGGATTCTTCTGTATCATGGGCACCTAGTACAGTGCCCGGTATAAACTGGGTCCTGATAAATGGTGAACTGAGGCACTGCCCCACTAGAGGGCAGTATTAAGGGGGCAGATTTAGAGCTGGGCTGCCTGGGTAAATCCAAATCTGCCTCTTCCTAACTGGGGGACCTTGGGCAATTCCTCAAATACTAAATGCCTTAGTTTTCCCATCTGTAAACAGATGATCATATCTATCTCACAGACACGTTGTAGGATTAAATAAATCAGTGCATGGAAAGTCCTCAGGTCAGTGCCTCCCACGTAGTAAGTGTTCAATAAATGCCACCCGTTATGATGATTGTTGTTGTAGTTGTTGTTATGGTGATTTGCCTCTACAGATCTGTCACGTCACTGCCCAGGAACATCACAGCAAAGATGTTTTCATTGGTTCGCCTTAGAACTTAGCCAATACGGAAAGTGTTAAAGAAGGAAAAAAAATATACTCCCAATTAAAAAAAAATGACTTCAGATGAAAATATTTTAGAATACCATCTGTTCATATGCTCATATGGCCAATTTGATGAAATTCTAAAGACACATTTAAGTGCTGATATTGTGTTATCAGACACCTTTCGACTGGGTGTTGAGTTTATTGGAATAATCTTTGCAGGGCATGTGTTCTTTGGATGGAGTATGTATACAACAAGGAAACTGACTCAAACCCAAGAATCACTAACCCACCAGCCCAATGCTTAATTGAGTGCCCAAGTCTCACTCCTAGAACCTTCCAAAGGAGGGGGGACATCTAGATGTTTTTTCCTGAAGTATTACTACCCAGAACCCTCCTCTTTTCCTCTAGCTGTCTTCCCACTTCCCTCCCCATAAAACACACACAATTTGTAATAGCTCCAAGTTTAACCCTATTGGCTGGGCAGTTTTTCAACGGTACCAGGAATAAGGGAGTGGATGGGTGGGTGTAAATGCTGTTTCTTGTGGTCCGGTTGAGGTGGTAATGACCTGTGTCACCATCTGCCCACTATAAGATTCGTACATGGACCGAAAGGGTCTTAAGCAATAGCTGCTTCCTAGAATTGCTCCCACAGGCAGAACCCTGCTTCACTCCATTATTTTCTCCCTGAGGCATGCCTAACGCCGTCTGCCAAAATTTCCTAACACATCATACTTTAAGCTTTTTCAGACTGTTGTCTATTCACAAATGCTGTTCAGAAAAAAAAATGCTCTTACACAAACAAAATCTCTTTGAAAGCTCCTTCAAGCCACTGGCCCATATCCAACTTCTCATCTGTGGCCGAGTTTCTCCTTACCTTCTACACTGCTCTCACTGACTTCAGAGGAATCTTGGATGTTTGTAAGAGAAGACTCTAAGTTACACCAAACGCCTCCTTACTGAAAAAATGAACCTTTGCTCTGAGTTGAACACTAAGGAGCAGTTCTGGCACATACTTAATCAGATGACAATGATTCAAGTAACTTCTACAAAAGAGCAACCTGGTGACCCTTGATAGGGGATGTGAAAACCCAGCACTATATGATCTTGCCTACTCTTAAGATACATATTACTTTGAAATGACAAGCATCTCCATGGTGCCTTTTTTATATTACTTTTTAATTCCTTCCAAGTGTTGGGTATAACATTGTGTTTGTTTCTATTCTGAAATGTGTGAACCTATATTGAGGTCACTATTAAGTTAATCCATTTTGAGTAGGTAATTTCTTTCCTACATAAGGTTCAAGTGGAAGATGGGAAATTGCTGATCCACAAAGTCTACAAACATAAGGAAGAATTAAACGTCTGTCAACCAGAAAAAAAAATTGTGTCTAGGGTAAGCCTAGTGGGGGAAGGGAAGAAACTCATTTGTTTTCTCTCTTTCTCCCACTGCTGTTTTTCTTCTCCAGAGAGTATTTCCCATTAAAACCCACCCATTCTTCAATTTTTTTTTTTTTACACTATATTCAAACCACCTCAACATTTTTCAAAATCCCATTGAGTATACTAGCCAGGATAGTGGATAAATGACTAATATCTTCATATGTAGATGAGTGACAGTTTACAGAATACTCATAGAGTGCTTGGGTTTGAACCCTAGCTCTGTCACTTCTGCATGTAAGAAGCTGGACAAGTTTCTTAATTCTCTGTGTCTCAGTTTCCTCAGCTATAACAAGGAAATAATAATGAGTCTACCTCATAGGGTCATTGTGAAGATTAAATGAATTAATACATATACATGTTTAAATCAATGCCTCTTAGATAGTCAATGCTCAAAAAGTTACCTATGGTAAAAATATTTCTATAGAGTAACCATTTGTCTCTCTCTTTTGTCTGTTTTACTGTCACTAATTTTAACACTAAAAGGTAAACACAAGACAATGCATTCCCCTACACCACCCCTCAGATTAATAACTGAGGCCAGGAAGATTAAGGGACCTCTTCTAAGAGTCATATAGTTGATCACAATGGAAATAAGGGAAAGTACTCAATCTACTTACTCTCATCCCATGAATCTTTCCACTGAATGATGCTATGAAGGCTTAAAAGAAGATCCTGACTTTCTTTCCTTTTGGGTAAAAATACACATTCACTACTATGTCAACATTTGTCAAATTTTTAAATAAAACTATTAATACCCCTCCCCAATCAATAGGGGGTTGACCACATCTTCATCTCGTCGTTATCAAAGCTATTATCCTTTCCCATTCTAGACACCAAAATCACAGATGTCAATATTACCCACACTGAGAAAGCCAAGATATGGAAATATTAAGTAATATCACATACTTGGTAGCAGAGCCATGGTCAAAACCCAGAACACTTGATTCTAAACTCCTCGAACCACTTGTGGAAGGGACTCATGAGAAAGGAGAACATGGCTATGGAGTCCTCTGTTATTCTTGCCTGTGAAATGTCCATTTCCACTTCTTCTGGGAACAGCCCCTTAGATTTTGATTTGGAAAACCACCCCTCTCCCACTGGACACATTCTTAGTAGGAGTGCTGTACGTGGTGGCCTCACAATGCCCTCCGCTCCTGTGCAAAGGATGGAAACATGACTCAACCTAGGTGAATCATTCATCCTTACCCAATAATTTACTTTCTCTTTCAAACAATGCAAGATTTGGAGGAAATTCTCAACGGTTCCTTAAGCAAGGGATCAAGATTGGATCCTGAAGACGTTGTGTCCTGAAATTCCTAAATCCTGTTTCCCCACTAATAAATTTGTTTTTTGTTAGTGTTAACTAGAATAAATATCTATTTCTTACTGCCAAAAAACTGTAACTTATACATACCTGGGCATTTACCTTAAATATAGCTGTACTGAATATCTACTCTGTTATTTATTGATATAACATCCAGCACTGACCCTTCCCCTCTTAGGTTATCAGCACTTCTCCTCACCTATTCTTGGTTCATGTGTTTCAGTTTGGATTGGCCTCACCAACAAGAGCTGGGGTGACACATTCCTAACACTAAACTCCCCACATCACAGTTACAAGCTCAGTGATGGGAACATGACATAAATTTGTAACATCAGAGCTAAACACAGGCATTTTTTTTTTAGCAACAAATTAGGAAGGAATACCTTTCTGGTCACTCTGTAAAAGGAGTGACTGAGTGAAGATTATTCATTGTGAAGTACACACAAGACAAAGGAAGAGATCTAATTCTGACAAAGTGTTTGAGCCCAGGGGTCCAATGATCCCTAAAGCAAGGAACCACCTTGGATTTTCATATTATTTGAGAAATTATATTACCTGTTTTATCAGTTGTATTTTATGAGTTGTATTTCTGTCGCTTACAACCAAAAGAGTCTTATCCGGTATGATAGGAGTGAAAATTTATCTCACAATTTGGTTCTGACACTAACCAACGCATGGCAGTGAGGCTGCCCTTTTATACCTTTCAGGAATAACTGTAACTTAAAAAATAGCTCCCATTTGTTGAGTTCTTACTTTGTGTTTTTGCAGTGGTAAGCATTTTATTTTGCCATTTCATTTTAAGAGTAGTAATATCCACACGAGGAAGTAGTATTATTATTCCCTTTATGTAGATGAGAATTTCAAAGGAGAGAACAGTATTTTATTCAAAGTTGTACTGAAAGAGGTGGGCATCAGACAAAATCCTAGGTCTCTGTGAACTCAATGACTCTACTTTCTCTGGGACAACACAGTGAATAAATGAAAAAAAAAAGATATCAAACACTGTAGGGTAGGCACTGCGGAGGCAACAGCTACTCCATTATCTGCTAGAACTCTAACAACTGTGTTGTACAGAGTTGCCCAATTATTCTAGAATAAATGATTGTCCTTTACTTCCAAATGCCTGAATTATGAACATTTATTCAATGTGAACTGAATTCTTGTGATTTCCCATGGATTAGTGTAAGTGGTAAAATTACAAATGGTAAAAAGTAATCCAAAAAGAAATTAGAAAATGATTAACATATGACTAAATAAGACTTCTACAGTTAAACAGGCTGAATATTGCAAGAGACACCTTAACTGATATTTAAATAATTTAAATAAAAATTACAACCAAATACTACCGTTGGAATCTATTTTCTTCTAATCAAATTCCTTAACTTCCAGCAAGTCTTAGTTACATCAGAATGCCCTTGAGGGTACCCTTTGAATATCCTTGATGATAGGTGAAATTTATTTATGGAAATAAATTAGAGCAATGCCACTGTTAGGCTTTGTATGGTTTGATCATGAAACAAATGTTTGCGATGAAATAAGAAAAACCCTTAAAATAGAGTTTTATTATCATGCAAATTCCCCAAGTACAGACTATAGAGTGTAACACAGCATGAGGACTTTCACAAAAACAAAGTAGATAAATGAGGGAATGAGTTGAACATAATGAAGAACAGGGCAGGAAGCTCTTGTTTTATATAATTTCAAAGAGAAAATTCAAACTTTTCTGAATTACCTTCTGTTTTGGATACACCTTAAGCTGACCTGATGATCTGAACCCTTGTATAACCCCCTCCCCTTGAGGGCAGGCAGATCCTTTTAATCAGTAGAATAGGGCATAGTTAAGGGGATATCACTCCATGATTATATTTTATAGGACTCCATCTTAGTAAACTGGAATAAGAGAGACTCTTCAGCTGGCCTTGAAGAAGCAATAACCAGGGAGAGGTCAACATGGTAGGGAACTGTGGGAGCCCTCTAGGGCCTATAGTGGCCTCTAGCTGACAGCCAGTGAAAAGCCAGGGCACTCAGTCACAAAGCAACAAGGGAATGAATTCTGCTATCACGTTCAATGAGCTTGGAATTGGATCCTTCCCCAGTCAAGTCTCAGATGAGACTCCAGCCTGGGTTGACACCATGAATGCGGACACGTAACTTGCCCTGATTTGTAACTTGTAGTGTCTGTGAGATAATAAATGGGTGTTGCTAAATCTATGGTAATTTGTGACACAAAAACAGAAAACTAATATACATTCTGTTCTGAAATTCATGTTCTTTTATATGTTGGATGAGTCTTAGGACCTGACATAGGTACACAGCAAATATTTAACTAAGTAAGTGAATGTTATTTTTTTGAAGCCATAATTGAGAATACTACCTTACCAATAGAAGGTACTGACACTCTTTATTTTAAAAAAAGGCCATGAAGATCTTAGGACGATATAAACTCCCTAAACTGCTCACCACTGATTTTGTTATTCTCACAGAGACCCCTGTAAATAGTTATTACAAGTGGATTATCAGATGAAGTTGATTTTCCAGGTACCATTTGTAAACTAGTGTTGGAGTTTCAAAAATTCAGAACCTCCCCTAAAATAGTTTATGGGACATCACTATCATATAAATGAGATAAATATACATATTAATTTTTTAAGACCATTCTACATATGTTTAATCTATAAGCAAGCTCATAAGATTCTAAGAAAATAATCACCTTGGCAATTGGACATGCCCATTTCTAGTTAATTGATTCATTTAACATACAAAAGAAATTACACCAAATGCTGCTAAGTTTGAGTAGAAACTATAGTTACATATTGCTCAAAATGTTGTAAACTAGTATAAATATTTAGAAAAGCAATTTGAAAAGTTTGAGCGAAAAATTTGATAGTAAAATTACCCTATAATACATTAATCTGACTGTTTCTTAAAATATATGTGAATAAAAAAGCCAAAAGTAACATTAAAATGAAAATATTAATTCTGGTATTTTCTATGAAAGCAAAGAGAGTTAACCACAATGTGACTCAGCAAGGAAGTATTATATATATATATTATGGTACACAAACTATCTGAATATTTTATTAAATAGCTATAAAATAATAACTATCAAAACTAAAGAAAACATGAAAATTTAGTACACAATTTGTAATATACAAAGCACAACAGAAGGGCACATAAGAATGAGGAAAATGACTGAATATGGGATGTATAAAATGTTTGATATTTGGAAATAAATGGTGACTTAAGTATATGCACCCAACCGTCTCTAAGACTCTCCCCTCACCCCCATGCTACACATGCTGCATCAAATACAAATCTACCATACTGTCAAAAGTTTATAAACATGATTAAGGAAATTTACAGAGAGAAAAGTTCCTCATAATTGTTGGTACTGAAAATGTATCCCCAAACTTTGAGATATTTTGCTAGGATCAGTGGTTTGGAGAACTAATTTAAAGAAATATAATTTGCTTAGTGAACACCCTCCAGTACTCTCTCTCCTTCTCTTATACTTCTTAAATAGGAAAACAAAAACAAAAACACTGGACAACAGGATTAGCCATGCAATCTACAAGGACCACTACCTTGTAACTATTTCCTATTCTTGAACAACAGCTTTTGAATGTAGCTGCTCTAGGATGATCCAAGGCAAGAAAGACATCAAAGAGAAAGCCAGTAAATAATCTCTGAGCCAAAAATAAAAGCAGTAGGAAAGAGACCATGAATAGCCATACTCTATAAAATAAATGAAGACCAGGTGAAAAAAATATATAAAAATTAGATAACAGAGCAGCTTTACCAACATAAAGAGAAAACCATGAAGAGATCAAATTCCTTTGCACAGCCACCTGCAGCCACAACTTCCTCCTAACAGTTTTCCAGCTGGAAAAGCCCGACATTGGCCATACGTGCTTCTATCACCGGGCTCTTCATATTAAGGTTCAACAAGAAAATTTCAAGAGTATCCTTGTGGGCAGTGATATGGGCAAAGGGACTTTTCTTGCCATGTTTGTGGAGAAGATCAGACCAGAATAGACTTCCCCATGTAAAGAAGAATAAACCAAAAATATCCAAACCATGAAAAGTTTCTGTAAAAAAGGATGACTATATATAACTCAAGAGGGAGAAGAACAGTTTACTTTTGAAAACACAATTCCTTAGGGGGAAAAAGAATATTACAGAGAATATATCTTGTGATTGCAATAAAATTAGATATAAGATGGAACATGAAATGAGAGATGAACCAGAAGACAAAATTTGCTGATACCTTGCAGAACTAAAAGTAGCCCCAGAAGCAGTGAAGAAAATAAACAATATGGTAGTGGAGATGGAAGCTTAAGAATTCTTCCAGTTCTCAGTAGGAAAAAAGACAAGGATCCATAAAACAACAGTTATGAAATTATAGTATGAATATCAGAACAAAACAAAACTTGAGATGATTAGCAATACTCAAAGACTAGAATAAAAGGAAGTCACATAATGCTTAATGTGTAATATCCAAAAATTTTCTGAGTACAGATGCAAATTAATACCAATTAATTTGAAATATTAATAGCAAAAAGTCACACGTGCAATATAGTCAACACATAAATTTCAAGGACAAATATCTAAATAGAAAAATAGCATAGGAAGAAGGGAAAAATATGTTGTTTCCTCTCCAACATTAGTTTAATAATAGGAATAAAATTATGAGAAAGAAATTGTCTGACTTCAAAATTCACTGTCTAGATATGCTGTCATTTATGTTGATGGCAAGAGATAAATACTCGTACATATGCATCGCTAAGAAAACAAACTGGATAAAATAACTGAAAGACTGGCAATGAACCCAGAAATAATTTTAAAATAAAATGAATTCTAATTAACACTTGTGAAGTGCAAGGCAAATCACAAGATCACACCAACAAATCTAGGATGGAATGGTGAGTAAAAGGAGACAGATTGAGCTAATTTAATTGCCTGCTGTATTAGTTTCCTATCACTGTCACAACAAACCATCACAAATTTAGTGTTGTAAAACAATACCTCTTTATTATCTCACAATTCTGTAGGTCAGGAAGCTGGTGGGTTCGGCTAGTTTCTCTGGTTTGAGTCTCACAAGGCTGAAACCAAGGTGTCAGCAGGGCTGGCATTCCTTTCTAGAGGCTCTGGGGATGAATCTGCTTCAAGCTCTTTAAGGCTGTTGGCAGAATTCAGTTTTCAGTGGCTGTAGGAGTGAGGTCCTGTTTTCTTGCTGGTATCGGTTGGGGGTCAGTCTCAGCTTCGGGAGCTACCCACATTTCTTAGCTCATGGACCCTTTCTCCATCTTCAAAGCCTGATTTGGTGGGTTGAGTCCTTCTCATCCTTCAGATCTCTCTGATCTTCCATTCTGCCCCATCTCTCCTCTTCTTATTCCAAACATCTCTCTCTGACTAACTCTTCTGCCTTCCTCTTCCACTTCTAGGGCGCTTCTAAGGGCTCATGTGATTACATGGGACCTTTCTATAACCTTAGACTATCTCCCTATCTTAATATGATCTCATGACATCTGCAAAATCTCTTCACAGCACTACCTCGATTATCGTTTGATTGAATAATCAGGGGACAGGATTCTTGGGGGGTGGGAGGACAGCTTGAAATTCTGCCTACCACACCTGTCAAAGGAGGTATTTAGACATATCTTCATGTTGTTGGTGATGATTCATAAATATAACTTCAAGAAATATTTTTTAACTGAAAGATAATTATTAAGGAATTTAAAGATAGGGTATGGCTCCTCCAAATCATTCAAGAGAAATGAGAAAAGAGAAAACTCAAATTAGATAGCAACATAGATAAAGGAGAATGGAAGGAAGGAAACATGCAAACAAAAAAATTAGAAAGAACTAAAATCTATAATTACATTATTAGAGACAATATGTGAAAATAAGTGCAAAGAAAGTATAAAAATATTAGATGAAAATGTGGAAGGCTGTTTAAGTAACCACAGAGTGAGAAGCGCTTATGATATAAAATACAGAATCCATGTAAGAAGAGATTGGCTATGCCAACTAAATAAAGGGTAAATATTTCCACATATCAAGAAACAATAAAATCAAAAGACACAGTGGAAAACTATTTGATGCACCATTCCTACAAATCAAAGAAAAAGAACCCAACGGAAAAATAAGCAAAGGAAAAGGAGTGTGCACTGAAAGAAAAACAAAGATTTTTTAAACATCTGAACAGATACTCTACTCATTAGAAGAAAAATAAAGATTAAAATACGAAGAGGTTCTATCTTTGCCCTATCAGAGTAGCAAAATGCAGAATGTCTGACAAATATTTTGTAAAGGAAACATCTATTCTTATATTGCTGCTGGGAGTTAAGATGCATATAAACTCAATGGAGGGTAACTGGGCAATGTGTCTCTTGTTCTTTTTTTTTAAGAAACTTTATTTTAGAGCAGTTTTTGGACTTACAGGAAAATTGTGAAAACGTTTGCAGAGACCTCACACCTAGTTTCCCGTTATTAAAATCTTACATTATTACGGTACATTTATCACAATTAACCAACCAGTACTGATGCATTACTATTAACTAAAGTCCATACATTACAAAGATTTCCTCTTTTTTTGCCTGAAGTCCTTTTTCTGTTCCAGGTGTATCCAGGTACCAATTTTAATTAGTCATCATGCCTCCTTAGGCTCCTCTTGGTTATAGCATTTTCTTAAACTTTCCTGGCATTTGATGACTTCAGCAATGTTGAAGAGTACTGGTCAGGTGTTTTGTAGACTGTCCCTCAATTGAGATTTGTCTGCTGTTTTTCTCATGATTAGTCTGGGTATGCATTTTTGGAAGGAAGATTTCATAGGAAAAGTGCCATTCTCATGATACCATATCAAGGGAATATATCATCAACACAACTTATTACTGCTTTTCATCTTGATCACTTGACTGAAATAGTTGGTCAGGTTTCTCCACTATAAAGTTGCTCTTTTTTTTTCCCTTTCCATACTGTGCTTTTTAAAAGAAAGTCACATAGCTCTGCTTTTACCATTTGTCCTAGGGTTCCGTCTGTCTATTTTATTTTTTTATTTTTTATTTTCATTTTTTTAGTATAGTTTTTAGCTCTTGTTATCATTGGTGGATTTGTTTTTTGGTTTGGTTGCTCTCTTCTTTCTTTCTTTTTTTATTACTTTTAAATTTTTAGTATTTATTTTGTTTTAATAACTTTATTTCTTCTTTCCTTCTTTCCTTCCTTCCTTCATTCCTTCCTTCCTTCCTTCTTTCAGTCCTTCTTTCTTTCTTTTTTTCTCCCTTTTCTTCTGAGCCATGTGGCTGACAGGGTCTTGGTGCTCAGCCAGGTGTCAGGCCTGTGCCTCTGAGGTAGGAGAGGCGAATACAGGACGTTGGTCCACCAGAGACCTCCCAGCTCCACGTAATATCAAATGGCGAAAGCTCTCCCAGAGATCTCCATCTCAACCCTAAGACTCAGCTCCATTCAATGATCAGCAAACTACAGGGCTGGAAACCCTATGCCAAACAACTAGCAAGACAGGAACACAGCCCCACCCATTAGCAGAGAGGCTGCCTAAAATCATAATAAGGTCACAGGCACCCGAAAACATACCACTGGACATGGCTCTGCCAACCAGAAAGACAAAATCCAGCCTCATCCACAAGAACACAGGCCCAGTCCCCTCCACCAGGAAGCCTACACAACCCATTGACCCAACCTCACCCACTGGGGGCAGACACACAACAGGAACTACAAACCTGCAGCCTGCAAAAAGGAGACCCCAAACACAGTAAGTTAAGCAAAATGAGAAGTCATAGAAACACACAGCAGATGAAGGAGCAAGGTAAAAACCCACCAGAACAAACAAATGAAGAGGAAATAGGCAGTCTACCTGAAAGAGAATTCAGAGTAATGATAGTAAAGATGATCCAAAATCTTGAAAACAGAATGCAGAAAATACAAGAAACGTTTAACAAGGACCTAGAAGAACTAAAGAGCAAACAAACAATGATGAACAACACAATAAATGAAATTAAAAATTCTCTAGAAGGAATCAATAGCAGAATAACTAAGGCAGAAGAATGGATAAGTGACCTGGAAGATAAAACAGTGGAAATAACTACCGCAGAGCAGAATAAAGAAAAAAGAAAGAAGAGAATTGAGGACAGTCTCAGAGACCTCTGGGACAACATTAAACGCACCAACATTCGAATTATAGGGGTCCCAGAAGAAGAAGAGAAAAAGAAAGGGACTGAGCATGCATTTGAAGAGATTATAGTTGAAAACTTCCCTAATATGGGAAAGGAAATAGTCAATCCAGTCCAGGATGTGCAGAGTCCCCAAAAGGATGAATCCAAGGAGAAACACACCAAGACACATATTAATCAAACTATCAAAAATTAAATACAAAGAAAAACTATTAAGAGCAGCAAGGGAAAAACAACAAATAACATACAAGGGAATCCCCATAAGGCTAACAGCTGATCTTTTGGCAGAAACCCTGCAAGCCAGAAGGGAGTGGCAGGACATATTTAAAGTGATGAAAGGGAAAAACCTACAACCAAGATTACTCTACCCAGTAAGGATCTAATTCAGATTCAGTGGAGAAATTAAAACCTTTACAGACAAGCAAAAGCTAAGAGAATTCAGCACCACCAAACCAGCTTTACAACAAATGCTAAAGGAACTCCCTAGGCAGGAAACACAAGAGAAGGAAAAGACCTACAATAACAAACTCAAAACAATTAAGAAAATGGTAATAGGAACATATATATTGATAATTACCTTAAATGTAAATGGATTAAATGCTCCAACCAAAAGACATAGACTGGCTGAATGGGTACAAAAACAAGACCCATATATATGCTGTCTACAAGAGACCCACTTCAGACCTAGGGACACATACAGACTGAAAGTAAGGGGATGGAAAAAGATAGTCCATGCAAATGGAAATCAAAACAAAGCTCGAGTAGCAATATTCATATTAGACAAAATGACTTTAAAAGAAAGATTATTACAAGACAAAAAGAAGGACACTACATAATGAACAGGGATCAATCCAAGAAGAAGATATAACAATTGTAAATATATATGCACCCAGCATAGGAGCACCTCAATACATAAGGCAAATGCTAACAGCCAGTCATAAAAGGGGAAATCGGCAGTAACACAATCATAGTAGGGGACTTTAACACCCCACTTTCACCAACGGACAGATCATGCAAAATGAAAATAAATAAGGAAACACTAGCTTTAAATGATACATTAAACAAGATGGACTTAATTGATATTCATAGGACATTACATTCAAAAACAACAGAATACACTTCTTCTCAAGTGCTCATGGAACATTCTCCAGGATAGATCATATCTTGGGTCACAAATCAAGCCTTGGTAAATTGAAGAAAACTGAAATCTTATCAAGTATCTTTTCTGACCACACTGCTATGAGACTAGATATCAATTACTGGAAAAAATATGTAAAAAATACAAACACATGGAGGCTAAACAATACACTACTAAATAACCAAGAGATCACTGAAGAAATCAGAGAGGAAATCAAAAAATACCTAGAAACAAATGACAATGAAAACACGATGACCCAAAACCTATGGGATGCAGCAAAAGCAGTTCTAAGAGGGAAGTTTATAGCAATACAATCCTACCTCAAGAAACAAAACCATCTCAAATAAACACCCTAACCTTACACTTAAAGCAAATAGGGAAATAAGAACAAAAAAATCCCTAAGGTTAGGATAAGGAAAGAAATCATAAAGATGAGATCAGAAATAAACGAAAAAGAAATGAAGGAAACAATAGCAAAGATCAATAAAACTAAAAGCTGGTTCTTTGAGAAGATAAACAAAACTGATAAACCATTAGCCAGACTCATCAAGAAAAAAAGGGAGAAAACTCAAATCAATAGGAATGAAAAAGAGAAGTAACAATTGAAACTGCAGAAATACAAAGGATCATGAGAGATTACTACAAGCAACTCTATGCCAATAAAATGGACAACCTGGAAGAAATGGACAAATTCTTAGAAAGCACAACCTTCCGAAACAGAACCAGGAAGAAATAGAAAATATAAACTGAAATTGAAACTGTGATTAAAAATCTTCCAACAAACAAAAGCCCAGGACCAGATGGCTTCACAGGTGAATTCTATCAAACTTTTAGAGAAGAGCTAACACCTATCCTTCTCAAACTCTTCCAAAATATAGCAGAGGGGGAACACTCCCAAACTCATTCTATGAGGCCACCATCACCCTGATACCAAAACCAACTTGGTCACAAAAAAAGAAAACTACAGGCCAATATCACTGATGAACATAGATACAAAAATCCTCAGCAAAATACTAGCAAACAGAATCCAACAGCTCATTAAAAGGATCATACACCATGATCAAGTGGGGTTTACCCCAGGAATGCAAGGATTCTTCAATATATGCAAATCAATCCATGTGATACACCATATTAACAAATTGAAGGAGAAAAACCATATGATCATCTCAGTAGATGCAGAAAAACCTTTTGACAAAATTCAACACCCATTTATGATAAAAACCCTCCAGAAAGTAGGCATAGAGGGAACTTAACCTCAACATAATAAAGGCCATATATGACAAACCCACAGCCAATACTGTTCTCTATGGTGAAAAACTGAAACCATTTCCACTAAGATCAGGAACAAGACAAGGCTGCCCACTCTCACCAGTATTATTCAACATAGTTTTGGAAGTTCTACCACAGCAATCAAAGAAGAAATAGAAATAAAAGGAATCCAAATCAGAAAGGAAGAAGTAAAGGTGTCACTGTTTGCAGATGACATGATACTATACATAGAGAATACTAAAGATGCTACCAGAAAACTACTAGAGCTAATCAATGAACTTGGTAAAGTACCAGGATACAGAAACAATGAATGCAGAGAAAACTCTTGCATTCCTATACACTAATGATGAAAAATCTGAAAGTGAAATTAAGGAAGCACTCCCATTTACCATTGCAACAAAAAGAATAAAATACCTAGGAATAAACCTACCTAAGGAGACAAAAGACCTATATGCAGAAAACTATAAGACACTGATGAAAGAAATTAAAGATGATACCAACAGATGGAGAGATATACCATGTTCTTGGATTGGAAGAATCAGCATTGTGAAAATGACTATACTACCCAAAGCAATCTACAGATTCCATGCAATCCCTATCAAACTGCCACTGGCATTTTTCACAGAACTAGAAAAAAAAATTTCACAATTTGTATGGAAACACAAAAGACCTCGAAGAGCCACAGCAATTTTGAGAAAGAAAAATGGAGCTGGAGGTATCAGCCTCCTGGACTTCAGACTATACTAAAAAGCTACTGTAATCAAGACAGTATGGTACTGGCAAAAAAACAGGAATATAGATCAATGGAACAGGATAGAAATCCCAGAGATAAACCCATGAACATATGGTCAGCTTATTTTTGATAAAGGAGGCAAGAATATACAATAAAGACAACCTATTCAATAAGTGGTGCTGGGAAAACTGGACAGCTACATGTAAAACTATGAAATTAGAACACTCCCTAACACCATACACAAAAATAAACTCAAAATGGATTAAAACCTAAACGTAAGACCAGACACTCTAAAACTCTTAGAGGAAAACTTAGGCAGAGCACTCTATGAAATAAATCACAGCAAGATCCTTTTTGACCCACGTCCCAGAGAAATGGAAATAAAAACAAAAATAAACAAATGGGACCTAATGAAACTTAAAAGCTTTTGCACAGCAAAGGAGACCATAAACAAGATGAAAAGAGAACCCTCAGAATGGGAGAAAATATTTGCAAATGAAGCAACTGACAAAGGATTAATCTCCAAAATTTACAAGCAGCTCAGTATCAAAAAAACAAACAACCCAATCCAAACATGGGCAGAAGACCTAAATAGACATTTCTCCAAAGAAGATATACAGATTGCCAACAAACACATGAAACAATACTGAACATCACTAATCATTAGAGAAATTCATATCAAAACTACAATGAGGTATTACCTCACACCATTCAGAATGGCAATCATCAAAAAATCTACAAACAACAAATGCTGGAGAGGTTGTGGAGAAAAGGGAACCCTCTTGCACTGTTGATGGGAATGTGAGTTGATACAGCCACTATGGAGAACAGAATGGAGGTTCCTTAAAAAACTAAAATGAAACTACCATACGACCCAGCAGTCCCACTACTGGGCATATACGCTGAGAAAACCATAATTCAAAAAGAGTCATGTACCACAGTGTTCACTGCAGCCCTATTTACAATTGCCAGGACATGGAAGCAACCTAAGTGTCCATCAACAGACGAATGGATAAATATGTGGCACATATATACAATGGAATATTACTCAGTCATAAAAAGAAAGGAAATTGAGTTATTTGTAGTGAGGTGGATGGACCTAGAGTTTGTCATACAGAGTGAAGTAAGTCAGAAAGAGAAAAACAAACACCATATGCTAACAGATATATATGGAATCTAAAAAAAAAAGAAAAAAAAAGTGCTTTTGAAGAACCCAGGGGCAGGATCGGAATAAAGATGCAGATCTAGAGAATGGACTTGAGGACACAGGGAGGGGGAAGGGGAAGCTGGGACGAAGTGAGAGAGTGGCATGGACATACATACACTACCAAATGTAAAACAGATAGCTAGTGGGAAGCAGCCTCATAGCACAGGGAGATCAGCTCAGTGCTTTGTGACCACCTAGAGGGGTGGGATAGGGAGGGTGGGAGGGAGATGCAAGAGGGAGGAAATATGGGGTGTATGTATATATATAACTGATTCACTTTGTTATAAAGCAGAAACTAACACACCATTGTAAAGCAATTATACTCCAATAAAGATGTTATATATAAATAAATAAATAAAAGAAAGTCACTTAGCACCGTCCATACTTAGGGAATGGAAAGTGATGCTCTAATTCTTTAAAGATGAAGTAGTTACAGAAATTATTGCATTTGGAATTCTTCAGCATGGGAGATTTTTCTATTCACTTCCATTTATTTATTTAGTCATTTATTTACATCAGTATGGACTCATGGATATTTATTCTATACTTTAGGTTATAATTTGATACTACTTTATTCATTTTGTTGCTGAGATGTTTATAGCTTTGGCCACTGAGAACTCTTTTCATTGGTTCCTGTATCTCATTTACATACTCCCACCACTGTGGCCTTTATTTTTGAGCACTTTTTTACTTTCTGTAACTATAAAATATTCCAGACTCATTTTGTATATTTTCTGCCCCAATCATAAAATCAGTCATTTCCTCAAGGAGTCCTGGCTCTATTTATTCAAGAATGGTATGGAAACCAAGATGTGGATGCCAGGTGTGTTGTAACTGCTTCCAGGTCCTCTCAGCTGACACTAACAGAGCAAGAAAACATGTGTGTACACTAATCCACGTGTATAAAAATATCTATAAATATTTCTATATGTAACCATCCGTGGCTATAATAAACTAAACATGAATTCATACTGATGCCTCCAACTGTAATGAATTACCATAAAATTTACCATAACATCGTATCCCAGTGGTGAAAACAATGTCTTTTAAATATAAATACACATCCAACAATTTCAATCATATAGACCAATTCATACATGTACCAAAAGGCATATGCAAAAATACATCCACTTTAGCACTGTGATAAAGTCAAGATGTGAAAAAATAACGTAAGAAATGTTTTTAATTTCAGTAGAAATGAAAATAATGTTAATTGGGGCAATATCTTGTGTTACCTAGGACATTTTCAATGCTGAAAAATATTGATAACACTCAGTAAACTGGTGTTACCTGTGCTGTTTAGACTGTAAGTCAGTAAGAGATTTCTGTAGGAATGTGAAAATTTACATAAAATAAAATATATCAAATACTTAAACACATACATGCTTTTTAATCAATGATTGAATTTCTAGGAATTTATGTTAAGACAATAATCTGGGATTTTTGAAAGCTTAGCTATCAGATTGATTGCTGCAAAACCAGTCACATCCTAGTCACCACATGCTCATAATAAGATATAACCTTGAGTTCAGCAACAGGGTTTGGCTAAATATATTTTGATAAAGCCATATAATAGGTATAACACTGTAGTGTACTAAAATCACAATTTTAAAGGAAATATGAATCTTGGATAATAAGGATATTGGTGGAGTATTGTAAGTGATAAAAGAAAATCACAAAATTATAAAATGTAGGGTTTATTTTTAAAACAGAGTGTGTACTATACATGTATACATATATATGTATATGTGAACAATGGTTATCTCTAACTTAGGAATTTTAAGTTATTTTAAATATTAAATATAATTTTCTGTTATATTTTTATCTTATACTTTCCTATAGAAATTTTTAAAATTTCATAATGTGCACACATTACTTTTGCAATCAGCATATATGTATGTATAGAGAAGAAAACCCTCAATAAGACATGAACAAATGACTATGGGCAAATGTTTTTCTCACAATTTTCTGTATTTTTATTGTAATGTCTTTTAAATGAAATAAAAAGTATAACAGCCTTGCTGATTTGTAATTTTTTTTCCTCAAATTTTAGGTTTGGATAATCATTTCCATTTAAAACGTCTGTAGTAAGAACCTGGACCCGAATGGAAAAATCAACTGCAGGTAACAAGGCTGAAGAGGACAGCCAGGAAGCCATAGGGAAACAATCAGAACCCCATACTCTGCCAGTTGAGTGGGAATTAGGTCAGTCAGCCCACACTTAATACTCCCGTCAATACTCCACGGGACCAAACCATAATCCCATCAGCAGGCTCACTGGTGGCCCATTTGAAGTTCTGTAGAACCTCTTCACTTCCTTTCTCAATCTGGACATGATAATCCTTCATTTCTCCTTCAAATGAGCTCCCTTCTGTTGAGAAAGGCATTTTGTCTTTTTGTTTATTTTTCCCTTTCTTTGCAATTTCAGCAACAGTTAAGCAGACAAATGACCTTAGAGGTATACGAGCTTGCCTAAAGAAAGGAAACCATTTCCTCAGGATGCAAAAAAGTAAAGTAAATGATGTGATCACATAAGTTACTAGAAAACGTTCCATTTAGCTGGTTACAGGGATGCCCGAATGACGTATCGAAGATGGATGGCTGTGTCCTGACACAAATACCCTAAAATTTAGTGATGTAGCAGAATTTAATATTGGCATATCCAACACCATCTATAAAACTGTCAGTTGGGTCACTTGTGTTTCTAATGAAAGAACACCAGCAGAGAGTACAAACACACACACACACACACACACACACACACACACACACACCCCTAAACATTTCTCAGATGCAGATTTTCAACTTGAGTAGCAGAAACATGTTACCAGATTTCTGTAAGAATAGAGAACATTTTATTTTGGGTATTTTTAGGGAGAGTAAGGGCAGTGGTATTAGTAGCCTGCATATAAAAGAATGTGGCCACAAAAGACATGTTATTTTTCAATTCTGAATGAGACTTTAAAGCAATCTCAAATCCTATGTATTATACAGAACTGAGATAATCTCATTTGTTCAGTGTTGGCAAAGACAGCATTAAAATATTCTGTCTTCAGTTGTCGTGTGTACTTTTATTATTTTGGGGAAGGGAAAATTAAATAGTATTTTTAAAATTCTGCACTCAAAGCCTATCACAGACACACACATGCACACACACATACATATATATACATTTGCTTTCTATCAATTAACTTAGGGTATTCTCATTGTTTACATAATTATGCTAACATATGATAATAATGAAAAGACATGGAAAATTCACACATTTTGCTTTCCCCAGCTTCTAAATGACAAAAGTATTGGCATTAAACCACCTGTAAAATAAGTTATGTTTCTACAAAGTGAATGGATTAGCAGAAAGAGATAAGTTTCCAAGGCCTTTCTAAAACCTTTTGGAAATAAAAGCAGATTCAGAGCTCAGGGAAAACATTCACTTTGTTATTCTAAAGAGATCAGAATTTTTAAAACCTTTACATAGAGATAGGACTAACTTGTCTTTTAAAATCATGACTATTTGACAATTCTTATTCCTGTCCTCTGAGGTGGAATATCTTTGCCAGGTGGGTTTTCCAAAAAGAAGACAACTGGATGGGAATCTCCCAGGCAAAACCAGGCATTCACTTGGTAGGAAAGGTGAGCTTTGTCTCATTTTGCAAAGGCTGTGTTGAGGGTAGTGAGTTAGAGAGAAGCATAACGTGTAGTTCTTCAACATTTCATTCACAAGGACATGTGTGTACTTTTTAAGGTTTGTAAGACACTTTTATGCACACTTACTTTTTAAATATATGCCAACAACCTTCTGAGGGTAGAAAAGACATCTAATGTTAATATCACTTCAAACACGTTGAGGAAACGGAGACACAGATAAGCTCCCGGCTGGGGCTTGCCCAGAGACAGGAAGTAAGCATCAGAATCAGGACACAGACTTCACTTTTGACTTTAAAATCTCTGTTCTTTCCAACATATTAAACAATTTTGAATGCTCAGCAGTGTTAGGTTACAAGGTTTTGCCCCAGATTTTTAAAATCAGAACTTCAGGGGATAAATCTTAGGGAAATACGTATTTTATCAACTCTCCAAGGTATGCTTATATGAGACTAAGTATGTTATCACATGATTAAATCATTTGTCCTTTTTTTTTTGTGTGTGGAGGTCACTTTTAAAGTACAAAAAATATAATTTCATGAAACAGCAAATATGTTGTCTCACTTTGAAAGAGGTTCCAATGGGGGCATATGATTCGCAAAGGAGGCTTCTAGGTCTTTCTGAACACTAATGTCAGACAAATACTGGGGTGTATAAAGAATTCAATTTATAAACACTGAAACCTTCTCAGGAAAATTCTGTAGGTGTCTGAATAACTATGCCAAGAAAATGAGAACAACAAAAAAAAACCAATAAGTCAAGATTATTTTTTTCAGTGACTAGCAAATCATACTCTTTTCTTCTATACGTATTTTTCAAACCTGGCAGCATTTCCTTTCCTTCTAGTGAACCTCAGGATGATATATGCGATCTCTGAAACCTGGCTGGAGACGAAAACTTTGTTGGGCAATTAAATATTTAGAGGTGTGAAGTTTGAAGTTCAAGTGCTTGTCTACATGTGTAGAAGAGTTTGTGGCTTGTTTCATTCAACAAATATTTACATACCAGGCACGAAGTCAGGTACTAGAGATATGAAAAAAAAATGGAACACAGCTCCATCCTCTAGAAATTCGAAACACAGAGGGAAAGACATGAGAAAACACAATAGAATGACCTGTAAGAACTGAGGTCCTAAAGGCAGGGCTTTGATTGTATTTTGTTTGCTGCTGTATCTTGGGACCTAGAATATCACCAGGAACACACAGGGGCTCAATAAATATTTGTGGAATTAAGAATTTGAGAAATGATAATTTTTATCCAATTATCAGGCTGTTCCTAGATATGATAAGCTTTTCTCACTTTCTTGTATATTTGCATATTTGTGAGCCCTACATTCATTTTACTGCCTCGTAGGTGACCTTCAAAAATGTGGTTTAAACAGTATCGAATTCTTTTAACTGTGGCCTCCTATCCCTGAGAACCATCACTAAGTTTCTTTTCCTCCTCTTTTGCTGATTAGCTTATATGACCTCTATGAACATCCCAAACTATCACTGAATGAGGTTTTTAGGCAAATGTATCTTCTTCGAATAGTACTTTTTGTTTAAAAGAAAGGAATTGAGATACTACTTGGTAATGAGACACTAAGGAATCAATTATAAGGCTCTTTGCCCCTCTTTACTGGGAGATAAAATGATGAAATTATCCTTGTCCTATGCGATGAATGCTGTAGTGAGCCTCCTAGACCCCCTTCGGGACCAAGACCCTCATTCCCCCAACTGCCAGGAGTGTTGGCAGCTGACGGCACTCCTAGAATTGCCCTTGTCCAAGGTCATGCCCCTCCCCAGAGGCAGACCACGTCTAGTGACTTGTCCATGTACCTCAAGGCATGACAACTTTGAAGGGCCATCCCAGCCCAGAGTCCACTATGGGATGATATGAGGCCTTTGTTGAGGCTGCATGGATGTCCAACCTCTTCCTCTGCCCACCTGGTCCCTCCACTTCCTCACAGGTGTTCCCAAGAGTTCTTCCCAGTAAACCTCCTGCACATGCATCTTTGTTCCATGTCCTACATCCCAGACAACCCAATTTTATATTAAGGAGTATTTGGTTTTTGCATAACTATGATGAAGTCACTTCACATCCCTGGGCTTCAATTTTATTCTATCTGTAACGTTAAAAGCTTGAAATGGGTGATGTCCAAGGGCCTTCCTACCCCTACCGTTGTATGATATCACCATTCAATGATGTTATTATGAGATAAATAAGTGGCAAAGTCCATAGATTTCTGAAAGAAAGAAATGATGATTATTAAAATTTTTGTAGGGGAGTTATTTGGCTAATACTGTTCAAATCCAATTTTCATATCAAGATGACACAAAAATACCTTCTTGATCTTCTAGAAGACAATCCTCTAAGAATTTTATTTCTGACTTGTTGAGCTGATAAAGGAGTCTTCCTTGCCTTGAGCAAGGACTGACAGAATTGGCTAGTAAGTATCTCACTTGGAGCTCAGTGAAAGCATGAGGAAGTAAACATGTAAAAATGGAACAGAATCAAGATGGTGAAGATCCTAAAAGGCCTCCAAATAGCTAAACGTTTGGAGCCAAGTTTTGTGATGCAACAATGGTTGTTGCTGTTACACTACTCCTAACAGCCTCCTCACCTCCCAACCACCATTCACTGGACACGTGCTCTGTGTGTACTTAGTCCTACTTAAACGTGAATGATAACTTGGCAAGCTTGTTATCGTCTCCATTTTTGGAGATGATAAGAATGGAGTCAGAGAGGTTAAGTCACTGGCACAAGGGTCCATGACCAGTTACTGCTTGAGCTAGGATTTAAGTTGAATCTGTCTCCATACCTTGTTCTCTTTCTTCTCAGCTACATTACCTCCCGGAGGGCAGAGTTTCCGGGCCAAGGAAGTATACCGAGAGACAAGTGTGTACCAAAACACAAAGACTGTGTCTTGAAGGTTCCTAAAATGATTCATTTAACCCCCAAAATTGGGATTTGAGTAATCAAATATGGTCTGATTGGGATAACCCATGACAGCTCTTTTAGAAAGTTTGGATTGGATACACAATAAAGACTCTGTAAGATCTTCATCAGAGAAAAGATGTGTGTCTTTGCAGGGGTACATATGTGCTTGAGGAATGGAAACTCAACGTGCAGTATCCTGTCAGTGTCTGGCACATAATGGATATATAATAAATACTTGTTGAACTGTTGAAGGTATTGCTTACACTGAATCTCCTGGCATTAGTACAGCACCAAACTATTCACTCAAATAACTGGTTATCAGATGATAAAGGAATGGATAAATAAAAACATAAATAAAACTTCAGAATGTTCTTTTTTTGTTCCCACTCAGCTTTAGCCAGGCAAGTTCTCTTTGTCTTTCAGCTGGAAAGTACCTTTCTCAGAAATACACTCCTTCATCCCTTCCTTCACTCTCAGGAGATCAGGTTGTCCAGTTAAGGATTCCACAGTATTCTGGACATTCCTCTCTCAGTGTTCATCAAAGTTTGCAATTATGGGCTTCCCTGGTGGCGCAGTGGTTGAGAATCTGCCTGCCAATGCAGGGGACACGGGTTCGAGCCCTGGTCTGGGAAGATCCCACATGCCACGGAGCAACTAGGCCCGTGAGCCACAATTACTGAGCCTGCGCGTCTGGAGCCTGTGCTCCGCAACAAGAGAGGCCGCGATAATGAGAGGCCCATGCACCGCAATGAAGAGCGGCCCCCACTTGCCGCAACTAGAGAAAGCCCTCGCACAGAAACGAAGACCCAACACAGCCATAAATAAATAAAAAGAGCAGCTCTTTAAAAAAAAAAAAAAGTTTGCAATTACATATTTGAGTGATTATTTCACTAAATCTTTTTATTTATTTTTGGCTGTGTTGAGTCTTCATTGCTGCACAGGGGCTTTCTCTAGCTGTGGCGAGTGGGAGCTACTCTTCGTTGCGGTGTGCGGGCTTCTCATTACGGTGGCTTCTCTTGTTGTGGAGCATGGGCTCTAGGCGCACAGGCTCAGTAGTTGTGGTGCACGGGCTCAGTAGTTGTGGCTCGCGGGCTCCAGAGCGCAGGCTCAGTAGTTGTGCCACGCGGGCTTAGTTGCTCCGTGGTATGTGGGATCTTCCTGGACCAGGGAGCAAACCCATGTCTCCTGCATTGGCAGGCGGATTCTTAACCATTGCGCCATCAGGGAAGTCCCTTCACTAAATCTTTAATCTTTAAAGTTCCATACAGGCTAGACTCTTTCCCTCTCTTTTTTCATTATATCTCTGGAAGTTACACAATTCCTCCCACGTAGATGGCACTTAAATATTTATTGTATAGGTGGATGGACGGATGCATTAGTACTGAGTGGATGAATGGAGAAAAGAGAGAAAGAGAGAAGACAGAAGAGATAAGAAGAAGAAGGAGAAAAAGAAGAAGGAGGAGGAGGAGGGGGAGGGGGGAGGAGGAGGGAGGAAGGGAAGGAGGGGAAACAGGGGGAGGAGGAGGGGGAGGAGGAGGAAGAAGAAGAAGAAGAAGAAGAAAAGGAGAGAAGAATCAGGGAAACCAAGTAGATATTTTGGTTTTCTTACCATTTGGTGGAAGTGAAAAAGTTGGAAAGGATCTAAATCTCAGTGTACAAAAAGAAAAAAATAAATAAAGTAAAACAAAACAAAAACCAAAAAGAAGATCCAGGAGAATGGCAGAGGCTAAAGAGGAGTTTGGAAAACTATGCTTCATTTAGAAGGGGTGGATTAATTGCATCGTTTGATATACAAACATGATTCTTCGACTGGAAATCTATAGAATTTGGGACTTGGAGAAGTCAAGACTGGGGAGGTAGTTTAGAAGGGGACATGCATGCCTATAACAGTTGATCGTATTAAAAAAAGAAAAGTCGATGCTGAAGGAATGACATTTGTTCATTGGGAAAGAAGAGGTGCTAGCCCACCAGAAGAAGCCAGCCAAAAAATGGTCAGAGAGCCAGGGAGCCTGAAGAACACTGAGTCAGAGAAGTCAAGAATGGGAGAGTTTTAATGAAAGCAGCCATGGTTAGTGATAGCAAAGGCAGGAGAAGGGTCAGGAAAAAGAGCTGGCTCCTTTACATTCCTCATTAATCATGTGTGCTATTAAATCCAATGGGAAGCCTGATATGCAAAGTGAGTTTCTGTTCATACTTATTTTTATAGCTATTCCTAGTTGATATGCAGAAGGAAGACTTTTCTCCTGGTGTCTTTTTTCTTCTTTTCCTTTTTAGAAGTTCAGAAGGCTAATTTGGAATACTGGGAATTTATTGGCCCTTTTTATAGATTTATATAAAATTCAGTCTTCAAAATAGATCTTATCTCTGACGCTCACAGGTGATGGATTTACCTTGCTCTACCTGGTAAGGACTACAGCCAGGTTTTACCAGTTATTGGTTAAAGGCTCCAGAACTCCTACTTAGAAACCCAAAATGACCGTCACCAACTCCAGTTTCTCTCAGGGTCTGTTTCTCTTCCAACCTGCATCAGAATTCCAGAGGTACTGGACCTTACCTGTAAAGAATCTGATTTGGAAGTCCAGTAGGAGCTTCTGCAAATATAACAAGCACCCTAGAAGTTCTGGATAGGTACCACAATTTGCAAAACTACAACTGAATTTATGCAGAATTCACATTGTGCATTTGCCTTTTAGAAAACTTGGTCAAATCATACATATATTTTAATCAAAGGTGAGGTGCTTTCATCAAATGTGAAGAAGTCTACCATTTTTCTTATTCATGCTAAATATCATACAGTATAAGAGCCTGAACACCTCAGTAACAAACACAATAATAAACACCTAGTGGCTTATTTGTGGAATTGCCTTTCCACGTGGGAATAAACTAGGGAATAACATTTCTTTCCATGATTCAGCACCACCAGGGGTAGAAACTTCTCCATTTAACACTGGAGTGGTTTCCATTTTTAATATTGTGTGGCCTCTCTTTTATTTACTATTTATTCAATTATTCATCACACCAGGCTTCCACCAAAGATAACATTAGTTTAATCTTTATAAGGCACAAAACAGGATGGGACACTATAATTCCTCAGAAACAACAGCGCACAACACGTGCATAACTGGCCGGATTGCTGTATCATTGTGTCTTGTCACATGACACATCTGGAATGTGTGAGCAGAGGGCAAGAGAGGTCACGGAAGGCTTTCATGGTGAATAGGGTCCTCGGTTTTCACTCTGATGCTGAGATATTCAGACACTTCCTTTTATACTACATTTATCGAATGCTTCCTTTATTTTTGGAGAGTAAGGTCTTAAATTAGAAGGAAACTTCCCTTAAAATCCCATCTGGGGTGCTTTCAGCATTTCACTTCTTGATTCTTAAAAACACATTCGTTCCGTAACACCTGGTCCTATGCTTCCACATCCCTGCACTCCCTAGAGCTTACCAGTAAAAGAAAAAAAAAAATTTATATATATATATATATATATATATATATATATATAAAAAATTAAGTCTCTGCATTCAGGATACCAAATCCTTCGAAGATACCCCAAACCTCATTTGTATGCTGAATGGCACACTAAGGTTTATAAGAGTGGTGGGAGTGCTTCTTTGGGTACATTACTAATGGCTGTGAAGCCACTGCAGCTAAGAGATGAGAATGGAGTAAAATCCTCTGTTTGTTTAAGCTGATAATACTTTCGCCAGCTCTGTGCAGCCAAAGCTCTGTGTGAAGTTCCTTAGCTAGGATTCCTTAACTCAGCACCCAAGCCATCTCCAATTACCTCGAAGAATGTGGCAATAGTTGAATGCAAAGGGGTGTTGGATGTGACGGGACTGTGAAAAACTGGTGAAGATCGGGCTCCTAAGTCGCTTGAAAGGAAACACTTCGTCATTGTGCCTGAAGGATCCTCTGTGCAAAGGCAGCAGTGAGTGAGCACACGCTGTGAGTCCATCCTGCTTAAAAGTTGTACCCTCCGGGTCTTTTCACTTCACTCCTCTCGTCCCTTGTTCCTTAAAGGCAAGATACACATCTCTCCTGCCAAGTTCAAACTACTGCTCCTCTGTCCTCATGTAAAAAACAAAAATAAAAATTATCCTTTGAGACCCATGCCAACCAGTTATACCTTCCTCTACTTTACTCACCTCATCTCCTGCCCCGTATTATGGCTCTTGGCTAATCCCCTTGCCAGCTCGATGTTCACTGAACAGGTGGCAAGTGGTTCATACTCTGCCTCTTCAGTCTTAAACCCTCACCCCTGGATGACTTCCATCTACCTTCAAACTACCTAGTCAAGAGGCAGCTCCTTAGTTCCATATGATTTTTCCTGTACATTCCACATTAGCTATACAGGCCATGGTGCAGTCCGTACTCACCTCTTGACACTTTCTGAATTGTGCCCTTTTTTAAAGCTTTAAATAAAATGCCTGGCACTCTGACAACGACCTCCTTTGTCTCCAGCTCTTGCACTCCTGCACTCAGAGTACGTTGATTTTGGAGGTTTAACTTCTATTTTCTCTCACTCTGTGGGTCCCCTTCTCTCATGTCCTGTCCCTTTAGCTATCCAACTTAGATCCTTTATTTGTGTCCCTTTAGCTCTCCAACTTAGATCCTTCATTTGATTCATTTATTCATTCAACTAAATTCTTGACTTCCTAGCGTTTGCCAGCATTACTCATCCCTGGGGATACAGCAGTAAGTAGTATGGACAAGATACCTCAACTTGTAGAAGGTACATTCAACCATGATCTTGTTGAACCCTCGAATCACTTGATTTCTTATCTATCGCATCCTCCTGGAAAAACTCTACCCACGGTTATGCTAAATGTTCTTTGCTCTTGCCTCTTACACCCCTATGCCTGAGTGTTGCTAGAAAAGACACATTGCAGAGCAGTGTGGAGTGAGGGCACGATTTGGTTAAGCAAAATCAAAGAAAATAGCTCGTCTAATAGGACTGTAATAGGATGCAACAGTAACCATCTTTGATGTCCTGAGTCCCCCACAGAACCCAATACAGTCCTGTGATGATAAAACAATGACAGGTAGTATTTATTACAGTGAGTGTTGCGTAAAAATGGTGCCCTGTGGGCAAGGCTCCCTACTGCTTTGTGCCCTTCTGTACCTCCACCACCTGGCACCATGCCCAACCCACAGAAGGTGCTAATGTAGATTTGAGAAACACATCTGTATCTCACAGATGAGAAAACTGAACCAGAGAGAAGCTCAGTAACTTTCCCAAGGTCACACACTAGCAAGTACAAGCCAGTGACGCCAACCTGAGGACGGCAGCTCTAGACCACCCCGGTCTCCAGTCCACTGCCCTGATTTCACGGCTTTGTGTCACCTCATCACGGTCACCACTAAGAGAGACATTAAGCTCAGGGAAGGCCAGGGACATGTCTATTTTGCTCTTTTCTAGTATTACTGCCATTTGAAAGAAAAAAATGAGTAACTAAAGGAGTAAATGAATGAATAAATGAACAATTGAATATGTGGATAGAGACAAAATTGGGGAGGTATTAATCCTTTCTAATTCGGAGGAGTAATTGTGGCGAAATATTCTGTTGTCAAAGTAGTAACGCCTTTTTCTAAGTGTTTTCTCAATTTATCTTGCCACATTTGACCTTAAAGCAGCTGTACTAAATATAGAAGGCCCAGTATATCTAAATGATCCTTCGAATAACATTTCCCCTTTGTGCTTCAGATACCTTTCAAGAAAGAAACAGCTTTGAGTAAGTAAATCCCATTTTCATGGTTATAATTGCAGAGGCATCTGCAAGATTAAAATGTGCCATTTTCATCATGTTTTTGAACAGATATAGCAAAGCCAATATGATCTGGAAAGAGAGCAACATATTCTGAAATTTATGCTACGAGTGTCTTAAAAATGCTAAATATCCACTATAATTCTACTGCTTCCTATTACAGAGTTTAACATCCTACACATTTAGTGTTCAAAGCTGAAGCCAAGGAGACAGAAGCCTCAACTTGATGTAGAAGCCTCGATTTATGGAGATGCTGTTATAAAGAATTTGCTTCTCGAGCTTGGGTGTTAGAATATTTTATCAGTTTATTTGGGTTCCCGGTGTGGCTGAGACGATCTGTGTAGAGGGGCTAAGGGACAGGATATAAAAAGGGATCCTGCAGGTGGAAAGGAACGTGCGGTAAGAAATGAAATCTTCATATTCCAGACCAATAGTTGGCAAGCTTGTCTATGTATTAGAACCACCTGGGCCACTTTAAAGACTCGGGATGCACAAGTCCTGCCCTAGACTGATGAACTCAGGCTCTCTAGGAGTGGGACCCAGGCATCAGTACATTATCAAACTCCCTAGGAAATTCCGAAGTTCAGTCAAGGTTGAGAACGACTGTTCCGCGTCTCTGATGAAGACAGCTGTTAGAAAGTGGGGGGTCACAGCAGCTCAGCTGTGCAATGATAAGTGTACTCCTTCAGCCTTCGCATGCTCCCTAGGCAACCTTTTGTTCTCTTTCGCTTTCTTCTATTTCTCTTTCAGGTTACATTTAATTTTTCATGCTCTCTTTCTTCATTGCCGTCACCTTTTCTCCTTGCAAATGGTCCATACGGAAATGATCTCTAACCAAAATTCCTACTTCATTTTACATATGTACCTTGTCCAGATTTTCAGCCAAAAACCTGCTCTGGCACTTCCTGCACTTTAGCCTTCCACAGCACCTGGGGGTTCCGATTCTATTAGGAAGCCAGCTGTTTGGAAGCAAGCATCCATTAGAGCATAACAAATGATAAAAGAAGGCTGAAATGGCTTCAAATTTCCTTTACATCACCTTGTTCTTGAAACCAATTACAGTCACACTATCGCAAGCTACCCTGAAAGCTACCAACACTTCTAAATTTTCTCAGGTGCTATCTCTCCCTTTTCATTTCTTGCAAAGGTGTAGCAAACGTATAGACTCTCCTGTCTTGCACCTCAGAATCAACAGGGGTATTTTTTCCTGGTCCAAAATGATTCAGTGTCACCATTATTAGCACTTGTTATACATCCTGGGGAAAAGAGGAGGTTGGCTTTGCCGGGTCGTGCTCCCTGCTTTAGGAAATGTGCGGTTTATTAAATATATAATACTTGATTTCTTTTCCAGCAAAATTTTTTAACCGTGGGCAGAGAAAAAAGCACACATGTTGTAATTTAGTTGTGCAATAAATTGGTTGGCTTAATTTAATGAGCAATTATTAATGAATTAGTAACAGATAAATAAATTCCATAGATTATCCCTAAGCCTCCTTTTAGCTAATAATGATAGCGTCTTTCCCACTCAACATTTTATAGGAGCTGCTAACAAGTTGCCAAATTAGCAGATTTAAGTTTCACTACCTTTTGATTTCCCTATCTGCCTTCTAATGAGAGATCTAATGAGCAGAGTGGCCACAAGGAGGCAGTGAAAAAGAGAAAGAGAAAAATGAAGCAAAAAGACTAAGAAACACAGAAGTGCATTCCCAGCCCCACTCACCGTGTCACACCACTGAGGACTATGTCACAGCCTCTTCTCTATAAGATTTCAGTGTATATTTGCCTTAGAACTAGGGTACTGATTCAATGTCATGAACAAAGACAATCATGTCTGATACACTGAGGCAACTGGGGGAAATTTAAGAACGATTTAGAGACACATAGCACAATTCTAGTCATTTCTATTTTCACTAGGGTGTTAAAATAAATATAAAATATAGGCCCTTAAAATGAGTCTTTTTTCAATATGGTGAAAAACAGCAGATTACCATTTTACTTTCCTTTTTAAAAATCATCTTCATGGCCACTTTCCTAGTCCTACATGAAAATTATGATCATTACTCTGAGTTCTTATCTTGGTTTTGCTTTCCCTGCCTCCCCTCACTGGGTCACCATACTCGCATAATTAACCACACACTACCCTGAACGGCTTTGTTGTATTTTCAAATATTGAATTCATCCTCAAATAAAGATCTACCATCTCAGAGAATATTGAAGTCAATGAGTCTTAACATTGGAAAGCAATTTAACACAAAGAAACATGGTGTAAAAGTACTGAATAAAAATAACACAGCTTAAAAATCCTACTTTGTGTCTGGCACTTGATGAATTATGTGCCCCTGAGCTAGGGAAAGCCCTTCAAGGCAGACTCTCCAATCCCTGATGTCACCAGGAGTGTATGTTATTTGATCGACCTAGCTATGGAGTTGAAGTGAACAATTTTATGGTCCTATCTAGAGATCTTTCCCAAATTATTAATTCAAAGTTATAAAATGCACAGGAAAATGATGACACTAAATTGAATGTACCATCCACAACCCAAGAGTCCCACATCCTCAGTCCCTTTGAAATGATTACTACTATTATTTTTAGCATGTTTCTGAAAAGCACAACCAATTCACCCACTTCATATGAGCACTGATGTTAACTTAGAAAGATAAAACATGATGTCTGGGAACAGCTACCTTACCCAGTTAAAAAACAACAACAACAACAAAAGAAAAACTGATGTTGTTGGGAGGCTAAAACCCTAGTCTTCGTATTCTCGTGATTCAATCTGAATATACAAAACATATTTCATCACCCTTCCACACTACTCTCCTATTCCTGTACTTATTTTTAAAGATAACACTTAAATAAATCACCTAGAAAGCAAGCTGATTATTATTTACTTATCAAGAGCCAACCTTTTTAGTTTTCACTGAATTACTCACAAATGAAACACAGCTCAGAAATCCCCAACATATTGACCCAGAACATAAATTTCATGTCTTTTCCCTCTTAGAAAGCTATTTTTAATGAGTAATTATTAATGAATTCATTTCCAAATGGTGAAAGAAAACATTGCTCTACAATTAATGCAGCACTGGGTCCAGTATTTTTCCATTTCTATTAAAAGCAAAGGACTGTCCAGCAATGGAGAAATCAGTTTTTGACATACGGTCCAGCCAAGAACCCTTCTAACACTTGTCATGTCCTTTTTCCAGTCTCAATACTGATTATTTCTGCCCAGTACCCATTTCTCCACGTTTTCATGTATGTGTCCATCCTTCCTTATGAGGTAGTCTGTGTGCTTCAGGGAGAGCTGATCTTCAGACCTGATGAGGCTAAGGCCATCCTTTTCCCTTTGCCGGCAATGGACTTCGGAACGCAGGGCTAAGCCAGTTGACCTCATGAAATTTTCTCAGCTAAAGGGATTGGTTAAATAATTGGCAAGTAACCCAATATTGGCCAATAAAACTTATTACTGACTCTAATAGAAAGGTAAGAAGACTATATTAAAGTTCCAGGAAGGGTTAAAAAAAAAAAGATAAAAGAAAAAACTGGTAATGTAATTAATAGTAGAAAATAATACAAACTTCAGTGATTGCCACATCCTGTCAAAGTAATACATATTTCCTTTACTTATTACATAGAGAGGTCATTCCATTTAAAACAATCATATTTAAATACAGATGCCTGTATCTTATCTCTTACCCATCTATCAGCCTATCAGTTATCCATCAGACAAGGTGAAAACTCTGACTTTGATATTAAGTAGCTATATAATCCTAGGCAAGTATCCTAAACTTGATGTGCTTTCATTTTCCCGTCTATGCATTGGGGATAATAACTGCATATGAAGGGATTATCTAGTGTATCGTATTAGATAGCATTGGCAAGGTATTTACATAATGCCTTCATAGCAAAAATTCAAGAAAGTTTAACTGTACTCATGACTATTAATGTCTTGTCTCTAAACTGGCAGCAACATCCAACTTGGAGCTGCTACAGAGAATCTAAGGGCATGGAGTCCCAAAGAACCCAGTGACTGACCCAGGAAGGAAACACCTTTTCTATGATAGCACTTCTGGTTCTAGAATATAAGCCATGGCCACCTTTGATAAGCATAAAAATCTCCTCTACTGTTTTAGTATTATCTGATATTTCAAAATAAATTCAAGATGAGAATTAGATGCAAATTAAACCAATTATAAAAATTACATGTGTTTTTCCAAATTACCCATGCCCTTCCCTCAAACTCTAGATATTCTAACATTTCCCGAAAATATGGTCCTATAGTACAAATATTAGAATCACCCCAGGTGACGCAATTTATTAAAATGCAAATTTAGGAAGGAAGAAATATAGTGGGGCATGGGGAGAGGTCTGAGAAACTTCAATTTTTGTAGCCATTTGTGGTAAATTTTTACACACATTTAGATGTGCAGAATAATAATCTAGGGCATCGGTTCTCAAAGTTTGATTCCCGGACAAGTGGCATTAGCATCACCTAGGAACTTATGGGAAGTACGAATTCTTGGGCCCCATCCCAAACCTGCACAATCAAACTCTAGGGGTGAACCCAGTAGTCCCTGCCTTCCAGGTGATTCTAAAGTTTGAGACACTCTAAAGTTTGAGAACTACTGCTCTAGAGTCTTGTTATGCAAAGTGTGGTCTAAGGAACAATGCTTGGACACCCCCCGGGAGCTTGTTAGAAATCAGAAATTTGGGCTTCATCCTAGCCCAAGGGAATCAGATTCTACAATTTAACAAGATGCCGAGATTATTTCTACACACAATTGAAATTTGAGAAACACTGGGCTAAGGCAGTGTTTTTCAAACTTCTATTAAAGTAAAAAAATAAATAAATAAATGATGTAACTTCCCAAGCCCCTTCCCTGGAGATTCTGGTTCTGAAGGTCTGGGATGATTTTAAGATGTTACATTATATATAACATTAATCCCCGATAATGAATGATATCAGGAATGTTTAGAAAATGTAGCTTCAGAGAAAAATTCCTGGGTACCACCTAAATGATGAATCGTTGCTCTACGTAAGGATTTCTCAATGTTGGCACTATAACCATTTTGGGCCAGACAATGCTTTGTTGTGGGGCTCTTCTGGGCTGTGTAGGAGGTTTAGCGATGTCCCTTGCCTGCCCACACTAGGCAGCCTCTCCAGTCATGACAATTCAAAACATCTCCAGACACTGAAAGTGTCCCCTTGAGGACAAAATTCCCCATCCTCCATTGAGGGCCACCATTCTAGAAGACAACAGTTGCATTTACCTATTACTGTGTGATACGCTACTCTAAAGCTTAGGAACTTAAACGAACAATCATTTGGTTGTTTTGTGGGTCAAGAGTTCAGGAGAGCGCTGGCTGAGTGATTCTTCTGCCCCATCTGGCATCGGCCCCCGACACTCGCTCAGTCGCCTTCCATTAACAGCTGAGCTGGAAGATGCATGAATACCTCACTCACACATCTGGTCTCCCAGAGCTCTTTCTGTCCGTGTGATGTCTCAGCATTTGCCCACGCAAATCAAGCTGCTTTACAGCACCATGGACCGATCCCCCAAGAGAGTAGAAGGTTCCAGCCCTGATGATGGCTAGGCATGGACTTGTCACAGTGTCATTTCCTCCACAATGCATGGATCCAAGCAAGCCACAAGGGCAGATTCACGGGGAGGCTCATAGACCTTATGCACTTACAGTATGAGAGGCACTGACAGAAGTCATCCACAGCGAATCTTGCAGATATCAAGTCTACTTTAATAACAGGAATGGTTATACCCTATTATAGATCTCATTAGACTTCTTTTTTTCTAGAAAATGCACTGTTGAAAGAATTTTTTTCCGGCTTTCCAATTTCACTGCCTCCATTCTAACCCTATCCCTCTTTCGGCAAGTAAACTTTCTGAGTTACGACACACATACTGTAAAGTATACATAACCAAATTGTAGAGCTAGATCACTTTTACATCGAAGCCTTCCAGTCCTCACCTCCCTCCAAAACTAACCACTGAATTCAATCAACATAAATTAGTTTTCTTCTACTTTTCAATTTCATATAAATGGAACCATAGACCATTATCCCTTTGTGTTTGGATTCTTTTCCTCAACATCTTGTCTGGAAGAGTCATCCGTGTTGCTGTGGTGTACCTATCCTTCATCTCTTTTCTTCCTTTTATCTTTTATTTCTCAGCTATATTAACAGTCTTTAAAAGCTGATTCTACAACACCTCTGATGAAAACTCATCATCAGCTCATGGCTCTCCACTATTTCCAAAATAATATCCAAGCCTAGCCTCCACAACCTCATACCAATCTCTTTTTTAAATCTTATGTTACTCAACAACCAGAATACTCAACTGGGTTTCCCTTAATCTTCAACTTCCACCATATTTTCATTCAGCCCTCCTGGGTCTTAGAATGGAGAAATGGACTTCCTTCCAAGGTCCTGTTTTTTATTGTTTATTTTTGTTTTGTTTTGCTTTGTCTTGTTCATTTGAGTTGGCTGGGCTTTCAATTGTGAGTTTTTAAATACTGCAGTGACTACACACTCTGTCATCTGGTCAAAAGAGAACTCACAGAACAAGAAAGCTGAAGTTGTTTCTGGCTAAACTTGAGGAGAAAGGAGAAACCTTGAGGTACGAAGTATTTTCTCTTGAGTAGTGCCTCAATTATAAGCAGGAATTCTGAAAATATAAAACTTGACTGAGATTTCAAAAACACAAACTGATTAGGAACAAGTAAAAGAGAAGAAGTTAAGAAAAAATACTGAACAGAGGTCTGTGTGAATGGGACTATATTATCTTGAAGAGTTACTCATCTTTCTGTATTACGAATATGTCAAGAAAAAGAGTTTTGCTTGAGTCTAATAATCACAGCTTTGGAAGTACCATATATTAAAGAACTGAAGGCATCAGAGAAGCCTAAGGGTCCAGAAAGAAGTGATTATTATTGAGAGAATTGTAAATTTTTATTTTGAACATGAAGGAATAGTGGAGATGAGAGATGTTTTTAATTATTTGAAAGAATGTTATTTGTGTCTTCATCTGGTCTAGAACTGTGTCTAACCTGGGGTGCCAGTATGGCATAAACATCAGCTGACCATGAGCTCTCATCACCAGAGGTGGGGTGGAGTCCTGACTTAGGTTAAAGTTTGCTCTAATAACATAGTTCCCAGACGCTGGTATATTAACTAGAAACATCAGTCACTTGGGCAGCTTTTACAAAGCAAAATCCTCTAGTCCTACTTCTTAACCTACTGACTCACATGCGATATGGTGGTGAAGAATATGCATTTTTAAGCAAGGACCTAGTCAAGCTCTAAGGCCTCGTTTAGTTCAAGAAATACCTACATCTGCTGGAAAAAGGTATATGAAAATGTTTGTAATTATAAATATGCCAAACTATATAATTGTGATAAGTATAATGAAAAAAAAATAAGAAGCTTGAAGTGAAGATGTTAATAAGGAAATTGGAGGTCAAGAACATCGCCACTAAAGAAATGCCATTTACGCTGAGACTGAAGAATAGGGGGGGATTTTCCAGGCCATGAGTAGGAGGAAGAGTGTTCCAGGCAAAGGGAAGAACATGTAAGGAGGCTCTGGAGTGGGGAGAATAAATGTGCATTTGTCAGGAATTGAACTGCAATGCTGGCCCTTCCCTAGGTCTCCAGTCTGCTGACTTACCCTTCAGATCTCGGACTTGCCAGACTTTTATATACATACACATATCCTATTGGTTCTGTTTCTCTAGAGAACTCTGACTAATACAAATGAGACTTGACAAGATTAGAATTGGAAGCCATTGCAGACAAATGCTGTTAGCAAATATAGACCATCACATATTTAGTTCGCACACTTTTTTATCCTAATAGCTTAGTACAGATTTCTAGAGTGGACTACCAGATTCATAGCCTCCCCAAAGCCCCTTTATCTCTTTAATATTCTCTGCTATGCCCTTTATAGCTTTACACCTCCCTCCCCACATTATTTAATAAAGTCTAATCTCAAAGTTTTTGCAGCTCCCTGCTTTAAAGATTTTACTGGATAAATCACTAAGATAAAGCTGCTTTGAAGCCAATTTTACTCCATGGCCCACAGCATACCAACTACATAGTTTGCAAATCCCAAGTTTCTTTTTTCTCCAGAACTTGCACGCAGAGTATAGTTGAATAACAAGAAAAATTCAGCACAGGTCCTCAAGTTAAGACAAACAACAATTCCTTTTCCTACGAGAAATAAATCTGTAAAGAACTTTCTTTGAATTGGAGTGCATGGTGGGGGGGTTTCTTGTCATTTATTTTCATGGCTCCCATCCAAGGGAAGCCACCAAACTAAATCAAGTGAGACAGAGGAGGCAGCCTCTCTGCCTCACTAGCACATGGAGGGAGGTCAGAATTCTTCTCGAAGAATTCATACAATTCAGAGAGCAACTATGGCTCTCAATTTTCTCACTACATAATGCCTGCATGACTTTAAAAAAAAAAAAAATCATAGACAGTATTTGAATGTTATCACCATCAATGTAGTTTGATAACCCACTCTTCATAATGTGCTAGGCCAGGTATTAGGGACTGAATGACTGATTACATACACTACTCATTCATTCATTTCACAAAGACATGATGGATGCCAAGCTCCGTGCAAGGCTCTGGGGATAGAGCAGTGAACAAGGAAAGATGAAACATGGATCTTTCCCTCTTTCATTGGTTCCTCTTTTATTCTGGAGGGGCAAAATAGACTATCAAATGATACTGAGCAAGATAATTTCAGAAAGCAATACGTGCTGTGACTATGATTATGAAAAGAACAAACGCTTAACATACATTTTGTGCATGAAACTGTACTAAGAAGCATTTGGCTCATATGAACTCATTTTACCCTCATCACAACCCTATGAAACAGGTATTATTATTACCTCTGTTTAACAGATAAGGGCATTAAGTCATTAGGAGGTTAAGTCATTTGGCTGAAACTAGGTAGAGCCACGATTTGCCTTCTGACTCCAGAGTCTGTGATTCTCACTTTCATTCTACATTGGGTGCTGCGAGAGGAGGGTACTGGGGTTCCAAATTAGATGGGATAATCAAAAAAGAGCTCCCTGAGGATTGATGTTCACTCTGAGACGTGACTAATATAGAGGATCCAAGGATTGAAAACACTCCAGATCTTAAATGACTTATAAGTAGAAATAGACATCTAAAACAACAACAATAACATCATGTACCATTTTTAGAATGCTCCCTATAAGCCCAAAACTGTGGTAAGCTCACTTCACCCTGTTTAGTTCTCACACAATTCCTACCTGGTAGCACCACCTCCCCCCATTCTAATGAGGGGAAAATAGAGACTAAGAGATAACAGAGAGCTTGTCTTGAATCAGCAAAACTCAAGGAGTGATTCTATGTACAGACTCTGGAAAAGCTTGGTGATGGTACAGGTGAGTAAACCGGAAACTGCAAATTGGAAAAGGAAAAGTGACTTAAATGAACAGAAAATATCAATATATATAATATACAGAATTTTTTCTATTAGTTAACAGAGATGAAATATTTGGCTAACTAGAAGATGTCTAAAGCACAGAGAACATTTCTTTTTGAAAAGGAAAAGAGGGGAAGAGAACTGACTTTTTTGAGTGTCTATTATATGTTAGGCACTATGCTCCATGCTTCTTGGAGCCAGTGGATCATACTTTTTGAACCTGAAGTAGTCAAGATATCCACTAGCAGCCCAAAGTCCTGAGGCTGAATTCACATTCATGGTTGTCACCTCACTAATCCCTGGTTCTATGAAGTTTCTTCTAATTTTCAGAAGTCTGGTCTCTGGTTGTATATGTATTTATGTGTCAAAATACCCACACTTTTGTTATAGCTTATATTTTAGGTCCTTTTAAAAATATCGCTTCTTAACTTAGTAAATTACCCCAACATGTGCCCTTAAGTATATGTCAGTGAATGAGAGAGAAAGAGAGAGAGAGCAAGAAGAAGAGTTTGAGAGCAAGAGAGAGGGAATAAGAGAGAGAAGGGAGGGGATGACACACAGAAAGAGAGATACAGAAAATGGATATGAATGGGTATGGCACAAAGTATCTTAGCCATCATGGATGCTTCAAAGATGTGGTGCCCATATATTACCATTTGTTAGTCCCATTAATTCACAGCTTTGTTTTTATTGTTGTTGTTGTCGTTTTTTGTTTGTTTAATTAGCACAATAGCAATCAGGTCCTTGGAAGAAACAGAACGAATGAGAGGTCCACTGAATTCTTGACCTTCCCAAAGTGATCCAATGGCTAAGAAGGCTTCATGTTCCATCATGGAACTCCCAAGCTAAGGATAATTTAATGTTCTGATTATTCCCAAGTGTCGGAAAAAGAATTAATAAAAGCAAATAAGCAACTTAAAGTCTGTCTCTACCTATAAACAAACTCACACAATCACATATCAGTAACCTATTTCCTTTTTCTGTGGTGTTTCTCTAGTTCACAGATATTCATTCCATTAGCCATCCATCCAGGCAGTCACCCATTTATCCTCTAAACAATCACTTGCTGAGCACCTATTCATTCCAGGCCTATGATCTTAACCAGAAGTATAGTTATAGGAATCATGAGCCTATAGGTGGTGATTGAGGTCATGGGCATGGAAGAAATTTCCCAGAGAAGAAACAATTCAGTAAGAAAAGGAGGGCCCAGGACAGACCCCTGAATAATGCGGACATTGAAGCATAAAGAATTATGAGCTAGGGAAGAATAAATGAACCGAAAATTAGGAAGAGAACAGAAAAGATATTCCTTTTTAATAGGAACGGAAGGCTCGGCAAGACGCAGTCAGATGAAGAAGACTGGATTGGTCCAGAGGATTAGGTGCTCAGGAGGTTATTGGAAGGTTTTACCCTGTGACATCTCAGCAGAAGGTTGGAGGTAAAAGCTTGATTACTACGGGTTGAAAAGTGAAGGGCAGGCACTGAAGAGAAACTGTAATCAGAGATGATCTACTTGAAGAGTCTGGCTGTGAAGAAAAACAGAAAGGGCGAGCAATAAAGGGATATTTCAAGTCAAAGGATAGTGGATAGTATAAGATGGAGGTGACCCGAGCACAGTCACTGCCAGTGTAGGGGGAGAAACTGGAAATGCAAGAGAGAGAAAGCAGAGGGTCAAGAGGCACTCAGATCAGGAGCATAGAGACAGAGATATGGAAGCTTTGAAGATGAGACACACCTCTTCCTCAGGCACTGGAAACAGAGGACGAAATTAGATGCAATTCCATGTTTTTAAAGTGTAAGAATAGGAAGGTGAAGGTGAGCTCATCTAAAAATGCTGTTCTTCTAGGTGGCAAAGGCACGGTTTAAGTAATGACTTAGGAGAGTGGGTGGGGCAGGTACGAGATGCCTATGCTGGAGAACGAGAGAGAGGGCTAAACAAGGACACTGAGAATTATTGAGTGGGCACAAAAGACGCAGCTGAGTTTGGCATTTACTTGATAGCACTGAACTAGAGTAGGCATTTGTCAAGGTGTGTCCATGGACCACTTGAAATGGATTCTCCTGGAGTCCTTGCTAATAATGCCAATTTGTGGACCCCACTCCGGACCTTACTAGGTCTTCTCACTAAAGTTCGGAACACGGACCTAGAGCAGTTTCTCAAACTTTCTCAGTCCCAAGAATCACCCAGGCTCTTGTTTCTTGACCTTCAGCCAGCTCTGTTGAGTCAACATCCTCAGCAGAGTTCTGGGGTCTGTCCTGTTAATAAGAGGCCCAGATATTTCTGACAATCAGTCAAGTTTAAGAACACTGATCTATAGTTTAGATGTGATGGAGCCTGGTAAGGAGTATTAACAGTGCCCTATGAGTTCACAACAGGTAGTTCTTTTGTTTTATTTTTAAATCAATACATAGTAAAATTGGCATGTTGGGATGTCCCACCATATGAATTGTAGCCCATTTGTAAATTTGTATAATCACCACCACAATGAGAATAGTTCTACCAACCCTCATACCCCCACCCCTGCCAAAAAAAGCTTACCTTTGCTTTACAGTCAAATTCTCCCCTAATCACTAACCTCTGGCAACAAACGATCTGTCTTCCATCTCTACTGTCCTGTCCTTTTTAAAATGTCATATAAATGAATCATACAGCGTATAACCTTTTGAGACTAACTTGTTTCACTCAGCATAATGCCTTTGAGATTCAGCCAAGTTGTTGTTTTTATTAATATTTTTCCTTTGTATGGCTGACTAGTATTCCAATATATAGGTATACCACAGTTTCTTTGTTTATTTACCAATTGATGGACATTTCAGTTATTACCAGTTTTTATGATTATGAAAAATGCCGCACTGAACACGTGTGAAGATTTTTGTATAAACATGAGCCTTCATTCTTTTAGCATAAATATCGAGGAGTGACATTTCTGCAAAGATGATTTCTCAATTCATTAGCAAACAATTATTGAGTAGTTGTTGTATATAAAATGAAGTTTTAACCATCTAGGAACAGAAGACTTGTCACAAAGTTGAATAAGATGCTGAATGTCCTTCAATACAAAGTGGAAGAATTGGGCATACACACCTTTATTACAAAGGAGTGAAGGAAGGGTTAAGGGGCATGGGCTCAAGATGGAAGTGATGACCTGTGGGCTGAATGTCAACATATTCAACTTCAAGGTCGGTATGGAAGGACCACCTTCTCTTCTCATGGTCGTGGCTAATATTATAGAACCATGTAGGCTGTAAAGCAATAACCCATCTAAATCAAGTAAAAAAAAAATTAAAATCTTATAGAGATATTTTTGTTCACTGCTGTATCTAAAGATTATCATATAATATTCAGTCAATGAATGCTTGGTAAAGAAAGATTATATATAATATAAATATATATCTTGGGGGGTCGGGGGCATGACTATTTCAGAAGAGGTGAGAAGGTAATAATGCAAGTTGTTAGTTGTTAATACTGTGGAAATGAGATCAGACGCATTTAGATAATTTTTTACGTTGTGAAATCATGGTTTGGGGATGATGGGAAATAGATGTCCCATATACTGGCACAGCTTTTGTCGGATGTCTGCCTTACCTCTGGCTCGGGTGAGCCAGGGGCTGCACCTGTCCTTCTCCAGGTCTAAGAGCACGCTTAACTCAATGGCACGTGTTAATTGAGGATTTGACTCTGCCTTTGTGCTCTACATGGGGGATCCCAAGGGGAAAAAAAACCCATCAGTAAACTTCTTGTGGGAGAGGCAGCCACAAACCAGTAAGAAGCTTGCAAAATGATGAACCCTAGAGCCTTGCCCCCCCCAGAAATCCGAAGAACTGGCAAAAGCAAAGTAGCGTGTTAGTATGAGTAGAGCTCTCCATAAACAACTTAACAGAATGAAGCAAATTTGTTTAGGAAGTAAGAGGGAAGGAACCCAGGGCTGTCAGATCTTGCTCCCACACTGGAGCAAACAAGAGGGTTTAGAATTTCCCTTGGCTTTAAAAATAGGCCCAGGAACCCGTGTGTCTAAAACCAGCATGCATCTGTTTTGAAATCTGCTTCTGAGTCTTTATTTTTGTTAAGAAAACATCCGTTTGGGAACGTTACCAGAAGACACACTGTATGTGGAGAATAACGATTGGAAAGACTTAAGCTGGTCAACAAATAACCTGGCTTATATGAAGCGAATGCCAAACACCTGCTTTCCCCTGATCAGCCTGCTTCTAAAACTGTGCACACCGGACAAGACCATTAAGGAAGCACAGACAGAGGATATTTGCAAATATCATCAATGGACTGATTACTGGACTAGAGTGCAACCACAATCATGACCACGGCTCCTGGGTTTAGGACACGAGAAAGGACCAATACAGACATGAGGGCTCCATCAATGTTCAACAACCTCTCAGAAAAAACAACTCGCTCACCATGAAAGTCATTGTGGAACATACGTGTGTATGTGTATAAAATACACAGTGCGATAGCCTCAGCAAAAGAGGCAATATTTAGTCATTCTGACACAGTGCTGGAGCAATCACTATTTATTCCTTATTCTGCAATGTGACATTTCTGATGCTTTATGTTTGATTCATGACCATTAAATTCCTGAGTCCCTGAGAAGCATATAGGCACACAAATTATTTTTATTACTGTTTTTGCCTGGCTGATGGATACATAGTTTAAATTTACCCTGAATAAGAGCTCTTCCTATCTTCCCTGCCATTTCTCCCATCATATAAGACAAAAGATTGAGGTCATTGTGCTCCGTGTCTCTCTTCCATCCATCCATAGTCAGCTGTTGCTAAGCCCCGTAAACATTTCTTAGAATATTTTAAGGCAATCGCAACACAAATAGTGATAGCAACAGCAGTAGCAGACAGCTTTTCTTGAGCATTTACTATGTGCCAGGCAATGATCTAAAAACTTCACAGCAGTAACCCTCACGACAAAGCCAAGAACCGGATAAATCCTCATTTGATAAACAAGGCGGGGGGAAAGTACGTGAGAAAAGATAACACATTGCTCAATATCATAACTGGAATGTAGGAGAGTCAGAAGTTGCAGGAGAAATGACAGAAATACAGAAAGGGGAAAGTAGAAAGTAGGAGAGATCCAGGCTTTTATTCTCCAACCCCCTGGTGACTCATTGCCTCCTCATTTATACATATGTGTATGTGTGTGTATACATAAGGCATACACGTGTATAATTACATACATAAATGCATGTGTGTGTATATATATGATCTATGTATCACTATGTGGATCTGGTTCCACTGTTAAGGGAAACAATCACCTTCCACCCTGACAGAAAGGGCGAACACAGAGCTAGTGATCATACCAGACACAGATCTATGGCTGGGAAGGTACTACTCAGCCAAGAACTAAAAATTCCAAAGGCTTTTATTTCTAGATGAGGCCACACATCCGGCTATTGTTAATAAAAACTAAACGAAAGGGATATGGGTCACTGCAAGGTTTTTAATAAGCAGGCATGTCAGTCACTCTATTTCTCTTTTCACTATTTGGATACATTCATGATGAGATCCTACAGAATGTCAGGGCCACAGGAAGAAAGGAGCCTGAGTCCCAAAATCACCACAGGGGAGGAAGCTGCCCACCAACAAAAAAACGTGAGTGAGAGAGAAACTGCTGAGTTCAGCTGCTCAAATGGAGAAATGCATTTATCATCACTGTCTTTCCTATCCTCACACATTCAAGTAAACCCCGTGTCTTTACTCATTATTCCCTACCTCTTTCACCTGAAGAAACCAGGAAACCCTCTTCTGCCCAGGCAATGAATATTTTAGGCTTTGAGGGCCACAAAAGTTCACTGTTTCATATCCTACTTTATTTTTTAATTATCCTTTAAAAATGTAAAAAAAAAAACAAAACAAAAACACTTCACTTGAGAGCCCTACAAAAACAGGCTGAGAGCTGGACTTGGCCTGCAGACCATAGTTTGCCAACTCTGACTTACAATATCCTATCAGCCTAAAATTTTAATGACAAATTATATCACATAACCACTTGCGAAGCTCTTTGGACCTACACTTCCTATTTATCAGCTGTAAAGTTTTCGCCTGATGTTTGGCTCTTGCTTAGGCTGGTAATGCTGACCTCCCATCTTACTTCCAGTTACCCGTCAAAACATGTCCATCTCCTCATTCCCCACTCCACACACGTCTCTTGTCCCGTGCCTAGACCTCCCCTGGACAGCACGTCTCTAAGCTTCTGCCCAATTTCAATGCCAAGTACAAGATCTGTTCAGCCAATGCCCACTCCACGTTTTTCTGTCTCTATAAACCTTCACCAGGAAACTCTGATCCTTCTACTTTTGTCTTTCTTCGGAGTTTGTGAAAGAGGAATCCTGTATCGCACTGTTTGGCACTTAATTATATTCTTGGGAATCAACTCTGTACTAGTTACTGCACTAGGCATTGAGACTACAACAATGCATATGTCACAGCCCTTGCCCTTGACCAATGTATGGAGAACTAGAAAGACCAGTAGGCAATGACAATACAAGGTTGTAAGTGATGCCAGGGGGAATCAGAGAGCAGCATGGGAAGCACATACGGAGTAGTTTCTCTCCTGCCATATTTATTTTATTTCAAAGGCACATCGTCTTGCTAGCTAGAGAAAAGGAGAAGATGGGTGTGTGTGTGTGTGTGTGTGTGTGTGTGTGTGTGTGTGTGTGTGTGTGTGTGTGTGTGTGTGTGTGTGTGTTCTCCCCTCCTGCTGAGGGAATGAGGAACATTCAATTGATGGAGATACAAAAATTCAGACCAAATCAATGGCTTATTGTGGCATACTTAATATGCGGGCTGTCTTACACACTTAGGTGTACTGGAAGAAAATAAAACATTTTAATTATACTAGTTCTAGGAAAAGTTTGAAATTACTAACAACAGAAGACTAATTAACATCAGGATCATTAAAATAAAAATGGAAAAGTAATACAGTCCAAAGGAAACTGTGATCATCCCAGAAAGATGAGCTAAAGATCATTATTACAATGGTATATTAAATATGTCTCTGAGCTACACAATAACCAGCACAAAAATACACAATAGAGAGAAAGAGATAGATAATACTGTCTAATAAAAGAAAGAGAATCAGTTAACCACCAAAGTTGAATTACCTGGTGAGATGCTTATTCTTTAAAAATAACTATGCCCCGGACCTACTGATTTTAATAAATCTGATTAAAATGTGTTTAATGAACAATTAGGATTGACACCAAGGTAATCAGTATAAACTTCTTCCTGGCAGTAACCTTTAAACAAAATGTATTGCCTGGATTCTCATACAAGGACAAATAAAATGTTCATATATAATAATTTTTAAAAAATCAACTCTAGAATAGAGCATAATTTTGAAGTACATATCTGTACTTTAATTTCTTAAGAAAAAAGAAGCAAAAAAAACTGATGCCCATGTTCCAAGCACTCGACTTTTTTTGTTGATTTAAATTGATAGGGGGTAGAGCAAAAAGACAAAAACAAAATTTGAAGTATGGGTGATTATTTAGTCGATTACACTGCTTGTGCATTACACTGAATGTCAACAGATACAGGAAGGCTTCCGACAGGAGCTGAGAGGCTGTTGTTTAAAGAGTCGCTAAAGAGTTCCAGAATGACTGGAAAACAGGCTTTGTCTCCCGAGGATGGACTACACATCTCTGCTCCAGTAGCCAGCCATGCCCATGGCATAATTTTGCTAGGAAAATTAAAGATCTGGACTCATAGTTTTGGTTAGACATTACTTCCCACTGAAGAAGAGTGAGAAAGGGCAGGCCAACACTGTCCTCAGAAACACAGTTTGCTCAATTTCTTGGTAAGGTATTTGGCTCTGGCCCCAGAAGTGTAAGTGTAAGTGTTGGCACAATCTGGAAACTTCGAAGGGCAGGTGCTCCCAGTTAGCGACATCAATCGTAATGAATTAGATCTCGTGTGTTGGCACGTATCCGAATGTCCTAGAGAGTTTGGTAAAACAGATCGCTGAGCACCATTCCCGGAGTTCCTGAGCTTGGTGAGATGTGAAGCCCAAGAGTTTGCATGTCTCTCAGAACATGTAGTGTCCCGTGATGTAGATGCTCTGGGGGCCATACCTGAGAACTACCTCAGTGATTGAATAGTACTAGGATGCCTGGATAGCATCTCATATGAAAGAGCACTGCTTTTTAATGAGCTCACTCTTACTGGGTAGCAGCAAAACAGCCATAGAAATCTAATTAAAATGCCCAAATAGCATTACATAGTAGGATCTATCTGAACATTGAGGAAACCTGGCCAAAATGATTATTTTCTGTGGGGCATAAATTGTCTTCAGTTCTTCTCTGAGGTTTTTAATTAGCAAGCAGGATCAGACAAACTTCTGGACATAATAATAAATAATACAACCAAGGCCAAAAAAAAAATCATTTCTCAACTCCCTGTGTGCAGTGCCACTGTGATATAGAACCAACCCTTCCAAACTCCCTGTGAAAGTGATGAGGTCTATTTTCGAAGAGGTGAGTATCAGAGGATAAAACTAGAAGCTACTTTCTTCACCCTCATTTTAATATGGTCTACTAATTAAGGCCATGGTGCCTGCATTCACAGAGACTAGGGTTCAAATCTTTGCTTCAGCTTTTACTAAATATGTCAACTTGGGAGAGTCTTTTTCAATTTTCCAAGCCTCTGTTTCCTTATCTGTAAGATACTGGTAGTGCCACTTAACTCATAAAAATATGAAATTACGTAATCTTTTTAAGAGAATAATAAGAAAGCCACAGACAGGGAGGAAATATTTGCAAAAGACACATCTAAAAAAGGATTATTATCCAAAATACACAAAGAACTCTTAAAACTCAACAATAAGAAAACAATCTGATGAAAAATGGTCCAAAGATCTTAACAGACTTCTCACCAAAGATTATTAACAGGTGGCAAATAAGCATACGAAAATATGCTCCATGCCACATGTCATCAGGGAAACACAAATTAAAACAATGATGAGACACCACTATACACCTATTAGAATGGTCAAAATCCAAAACACTGACAACACCAAATGTTGGTGAGGATGAAGAGTAATAGGAACTCTCATTTTTTGCTGAGGGGGATGCAAAATGGTACAGCCACTTTGGAAGATAGTTTGGTGATTTCTTATAAAACTTAAAAAAAAAAAATTCTTACAATATGATTCAGCAGTTGCATTCCTTGGTATTTACCTGAAGGAGATGAAAACTTATGTCCCCACAAAATCCTGCACACAAAATATTTATAGCAGCTTTATTCATAATTAGCCAAAACTTGGAAGCAACCAAGATGCCCTTCAGTAGGTGAATGGACAAACTGCAGCACATCCAGACAATGAGTTATCAAGCCATGAAAACACGTGGAGGAAATGCATGCATGTATTATTAAGCGAAAGAAGCCAATCTGAAAAGGCTACATACACTATGTTTCCAACTATATGACATGGTGGAAAAAATAAAACTATGGAGACAGTAAAAAGATCAGTGGTGAAAGAGGTTGGGGTGGGAGGAGAGATGAATCTGCAGAGCACAGAGGATTTTTAGGGCAGTGAAAACACTCCGTATGATACCATAATGATGGCTACGTGTTATTATAAATTTGTCCAAACCCATAGAATATGCGACACCAAGAGTGAACTTTGGATGATCATCCTGTGTCAATGTAAGCTCAACAACTGTAACAAAGGTACCACTCTGGCGGGGGATGCTGATAAGAGGGGAGGCTGTGCATATGTGGGGTAGGGGGCTTACAGAAAATCTCTGTGCCTTCCCTTCAGTTCTGCTGTGAAACTAAAACTGCTCTAAAAATATCTTAATTAAAAGATATAGAATGCATAAAAACACTCAGTACAGTTACTGATATGTACTAAATGCTCAGTATTAATATTTTTCTGTGTATTATTACTGTTATTGACAATTGGGTGAGCACAGAATATCAATAACTAGAAACGCAAAGTGAAATAAAAATGGATCAACAACAAGAGATATCAAGGCAGAACAGGACTGGCAAGTGAATAAAATGTAATGGGTATATATCACAACATGGTTTGTAAAAACAAATATATTTGAACATATAAATATTCATCAAGAGTAGACTGCTTAAATATATTAGCGTTCATGAGATGAAATACCATATAGTCACTAAAAATGATAATGTAGTTTTAATTTATTTATATGGAAAGATACTATGATGCATTGAGTGGAAAAAAGAAAGCAGTATGCACAATAGAGGAAAAGATGCACATAGGAAGACAGAGAAAAGAATTATATCGGAATGTAGCTATATTCCATGATGTTAACGTTATTCATCACTGAACAGAATAATTAACATATTTTACATTATTACATGTAGAGTTTTCTGTTAAAATATAACTATAAAAGTATATATACATATATTTCTGTCATAAATATACATATATATGTATATTTTTATGATTGTAATACATTGTTTTTATTAAGAAAAAACAATAAAACAACTTCTATTTTGGAAAGTGATACATAAAACCAATTAATACAGCTAATACAAGGAGCTCTATAAAAAGACAGAGATCACAATAGGAGGACAATTCTTTAGGACAGGATAAATGGAGATATTCACAAGTTTTTTACTTTTTCAAAAAAGGGAATAGATTATTTTCCATATAAAGCTGCATTTTCTACTATAAAAGTGTGCTACAGAGTACATTGTCTCCAATACAATGGCTCTGTCTCTAGTCTCTCTCATTCTATTTATTTATTTCATCCTCTCTCTTTCTCGCCCCCATTTTCTCTCCCCACTGTCATAAGATTAATCATCCCAAAACACAAATTTGATGTCACATTTTTTGCCATATATGCTTATTAGTTTTATTTCTTTTGCACATTTGTAAAGTTAATTTTTATTGATATATTTAATATAACATTGTGTGACTTTAAGGTATAGAACATGTTGGTTTGATGCATTTATATATTGTGATATGATTGCTATTGTAGAGATAGTTACCCCCTCTATCATGTCACATATTTCTCATTTCTTTTTTGTGCTGGAATAATTAAGATCTATCTCCTAGACAGTCTGATGATTATAATATTGTTGTCTCTATTCACTGTACTGTACATTAGCTCTCTAGTACTTATTTACTAAATACTAGCTGAAAGTTTATACCCTTAAACAACATTCTCTTACTTCCCTATCTTCCCGTCCTTGGTAACCACCATTCAACTCTCTGTTTTTACAAGTTTGGCTTTTTTATATTCCAGATAAACGTTATAGCACGCGGTTTTTCTCTTTCTCTGTCTTATCTATCTCACCTAGCATAACGTCCTCAAGCTCCATCCATGTTGTCACAAATGGCAAGATTTACTTCTTTCTCATGGCTGAATAATATTCCATTGAATATATATACCACATCTTCTTTATCCATTCATCTGTTGACAGATGTTACTTTCTTTAAGTGGCATCTTCCATCAGGGCCACGTTTCTAAACATGGCATTCAGGAATATCCATTCTTTGTCTTCAAAGTGTTCCTTTTCTATAAGGTCAACTCTTAATGCAATATCTTAAGTTCCAACTTAAATTTCTCTTCTTCTGTAAAGATTTTCTTAATTTCCCCACCCTGAATTGTTTTGTTTCTTTGAGTTTTTATCACACTGTGTGTGTGTGTGTGTGTATGTACTCACATCTTCTTGGTTAATGGCACCAAGAGCAACCACAATGAAAACAATGGTACAAATAGAAATTAACATTTAGTAAGCACTTACTTAGTGCCAGCCTCATGACAAAACCTTTCTATGCATCACCACTTTCCCAATTCCCATTAAAATATAAGGCACCAGATGTTAAAGGCATGAAGTATTTTTCTCCCTTGTACACAACTAGGAAGTACAATAGATAGGACTTAGTTATGGGCTTTTCCCTGATCTGGAATCTTTGACATCAAAGACCATGACATTGACACTTATCCTTGAAAGCTCACTGGATTTACATGTGGAACTTTCGAAACTATGGATGCTCAGACACAACTGAGAACTGGAGAAGCAGAATCTCTCGGAATAAGGCAAGAATATGTATACAGATCTATCTACCTATCTATACAGAGAGTTACTGAAACACCTTAATAGCTTTATTTGACTGAGTAGAATTTATGAAGACTCAGATGATTCGTATCACTTTCCCTTTTGAGCTAAACCTATCATTTTTATTCATCTATTTTTTACTACTACTACTATTATTATTATTAAGACATGAATTTTTAGAGCAGTTTTAGGCTCCCAGCAAAGTTGATGGTAAGATACAGATATTTATCATATATACCTACAGCTCACTCATGCATAACCCCCTCCCTTATCAACATCCCCCTCCAGAGGGATACATTTGTTATAACTGATGAATTTACACTGACATGTCATAACCATCTGAAGTCTACAGTTTACATTAGGGTTCACTCTTGGTGTTGTATATTCTATGGGTTTGGACAAATGTATCAAAAGATATATACCATTACAGCATCATATGAAATATGTTCACTGTCTTAAAAATCCTCTGTATTCCACCTAGCCATCCCTTCCTTCCACCAAGAATATATATTTTAAAGGTTTATAATTCATTTTGACACCAAGCCTGTTTGAGAGTCACCCCCACTATGCTATTCGGCTATCCTCACTAGGATGTGATGTGATGTGATGAGTTGCGTTATACTCCCCTTGAAAACTGCTAATAGTTCAAAACCACTGTCTTTTTATATTTTTAACATATCTCCCTCTACCCCATACCTAATACCTAGCACAGAGCAGGATCACAAAAAACCCTGCTACATAAAATCATATATGATTGCATAAAATAACCTATTTCCCTGTGGAGTTCAGCAATGGAAGATATTATCAATGCAAGAATTTCACCGACTTTAGGGAGAATACTTTTACCTTGAACATGGCTCCTTACTATTGGTGAGATTACGGAACGTTTTTTCTTCAGAAAAAAAGATTCTTACAATTAATTGAACCTTTCCTACTTAAGGAATTGGGGGATGAAATAAAACATACAAAGCCACTTTGAAGGAGTTGGTACCTTTCTGAACTTGATGTTTAACAAGAGCTAAAAGCAGAACACAAATTGCTAGATTTATTGGGCTGTAACTTTATCCTTTTTTTTTCCTGAGATCTTTCTTCATTATTGGGGAACCAAAGGTAAAAAATAAATAAATAAATAAATAAATAAAACACTAAAACAGAAGCAATCCTGTCCAAAAGATTTTTATTGAAGCAATAATGTTTAAAAGGTATCAGAAAAGATACCAAAGGGAGGAAAATCTGCAAGCTACAACAAAATAGCTGATTACAGGGAAGTCAGTTTTATACAATGCTTGGATAATGGCACATTAAAGGGTGAAAAGCTTTAGGCTATCTAAAGTTTAAAAGATATTTAAGTGTTCTTTTATTTAAATAGGGCTTTTTTTTTTGCATTATCAGTACATTCTGAGAAAAGTTTTTTATTACCTACATAATTCTCTTAACTTGAATGTTGAAGGTATGTGAAAACAAGGACAATGGGCTAAGTGGGAAAAAGATGTAAAAGTTGAGAACAGTCATAAGCAGAACAAGACTACACCATTTTGGGCCTGTGCCATTCTTTAGGCATGAACTTAGATAAGAAAATAACAGACTGATATTATATCACATTATATGTGTATATAAATCCAGTTAGGATTTATATACACATATGTCCATTAGACTAAAGTCCTATAGCTTTTCTTAAGTTTTGTGTTATTTAATATTATTTTAAAAGCTGGGACAAAAGACATTTTCTCTATAAGAAATGTCAAAGCACAGGTTATAAAACTTAAAGTTTTTTTGTTGCTACTTTCAGCACTTTTTAAGACACATGAGAAGAGAGGAAATTAACAACTGTCCCGGTAGTTAGGGTCAAAAAATGGAATCTGGATTTCTAAACCTTGGCTAAGGCTGCAAAACAATGGGCTCTCAGTGGAAGAAAGCATTTAAAGACTGGAAAAAATGGATCTACACTAAAGAGAGACAAATCTAACTGAAGGGTCTCTCAATTAAAAGGAAAAGTGTGGGGGGAATACAGCATGATAAATACAGGAATGTAGGATGTTCAATCATTTTGGAGGCCACCAGGTATGGCAAGAAGAGAACGGCACTAGTGTAAGAGCTCTATGGTAATTTAGAATGGAATATTGGAAAGAAATTTGAAACAATATTCAATATCTTCTATGATTGAATATCCATGCTCAAAACATGGATAAGTAGGGACTAATACTGGAGCAGAGGGGAAACAATTTCAGCAATCAACACAGCTTTGCTGAACGGGATTCATTTTAAAAAAATGGTCATGGGATGTTTTGCTCAATTAAAAACAAAATGACTTGTTAGGAATGGATCTTAAGTAGTGGATGCATTAAGGATAAAATGGACTGGCTTAAAATTAAAAAACTCAAGGGTAGCCAATATGAAAGAACAGTTCAATAAAACAAGAGCAAAAAGTGTTAGATGCAGACCGCTAGTCAGATAGGATACTTCTTAACTCTATGACTGGCAAAGAAAACAGACTTAAAGGTAATGGAAGATGTCGGTTTGTCAACTATCTGCTAAAGTGTTTCCTTGTTAAAAAGGAGTATCTGTAAATCCCTGGCTTGACTTGGGGTCTATTAGAAAAAAGAATATGAACTTTGGGGTCAGAATTTTGGGCTCTGGATTTGAAGTCAAGCTCTTCACATTAGAAGCTGTGATGTGAGTGAATTACATCTGCCAGAGGTGACTGTGTCATGGGTCTGAACTGCATTTCAACTGCTGGGCAACATTAAAAAAAAAAATACATATATATATATATCACCCTGAATGCCACCCTAGTCAGTACTTATGTAGCCTGTTTAGTGCAGGTTCACAGAATGTTGCTTGGGATGCACTAGCCTATAATGAGAAGTAAAAGGTATAAGAAGTATAAGCCTCCTGCATATAATAAGAATGCAATGCACATTGATTCCACCATTTTCTTTGCAGACAGTGACACAGAAGCCATTCAATGTCAATCTCAGCCAAGATTTTCGTATAAATTAAAAATAAGATGATTTGTAAACATGTTGAAAGGAAAGTAGCAGTCACCATAGTCCAGTCTGGTTTACTATCAGCAAGTGTTGCATACTAATTTTTGTGATCATTTGTTCTAAAACTTACGATCTCTAAAAGATGGTGTTGGGAAAACTGGATAGCCACATGCAAAAGAATGAAGTTGGATCTTTAATTATATATAAAATTATCTCAAAATGTAACAAAGACCTAAACATAAGTACCAAACTATAAAACTCTTATAAGAAAACCAAGGGGAAAGCTTCATGACATTGGATTTAGTAAAGATTTCCTAGATATGATATCAAAACACAGGCAGCAAAAGTAAAAGTAGACAAATTAGGCTGTACCAAAATTTATAACTCCTGTGCATAAGAGAGCACAGTCAACAGAGTGTAAAAGCAATCTTCAGAATGAGAGAAAATATTTGCAAATCACGTCTGCTAAGGCGTTAATATCTATCAATAAAATACATAAAGAACTCCTACAATTCACAACAACGATATAACCCTATTTTTTTTAGTGGCAAAGGACGTGAATAGACATTTCTCCAAAGATGATATACAAACAGACAACAAGCATATGAAAAGATGTTCAACATCACTAACCATTAGGGAAATATGACTCAAAACCAAAGTAAGATATCCCCTTGCATCCATTAGGATAAGTACAATAAAAGCCAACAACAAAAACAACAAATTGTGGTGGAGAGGATGTAGAGAAATTAGAGCTCTTGTGCACTGTTAGTGGGAATATAAAATGGTAAAGCCACTAGAGGCAATAGTCTGATGGTTTCTCAAAAAATTAAAAATTATCAGGTATGGTCTATCCATACAATGGAATATTATTCAGCCTTAAAATGAAGGAAATTCTGACACACATTACAACAGGGATGAACCTCAAGAACATAAGGTTCATCTAAGTGAAATAAATCAGTCACAAAAAGACAAATACTGTATGATGCTACTTACATGAGACACCCAGAGCAGTCAAATTCATAGAAACACAAAGAATGGTGGCTGCCAGTGGAATGAGGAAAGGGAAGAAGGGGAGTTGTTGCTTAATGGGCATAGTTTCAGTTTTGCAAAATGAAAAAGTTTCTGGAGATTGTTTGCAACAATGTAAATATACTTAACAATACTGATGGTACACTTAGAAATGACTAATATGGTACATTTTATTTTATGCGTTTTTTTACCACAATAAAAATTTAAGACATTGATTATTTTTTTCGTTGTTCCTAGCCCATCATTTCTTAAACTGTGCTCTGTGAGTGTCAGAAGATGTCAATTTATAGGAGGTTAGAAGGAAAAATAACACACAGGAGGGAAGGAATTCCAAAGTCAATTAACTTTGGAAATTGCCTTGTTAACCAACTTAAGAGGGTTTCTACTCAGGACTTCCTAGAGTCGCTTACTATGCTAATGTGCAGTGAGTCTCTGAGTAGTGAATAAGGTATGGAAGATTTCTAAAGCTTTCGATACTTTGTGTGAAGTAAAAAAAAAAAAAAAAAAAAAAAAGCAGTTGTAAAACTTTTTTCCACTATGACTTGGTTATGACTGCATGAAGTGAAGTGAATCCCTAGCTAGACCTGTTCTCCCTTACATATGACAGAGGCATATGACAGAGCATGTATGAAGTTTCAGATGAGCCTTATATTTCTTATTCAACACTAGATATATTACAACCCCCAAGTCACCAAGCAGGGACAAGGAGAAGGCAAGTTGCATGGTGTCTACAGGGAAAAACATTTCAACCAACTCTTGTTAAGTTCAAACAAGTCACTTCAGTTTAACAAGTAAGTAGATAAAATCAACCATCTATTTTGAGGGTCATGAGGTTTCTTTAACCCAAGGGACTATTTAGAATTTAAAATATAGAGTAGAAAAGCGAACCAGTGGTTAATTTCTGTAATCTAAAAGAAGCAATATTGGAGAAAACCAATACATAAGCAAGCTCTGACTGTCCACATGGAAAACCTGGATCTAGTCTTTACTTCTGAGATACAGTAGAGTTGCTCATATAAGTTAAAGATGCATTTGTTCAAACAAACAAAAATGATTAGGAGGGAGGAAAATTAAATATGACAGATGCTTTCACTTGCTTATGCCCTGTGGTGAATATTTCCTGTGAGCATCCATGGGGTTGGAGGTGAGGGAGCCATGAATCTGGCATTCCCTCCATACACTTCAGATACCAAGTTTCTCTGATCATACAGAGCTGTCCTAAGTTAGAGCCTAGAGTACCAAAATACTGTATTTTTTATTTTTTTATTTTTTATTTTTTTAACATCTTTATTGGAGTATAATTGCTTTACAGTGGTGTTAGTTTCTGCTTTATAACAAAGTGAATCAGTTATACATATACATATATCCCCATATCTCTTCCTTCTTGCATCTCCCTCCCTCCCCACCCTCCCTATCCCACCCTTCTAGGTGGTCACAAAGCACCGAGCTGATCTCCCTGTGCTATGAGGCTGCTTCCCACTAGCTATCTATTTTACCTTTGGTAGTGTATATATGTCCATGCCACTCTCTCACTTTGTCCCAGCTTACCCTTCCCCCTCCCCATATCCTCAAGTCCATTCTCTAGTAGGTCTGCATCTCTATTCCCATCTTGCCCCTAGGCTCTTCATAACCTTTTCTTTTTTTTTTTTTACATTCCATATATATGTGTTTGCATACGGTATTTGTTTTTCTCTTTCTGACTTACTTCACTCTGTATGACAGACTCTAGGTCCATCCATCTCACTACAAATAACTCAATTTCGTTTCTTTTTATGGCTGACTAATATTCCATTGTATATATGTGCCACATCTTCTTTATCCATTCATCTGTCAATGGACACTTAGGTTGCTTCCATGTCCTGGCTACTGTAAACAGAGCTGAAATTAACATTGTGGTACATGACTCTTTTTGAATTATGGTTTTCTCAGGGTATATGCCCAGTAGTGGGATTGCTGGGTCGTATGGTAGTTCTATTTGTAGTTTTTTAAGGAACCTCCATACTGTTCTCCATAGTGGCTGTATCAATTTACATTCCCACCAACAGTGCAAGAGGGTTCCCTTTTCTCCACACCCTCTCCAGCATTTATTGTTTGTAGATTTTTTGATGATGGCTATTCTGACCGGTGTGAGATGATATCTCATTGTAGTTTTGATTTGCATTTCTCTAATGATTAATGATGTTGAGCATTCTTTCATGTGTTTGTTGGCAATCTGTGTATCTTCTTTGGAGAAATGTCTATTTAGGTCTTCTGCCCATTTTTGGATTGGGTTGTCTTTTCGATATTGAGCTGCATGAGCTTCTTGTAAATTTTAGAGATTAATCCTTTGTCAGTTGCTTCATTTGCAAATATTTTCTCCCATTCTGAGGGTTGTCTTTTGCTCTTGTTTATGGTTTCCTTTGCTGTGCAAAAGCTTTTAAGTTTCATTAGGTCCCATTTGTTTATTTTTGTTGTTATTTCCATTTCTCTAGGAGGTGGGTCAAAAAGGATCTTTGCTGTGATTTATGTCATGGAGTGTTCTGCCTATGTTTTCCTCTAAGAGTTTAATAGTGTCTGGCCTTACATTTAGGTCTTTAATCCATTTGGAGTTTATTTTTGTGTATGGTGTTAGGGAGTGTTCTAATTTCATTCTTTTACATGTAGCTGTCCAGTTTTCCCAGCACCACTTATTGAAGAGGCTGTCTTTTCTCCATTGTATATTCTTGCCTCCTTTATCAAAAATAAGGTGACCATATGAGCGTGGGTTTCTCTCTAGGCTCTCTATCCTGTTCCATTGATCTCTATTTCTGTTTTTGTGCCAGTACCATACTGTCTTGACTACTGTAGCTTTGTAGTATAGTCTGAAGTCAGGGAGCCTGATTCCTCCAGCTCCGCTTTTCTTTTCAAGATACTGTATTTTTTAGATACCATCCTTAAAACAAACCCAAAACATTTATTTGGTGTTCCATTGGAGAAACAGGTATCTGTTTCAATGTTAAGGAAAGAAAAAAAACAACTGTCTTAGACCAACCGAAAGATGGGTCCATCTGCAACTTTTGTCCTTTTGTATGGGAGTCTCAGGGATAATTTTGACAATATGCAATTCCTGCCTTATGGGCTGACTCTTGACCTAACCATTATACTCAGCTTATCTGCCTGTACAAACCTAAACGCTTAGAAGAGAGGAATCAGAGCTGATTTATTCTTCCTTCCTCCCTCCCCCCCCCCTCCTTCCTCCCTCCCCCCCCTTCCTTCCTCCCTCCCTTCTTCCCTGCCCTTCACTTTCCTTTCCTTCCCATGGGCTAAAAACTGAGATGTTCTCGTTACACAGCTAACGTGTAGATAGTGATCTACATGAATGTGATGTATTTAAGAGAAGAGCAGGATCACCAGGCCATTTAAAATTCAAAGTGCAGAAAAGAAGGAAAAAAATCTTATAATACAATGTAAAACAAATGATGTATAATGTCAGGAAGAGAATGGTGGGAATGAGGCATTGGTGAAGACTAAAAAGATGGTTTCTAAATCAATTTTTATCTTGGCCTTTGCCCAATACATCAGAGGTGTTGCCTTTAGGGTAATTTCAATTAACTAGCAAATGTTCTTAGACACTCTGTCTAGACTTTCTGATGCCACGATATGACTTTGGCTTCAATAAAACACAGGGAAATTATTCTCTAAGAAACCCTGCTTTCACATTAGCTGAAAGATACGCTTAACCAAAATGTTAAATTCATTAAAGAGACATCTGCTAATAAGGAAGGCAATTAATCAGCAAACCTGAGCAAAAGCAAGAAAGAAATTAAGAAAAAAAGCAAACTAACATTTAACACAAGGCTGTATATTTTGAACAAGATGTAAAAGGAATTATTTCTGAGAGGCAAAGGACATTACTATTGGAATGAAAAATTCTATTTTAAAAGTATTTTCATTTGTGATAGGATTTAATCAAACTTGGGAACTTAAGTAATAATGAATTATAGGTAATGATAAGAAAGTGTCACTTCTGACTCTTAGAGCATACATGAAGACAAGTGGTTTAGTAAGTAGTATTAAAAACACATTATATGTCCACATTCTCGAGATGTAAAACAAAAACAACATTATCTCCCTTTCTTCCTTCCCTTCCCTTTCCTTCCGTTTATTTTAACTAATAATCACATGATATAAACTGGTTACCCAGAGGAGTCAGACATTGGTCTTCCTGTCGTTGTAAATGTGGGGGCGAAATAAATACCAAGATGACAAACAGAATGACTACATTTTCAAACAGCTCATATTCAGACAGTAGAAATAAGACCAGTACCTAAGATAAACAGAAACGGTACCTGTCATTTTAGAACAACAGAAAAAATTCCCTGGTTGCTCAGAGAGGACAGATGTTACTTGTACCTTGATATTTCAACTTCCAAGCACCCTAAAGGCTATGCATTTGGGGGCCTATTTTAATAATAACAAAGCCAAGGCTCCAAAAGTTTAAACAGCCTGCTCAATGGTCTCATTAAAAAAAAAAAAAAAAAAAAAAAAAAGCAACACTGAGGTCAGAATTCTGGAAATCTAGCTTAAGAATCCGTACTCTTTTTTCCAATACTGACTCCTCAGTAATTGAAGAATTGGTTGAATCCTGACTTGTAGAGATTAGAAGTTAAGGAGGATGAGAACAGAATAAGCAAAGAGAAGGCTTCAGAAAATCTGGGGTCTGTATGGAGAAAAATGACAAGCTCAGTCTCACTTGACCTTTGATTTCATTGAATGGCACTAGTTAAGAAGTTAGGGACAAGAATAAACAAAGGTTGATCACAAGGTTAGCTTCTGTGCTTCTTCAGGCAAAAGTGAGGCATAGAACTTTGAGTGGAATGAATAAAGATGATCCGTTAAGTCACAAGTGTAAAATGGAAGACTGGTTGGGTTAATTGGCTATTATAACAGTTGAGGTAAGGACATGAATAACTAACCATAGAGAGTGTGAAGACAGAAGGATGGGGTGTGACCAAGATATAGGTAACTCAAAGTCTTAGCCAATAAAATAGCTCAAAGAAACAAGAAAGAGAACTAAGTGGAAAAACAACTGCAAGGTTTCCAGTTTAAGTAGTTAGGAAGGTCATTTTTAACTATTTAACTTACTTTTCTAGGAGTCGTTAAAATTACTAAAGATTAGAGAATCATGGCGATCTTTGAATACTGTGCTAACTTGATCAATGCAGGGCTATGGTATTTGCATAGAATAGGACTGCTGGGAGCAGCTGCTGGCTGCATTGCAAAGCTGTCCCTCGCTGAATATGGGAAGTTATCATTTTCATTCAAGTTCTCAAGAGTTTAAATACATGTTCCAGAAGCAAAACTGAAAACATCAATTTAGAACCAAGTTTAACACACACTTTTCTTGGTTTCTCCGCATGCCTTTCCTTTCCAATGTCCTCAGTGGAATTTAGTCCCTGATATCTCTCCTTAATCAAAGGAGTGGGTCACTTAAATTCTTGACACGATGCCGGGACATTCCACATACTGTATCATTATTTCTCTTTACAAACCTATATGTTAGATATTATTACCATCCTCATTTTACTGAAAAAGAAGTTGTGGCTTAGAGTACATAACAATACTGGCTGATTGCCTACCAAAATTTCATACTCCTCTTTCCACAGTGTAAAATTGTCCGGATGGAAGCTACCCTGCCAACAATTCTATTTCCCAGCATCCTTTGCATCCAGGCATGACCACATGACTAGTTTTCACCCACTGAAGGTGAGGATGGAACTTTTAAGAAGCAAGTAGACCTTCTCCCCTACCTCATTCCCTATTTTCCAGCTGAACACAGCAATCTCTGAGGATTCAGGGGGATTGCACAACCACAGATTCAAGGAATAAAGACTAAGGACTAGTAACTAAGGACTCCCATATTGGACAACAGCTAGAAATAAACTTTTATTGTACTTTTATTGTACACTGAAAGTTCAGGATTTGTTTGATATAAACATCAATGCCCTAACTAATACGGGGCTTCAGTATAATTTCCAAGGTCAAAGAGCAAGTAAAGATGACCGCTGGGATTGAAAGCTAACCTATCTGGTTATAAAACATTAAAATTTAAGTACATCCCTGGCAAACAGTTCTCCCTAAATCACTGTGTTCTCAGTCACATCATTAGTATTTTTAGTGGTTTCTCATTATTTATAGAATAAATATATGACTCGGCGCTCCGATTTGACCTGAGCTAACTTTTCAAAATCAACTGATACTTGCCATTTCTCATCTGCATTCAAATAAATCTGCGCCATTCACCACCTCTAAACGCTGTGTTTTTTCATCACTAAGATTTTCAAGTGATTTCTGCTTCCTGGAAAGATTTCTCCCCCATTCCCACCCTTAGCCTTATTTAGATCCTAGTCACCCATGCTACCTTCTCAAAGCTGCTTTCTACCTGCCTCGATAGAAACAGTTTTCTTTTTTTTTTTTTTTAATTTTTAATTTATTATTTATTTATTATTTTTATTTTTGGCTGTGTTGGGTCTTCGTTTCTGTGTGAGGGCTTTCTCCAGTTGCGGCGAGTGGGGGCCACTCTTCATCGCGGTGCGCGGGCCTCTCACTACCGCGGCCTCTCTTGCTGTGGAGCAGAGGCTCCAGACGCTCAGGCTCAGTAGTTGTGGCTCATGGGCCCAGTTGCTCCGCGGCACGTGGGATTTTCCCAGACCAGGGCTCGAACCCGTGTCCCCTGCATTGGCAGGCGGATTCTCAACCACTGCGCCACCAGGGAAGCCCCCGAAACAGTTTTCTTAATCTGGTCCTTCCACAGAAATCCAACAATTCATCCATGAGGAATTTTATACTACACACAATGGTGGCAGCAGGAAACAAAAGAGAAAAAAAATCCTACAAATGAGTTTACATTTTGGAGGAAATGAGACTCCTGTCTCATTCTGGAGGAAGAACTCAGACTTCCATGGGGTGGTGGAATATGAGCCAAGCTGTGAGGCATGGGTAGAATTTACTTGGTAAACACATGGTGGATGATTCTGGGGGAGCTGGGGAGAGAAATCTAGGCAGAGGGAGTAAGATGTGTTTAATCTCCAAGTCTAGAGCATCGTGGCACGTTTGAGGAAAGGAAGAGGCCAGTAGGACTAAGACACAAATAAGCAACATAAAGAGGAGCACAAGACACCGTGCTGAGCCAGGCGGGAGGCAGATCACTTACAGCCTTGTAAATGTGAAGGTTTTGGTCTTCATGCGATGAGAACTGGGAAACCACTGGACAGGTTTAGGAAAGAATGATACATGCTACACATGGCATAAGATTGTTACGGGCGCCATATGGAGGATGGATTAGAGCAAGAGAGGAGGTGAAGAAAGCAGCTGGTAAGCTTTTGCTGGGGTCCACTGTAACGATCTAAGTAATGTGAGACAGTGCATTGATCTGGACCAGGGTAGTGGCAGCTGAAATGGAGAGAAGTGGTTGAATCTAAGAAGACCGTAAGTAATAAGGGCAAGATAACTTGATGGTTAATTTGAATGTAGCTAGTTATATTCATGAGGGACTTAGTAACACTTTTGGGAGGCACAGAGATTAAGACAGGAGCTAAGAAGCCAAACTAACAGCCATTGTTTAAATACTGTCTCTGTCCCTTCCTAGCTCTGCAATCTTGGACAAGTTACGATACCTCAGTAGCTTCATCTGGAAGATAGGGAAATTAATAGTATCTACCTTTCAAGACTGTTCCAGGATAGATATATATCATATATATGTACATATATATGTGTATGTGTGTGTTTGTGTATATATGTGTGTATTTATTATTATTTTTCCTATGATAGCATAGGTGTATATATATTTATCGTCCCCTGGTAAAATGCTTATTTTCTTAAGGGTGGGACTGACATAGAATATTATCTGTATCTAATAGAGAATCATTACAGGTATATTAAAAATCTATAGCTTATTATATACATCATTTTTCTAAAATTTAGTCTAATGGTACTACTGGGTTTAATCCTTCAAAGGAAGTATGTGTTTTCCCATAGAACTCGAAATGCTTATTATCATGCCACCAAATATCCAGAACTTGTTCTTTCCAAAATTTTAACATCAGAAATGAAGTTTATAGCCATTGACACAATGCCCAATGATGCCGTTTTGCGGCAATATGCAACATTATACTATACAATGTGTGGTAGAAGACTAGGTGATGACTATCGTGGATGCTCTGGGGATTGTGAGCTGCAAAAGATGTGTGTTGCTTTGAAAGCTTCTAGCAAGAAGAAATAGACTGACTCAGCTCTGTAAAATAAGCAAAGATTATTGAAATTGCTGTTCCCTGAATTAAAGCCACAGTGTCATAGAAATATGACTGGAAAATCACCAAGTTAATTTCTTTATCTCTAGAAGGACTATAGGTAACGTATAAATGACAGAGGATTATGAGTCCAGCTCTTTCATTTAAGAATTTTAAGTGTCCACCACATCACTTGGCTAATCCCTCCCTCCCAGATTTAGCTCTCAATTTTGTTACTCTAAAAAAAAGTGGAGGTTTACCATTTCAAAGCCCAGAGGGCATCCCATATATTCCTTTAGCAAATCCTTTGGGTGTTTATCAGCTCATGTCTTACTGACACTGCATTATTTTGAAACTTTTGTGCTAAAAGGATGTATGTGGAAATGGAACACACTGACAATTTCAAATATCAGCATGGAAGTCCTCTTCCCACATAAGTGCTGAAAGACACATTATTTCTAGCGAGAATATATTCTAAACATACTTCTGCAGCCAGGGAGTAAGTGGATGGGGAACACTGCATGCTGTTTTCACTTCATTGCTGATGTACTGTTTTCCTAGGGGAAGCTGTAGAGAGAATGCTTTAAACTGTGAAGTTCTCCTGACTGCACACGACCCTCACCCGGCAACATGTGATGCACCTGGCATTTACTTGGTGCTGGTGTTTAGCGAGGAGGTGGTGTTCCCATTTCCTAAATCAGAGTTCTTAACAAGTCATGCCCTTGTATCTTATCGACCATGTGCCAAGGACCAAACAACTGAGCCAGGTATGCAGGTCTCTTCCCTTTTGTTTATTTAACACATACCAACTGGCACCTCCTTAGGGGGTATGATCCAGTGGGGGGATAGACAATCACATCACTGCATAAATAACAACAATGTTATAATAAGCGTAATATATTCTAAAATTAGAACTCCATGGTGCTGTGACACCTCTTGTTAAGGGTTGAACAGTGTCCTTTATCTACAGATAAAGATCTGTTGGATTCCTAACCCACAACCCCCCAGCATGTGACCTTATTTGGAGATAGGATCTTTATAGAGGTAATAAAGTTAAAATGAGGTCATTAGTGTGAGCCCTAATCCAATATGACTGGTGTCCTTATGAAAAAGAGAAACTGGGACACAGACACACACATACACACATAGAGGAGAGACCATGTGAAGAGATGCAGGAAGAAGACAACCATCTCTGAGCCAAAAAGAGAGGCCTGGAACAGATCCTTCCCTCACAACCCTTAGAAGGAATCAACCCTGCCAACACCTTGATTTTGGACTTCCAGCCTCCAGAACAGTGAGACAATGCATTTCTGTTGTTTAAGCCTCCCAGTCTGCGGTACCGTGTTATGGCATAATGGAGGTCAAGGAAGCCCCCCCAAAGATAGGTGACAAGTGAGCTGAGAGCTGATCATTAGCCAGGCGAAAACACAGGACAAATGCTCCAGGCACAGGGAACAGCATTACACAGAACACTCTTCAGCATATATGAGACTCTGAAGGACAGTCGGCATGTATGGAGTTTAAGGACCAGGAGAAAATGAAAGGCAAGGTGAGGCTAGAAATGGATGTTGAAGCCAGATCATAAAGGGCCATGTAGGTCTCATTAAGGATTCTCTTTGTAGCTCAATCTTCTTCTTACACATCTTCTCTTAGTCTATAAAACAGACCACCCTTAATCTTTTCTTCTGAGTAGAAGCAGCCAAATATCCATAAAACATCCCTGTAGTAGGCATCTTTTATGTAACCCTTTTGAATAATCTTGCTACGTGTGAAGATCGGTCAAGGCTGGTTAGTGTCACTTCCCCAGCTTCCTTCACATCTAATGTCTAAGTCTGTCACAAGGATCCACCGATTGGCTTCAACTCTGTGGCAGTTTCTTTCAAAATTAAGCAAGGTGAGGAAGAAGCCTCCACCCTGAATCCAAGAGTGGAGAAAAGTATCTGGCACTCAGGGATGCTAGTAGTTTTAAGAAGTGGTCTCCACGTTGGCAAAATCACAACTGCAGCAAAGTGATGCTCCTGTCAGCTCCACTGCAGCCATAACCTTTGCTCAGGTCTCACTCGCCAGTTACTCAGCAGACCACTTGTATGGTGTGCTCTGGTCCATTATTCCTAGAAAATTCGCCTCCAAGGTGATTCCCCATGAACCAACCGATGTCCATTTAATGTTCGTTCTACTTAAAATAGCCCAAATCTGCTTTTTATAACTAAGAACGCTAATAAAGGTTTTGCTTCCCTAGTCACCCCCAAGATAGAGAGGGCAGACCTCCATCATGCCTACACAGGTTCCTATGTCATTGGTTCTCAGAGCTTGGTCCTCAGACGAGGAACACCTGGGAAGGAGTTAAAACTATAAATTCTCAGGCTCTATCCCAAACCTACTGAACCAGGAACTTTAGGGATAAGGCCCTGAAATATTTGTTTTAAAAAATTCTTTAGGTGATTCTGATACAAACTAAAGGTTCAAAATCATTGTCCTATATATACCACCATTTTTAATACTTTTTCAGGTGTGAAAAATGTCTTCCTTCCTATCAGACTCCGAGCTTCTTGGCGGAAATCACTGTCTTATTCATATTTATATCATCAGTGTTTAGATTCAACTGGCCCAATTGTTGGATGACTGGCAAAGAAACATCTCTCTTCTTTTATTCTTTGGGTCAAGATGAGCTAATCACTGCCCCAGGAATCCTACCATGTTTGTGTCATAAGGGGATGAGTGACAATATACCCTTTTCCTAAGAACAATACACACATAACAATAGTGCATGAATCAAATATGTTATATAAAATAAAACTAATGTATAGATTTACCTGAGATTCGGCTTACTTTCATTGCCATCTGCTACTGCCTTATTCACTTTTCAAAGCTCAGATAACATTACTCTTTACGTCTCACTCAATCACTCAAGGATATTATTTCACAGAGCTTCACACCATCCCACACCCAATTTTCTGTCTTTTTTTTTTTTTTTTTAATTTAGTTGATCTGGAAGTTTAAGAACTCAATTTAAGTGAATACTTAAATTTCCACCAAGCAATCCCAGGATGGAACCACCTACTAGAAGCTGGGAGTGCCAACTGGCTACCTAAGCTCTTCGTAACACTAAGGTATTAGGTGGGCAAAGAGTTGGACTCATAGTGTTGACTGGAATGAGGAACATTTATTAACAAAGAGACAAAAGGGTACTTCTGCAAAATGGATGCCCTGTGGTTTAGGACAGAATCCTGGGGAAAACCTGCGGTGGTTTTGTACTTCCACTCCCAGAGAGAAAGCCTTCCAGAAAATAATCCCACCCCTATACAGACAAGACTCTACAGAAGGCAAGCTCTGATTAGGTTAAGCTCTAGGCAAAGAAATAGAAGGGAAAGAAATCAAACAGAAAGCCAAATAGGTCTTGGCAGGGATGGGGCAGGGAGCTGAAGTCCTGAATACAAGAAATGGCTTTACGAGCAGTTTATAAAGCCTCTGAATACCTATATACATCTAGACCAAAACAAAAAAAAAGGTGTGTGTGAATATCCATGAACATAAAGAATGCAAATACTTTTTCTTCTCTGTTATCATTCTTTTCTCTCTGTATTTTATATGGGTAATGTAGAAGTAATTAAATTAGACATTGGTCCACCATATGCTACAAATCAAAACAAGATCAAGCCTTACCATGGAGAGGCTGGCCATTACCCCGAGGTAGTTACTCCAGAACATCACTTCTCAGTGCACTATCAGATTGCATTGAGTATCAGATTGTAATTGGTCCAGATTCTCTCAGGAATTTGGATTTTTTTCTTGACTCTGACAGACTCAGATTCATTGCTGCTGATACGACAAGATTCTAGAAGAAGATTCACGAGCACCTACTGCTAAAGGTTCTGATGTGTTTTGATCTTATCTTTCCAGGGGCTGCTTATTCTAGTCTGCCTTGATTGCTGTGACATAGCCAAGTATTCTTTCAATAAATTCAACATTTCCCTTAAGCTAGTAAGAATCAATCTGTGTTATTTGCAACCAAAGGACTCTTAACTAACCACAAAACAGCACTCTGCAAAGGCACAGGCAGGGATGTATGAAAAACTACATAGATCTTCCATCTAAATAGGGCTCGGAAAAGAACAGCTATCATCACAGTTTACTGATTAGAGACGGTATGTCAGCGGTGGCATAAGAAACTAACAAGTTTCAAAACTGAATGCTTACTGTGTGGTTAATGCAAATTACACTTATTAGGGATGGTGTTTCTTACTTGGGCAATAATAATAATAAAAAAGAGAAGCTATAATACTATAGTATTTTTGCTTAGAGTGGTGACGAGGAAATATTTGACTGATTGAAAACAAAATCACTTTCTTAAGATTCCATTAACAATAGAATAGTGAATATTAAAATACAAAGAGCCATGTTGTCTGTGTTATTAAAAAACTGTTCTATCATTTATCACTTTGTTGGAGGTGTAACGAGCTTCCATCCCATTCAGCTGGGCAAAGCTTATCTTATTTTGTAATAAATGAAATAGAGTAAAATGCAAAGGTTGCCATGATTTACAAGACATTTCATTTAAACACAGAGAGTCAAATTTTATTCACTTCCTCATCAGATAAATGCCAAGGCAACAAGGGCATTTATTATTAATAAAGCAGTAAGCAGGAATCCTGGGCCAATGCTTACGGTGGTGACTTCTGCACTGCCCAGGGACTGATTCAAGCAGAATCATTTTCTCTGATGGATGTCAGTGTCATCTAGTGACATCTGTTCGTTAACAAGCAGCTGCCCTGGAATTGGCTTAGAAAATGCACGGATTCGGTGTCCATGCTCTAGTGGTTAGAAGAGCAGGCTGAGGCCACATTTCTGGGCTAGCGTCCCAGGTCTGTTACTGTCATTTCAGTCTGCCTTGGAATAAAACTCAGTCTACACGACACTAAAAGAATCTCCTAATTTGGGTGAAGGCAGTGACTGGGGAAGGGCATGGGGGGGTTCACACCCACTTGTCATCCCAGAGAAAACATCTCCTGTTAACTACTGGATTACTCATTCATCAGCTGATGTGGAGGGAAATTCCAACACTGAAATATATCCATGGCTGTTATTCAAAATGCTTGGTTAGGCTATTGGCTAAACTGCATACATAATTCCTTGGTCCTGAAAAATATTACAATGATAAAGGCGTAAGAACAGGGAAAAGAATACACTTATGCCACTATTAGAAATTCAAGAAAAATGTTTCCCTATTTAAACACAGGGATAGCTCCTTTTCTTTTTTTTACACTTTATCTTTACTTTTTATTTTTTTTGGCCATGCCGCGCGGCTTGCAGGCTCTTAGTTCCCTGCAGGGATTGAACCCTGGCCCTCAGCAGTGAGAGTGTGAAGCCCTAACCACTGCATGGCCAGGGAATTCCCTACGCTTCATTATTTATTTATTTATTTTTATTAATTAATAGCTCCTTTTCTTAAAGGAAAAAAATTCATAATTTAAATACCAGCTCCAGTACTTTGCCCTCAGTGTGGAGAGACTGCTAAGGATAAAGTTATACAAGATCTCTCTGCCCCAGTTTGTCTATCTCTAAAATAGGTGATGATAACCTTTAGCCAAATCAATGAGTTTTCCAGATAACATAAATAATAGTAAGATAAAGAAAATTTAACATTCATACTGATGAAAGTCAAGTTTTCCTCTTTGACATTAAAGTAAGAATGTATCTTCAAATACTTGATAATTTAAAACTACTTTAAAAGCAAAACTGAATTTGCAATTACTGAGAAAATTCACTGAGAATGAAAAATTAATTGGCAATGCCAAATATATAATACAAATGCTGGTATTGGAATGTACATTTGGAAAGCCAGATGGCTCAACTGAAATTCTAAGCATAAGAGCTTTAAAGGAGTTTATCATTAATATGTGTTTTTAAGTAAATGTTTTTAAGTAAAAATTCCTAAAGAGACTTGTGGTAACCAATATTTTTTCCTTAATGTCATGATCACAGGTACCTAAGTCCCTGTGTCATGATAACTTGTATAGATATTGAACTTAATAAGTATAATATATTGAAATTATACAGTAAATACTGCAACTTCAATGTTACTTTATATTAGTGGAAGATTTTCTTCTTCTCTGGTGTATCTCAAGTCCATTACTGCTCAAACTAATATGAAATTTGAACCAAAAATGTAAACCAAGCATGGTCTAACACTTTAAAATATATTTATATACTCAAATGATAAAGTGAGTGGCCATAGAAAATAAAACATTTGATTCAAATTACTTTGACAGTTTAATTTTTTTCTAATTTTTTTTTTTTTTACCGTATCATACATGGTACTACCAGGGAGCCAGTGATTGGCCTTCCATGGGCAAATCTAGCTTATAACTGCTTTGTATAGTATACTTGATTCTGGAATCAATGAAGGCGTTTAAGCAAGAAATGCAGTTGCCGGGATGTGCCATGGGGTGGTTCATCAGACAGCAGAGTTGGGGTTGGTGAGGAAGGTGGGAAGTATGGAAACATTCTAGGAAATGCTACCTCAGGAACTCAAGTGAGGGCTAATGAAAATCTAAAATGGACATCAGTTATGTTTGCTTCCTGGATTCATTCATTCATTTATCTCTAGTGGCATCCTGATATGTCTATGGGAAAAGGTACAGTGTTAGCAGAGCAATAAATACAGATATGTATCTTCCCACTATGGGAACAATATGACTCCTACAGACTACTTTTTCTGTCTTTGCATTTCTTTCATTTTTTCAGCTTGTTCTCATATTACACTGCTATCAGCTGGTCATGGGCAAGGGACCCAGCTGGCCCAAGTGGACCCTTCTTTTCTGGAATTGCCTTGGAGTCTAGTGTTACAAGGACTGAAGACATGGTTGAACGTATTCATTCCAATGGCAGGGCCAGTAAGAAGTGGGTGACTCTTACTAAAACTTTCAAATTCTCATCAACTACTTCACTTTTGTTAATCCCAATACATTTCTTTATAGTTAAAGTAGTGATAGTTTGGTTCTGTTGCTTGCAACCAAAGAATTCTGTCTGATTCCTATGGCAACATCAATGGAAGAGAATAAGGTCTAGCAACTAATGGGACTTGAAAGGAAGAGGTGAAAACGTGACTCTGTTAATGGTGATGCTGGACACAGATTTAGGGATGTCACGTGACACAGATGGCTTGGGGCATGGGTGACAACTCACTGCAGAAAGGCAGCTTTGAGAAAAAGTCTCACCATTCTTGGTTGCTTCACCTCCACAAGTGCCCAGAGGTATAATGAGACTAATTTTGAGTCTATGTTGAGATTTTATTTTCTGAAAAGCAATGGAGTGGGATGATCTCAGAGGCGGCCAGTTGACTGCTTACCACAGGGGCTGTAAGGAAGCCCATCCGACAGAGAAGCTGTCAAGAGGACTTGTGCACTGGAAGGGAGGTTATACTAGTTCCCCAGGAGTTAGCCTTTTGTTTCAAAGATTCCATAAACATCACATAAAAGGATCAAATGAGCTTCTTAAAGAATGGCAGAGGCATGATCTCAACTAAATCATTCCACACAATGAGATTCTTTCTTTGAAGGTAGTAAGACATTCCTACCTCAAGCTCTTTAAACACTGCTGTTCCTTCTGCCTAGAATAATTTCTCCCCAATTTTAAAATGGCTCATTTCCTCACTTAATTTATCTATCTGTTCAAATATCTCCACCTCAGAGAGGCTTTCCCAACCATTCTATGTAAAATAACATCCAACACACACCCCTACCCCTCTCTCTCCTTAATCTCCTCTATCTGCTTACTGCTGTCGTCACCTGCTAGCAGAACCTCCATGAGGACAATGACTGTTTACCACTGATAACTCAAAATCTCTAACCGTGATGAGCAGAGAGCAGACACTCACTAAACATTTGATGGAAAGTTCTACTTTGAGTTCTGTACTTGTTTTCTTCAAGAGAAAGGAAGAGCTAGCGGTTATGCTCTCTGAGCAAGATTCTTTTACATTTCCATTTAATAGTGAAGGAAGCAAGCATTCTTCAACAGGACTGGAGACAAACAGCCAGAATGCAACTTTCGGCGAGCTTGTCTAGCTACCCCCGTGAGCCTGCCCGAGAGCAGTATACCTTGTGATACCATTCACAAGGACTGGACCCAGGCAACGAGCTCTTAGAGAGACAGGCCTGGTCATTTCATATTTGTATCCTCAGCCCAATACAGTCCAGGGTAGCAGATGTTTGGAAGACGGAGAAGATGAGAAAAAAAAAGGAAGAAAAGGGATGACAGGAGTGAGACGAATTAGAAGAATGGGAAGAAGAAACATGGGAGTAATAGAATGGGAAGTGAATGTAAAAAACACTCCAAAAATGCCTTCTTAGAGCCCTTACAACTCTGACAGCTATTTCTCTCAACTCTATTATATGATACTCCTCTATTTAAGTGTTCTCCTCAGTTTGCCCAATTTATCTCCTCTCATTCTTTACTGAACTTATTCTATTCAGGCTTTATCTTCACCTTCCAACAGGTTATGTTTTTTTCAAAGCCACCGATGACCTCCATGTTGATGAATCCAATCATCAATTCTCAGGTCTCATCTTACTTGATTTTCAGTTCCTCATCCCTGCTTATTGGAAACACTCATTTAAGTTGGTCTCTGGGGCGCCATACTTTCTGATTTTCTTTCTACCTCCTTCAGGCACTTCAGAGTTCATCTTGCTGGATCCATCCAAATTCTAGTCTTGTAACTATTCTGTTAACTCAGTCCTCCAGCAACTTTTCTGCTTAAGTGATTACATCCCAACTCATGGCATTAAATACCATTTATACACTCATGAATTCTCAAAATGAGATCTCCATCATGAACCTTTCCTCTTAGTTCTAGATTTGTACATCAAAATGCCCACTCAGTTTTCCCGCTTGGATATACTATAAGCATTTGAAATTTTACAAGTACAAAATAGGGCTCTAATTTCCACTCGCCTCCCCACACCTGCTCCTCACACTTCAGTAAAAAGTCACCACCATCCAATTAGTTGCACACAACAAACACCTCTGATTCATACTGAATGTCATTCAAACCCCATAGCCAAGTAATTAACAAGTGCTACTGGCTGTCCCTTGAATTAAGCATTTGTCACCATCTCACCCCATTCTCCCTTTTACAAGCCATCTGTGTCCCCCATTATAATGTAAGCTTCAAAAGTGAAAAGACTTTACAAAATTCATTGCTGTATCATAATTTCCAAGTAGTGATCATATTCTGCAGTATTTGCAACAGCTGCACTGTGTTATGAATGGATCTGTGAATATTATTGGTTACAAAGTCACAAGAACCGCTCCTACTACTACAGTTAGTTGTCCACATTTATAATCAAATGAAATCCCAAATTTCAGTTAGGAGTTCATTAAAATAAAGATGCATGAGGGAAAAAAATGAATGAACTCTGTCTTTTTCACTGACCTATCCCCAACACAACATGATTATATGTTTACTTTCTGCTCATCTCTCTAGAATGTACAGGAAAGGTCTAGATCTCTCTTTCTCACTCCTGGCCTCCAGAATCATGCTTGACAATCAGTAGACACTCAACAAATATTTGTGGAATATATGAAAAATAGAAGTAATATAAGAATTATCATTATCATTATTCTATTTCTGGTTAGGATTATCATTATAGCAGCTAATGTTTATAGAGTATTTACTCTATGATGGGTACCATGGTAAGCAATTTTATGCACTGGATTATCTCATTTACTTTCCATAAAAGCCTTTGAAGGAAGGAACTAGTATTATTTCTGTTTTTTAAATAAGGAAATGGAAACTTTATGAGGATAAGTGACTCACACATTTCTCTAACAGGCAAAGCTAGATTTTCAATCTAAGTACATCTGACTTTTAATCACACTCTTAACCATTATGAAACAGGAATATGCGGGTGTTCTATGGTTGTTTGGGGACACGATGAAAAATGCAAAAAAGAAAGAAAGAGAGGGAAGGAGGGAAGAATGAATACCAGGCACTGAATATTTTCCCACCTCTTTGTAGCAGTCTCTGTGTTCCTCCAAAGAACTAGAATAAAGCTTGATTTTTCTCCCAGACTAAGCCCCTTCTCTTTGAAGGAAAATAATAAAAGAGAAGTTAGTATTACCCTTATTCCCTTCTCTGATGATTCTACTCAGAACTTGAATGCTGCAAAAGCTAAAGCAAGTTGATCTTAAACCAGGTAATAGTTCTGCCCTATCAGAAAGAGATTTCACTTGAAACTCAGTGGTTTATTGTTTCTCATAGTAAAATTTTTCTTCTTAATTTAGGGAAAACACTCATTTTCGATCTCCCAACTCAATAGAACCAATGTGGCTTTGTCTTATACCAAACATATATCAATTGTGTCTCTATTTTAATCTTAATCTTTCTGTGACAAACACAAAAATCTATGAAACTCTACTTCATGTATCGAATGCAGTAAGCAAACCCTTTAATCTATGGGCAGAATTAGTTTAAACTTCAATTTAAGAAAACAAATTAGGTCTTGCTTTAAACAAACTCAACAGCACTGATAAAAAGAAAAATCACTAATTTTACAATCTTAAACCTAGTGTTAACACTGTATAAGCTTTCTAATCCATCATAAACTCTCAGCTAAACCAACCTTAAGAAATGAGGGAATACATGTGTCTCCAGCAGATTGCCATGGCAGTTTGTCCCCCAAGTATTACACTGGGTGAGATGAAAGGCTCTCTGGAGAGGTGAGATTTACAGAAAGATTTGAATGAAAAGGGCAAGTAGATTTATGGATTTTAGATGCTACAATTTTACTACATAAACAAGTGTTTATTTAGCATTTAATATTTCCATGGGACTGTGTTACAAGCTCTGGTCAGCATGCGGACTGGAAACGCCCAAGAATTTTCATTTCTCCCCTACCATTTCTAATATCTGTAGCTTCCCGTGAGGAGTTCAAAATCTTTCATGTTCTAACAGTGACAACATGAAACATATTTATAAGTCTCAGGAACAACACACAGGAGTGGAGATGAGCAGAAATGAACATAACAGAGAACCTTTACTGAGGGATGGGTTTGCCAGGCAGCTGGGCTGGCAATATCCCCTTGGGAGGGGATATTCCAGGCAGAGGAAAGTAGCTGAGTCAAAGCCTAGAGGGATGGAATGTTTGGTGTTTGGGGACGGGCTTGTCCAAGGAAAATAAAGGACAAAGAAAACTAAGCCAGTGGCCAAAAGAAGTTGCGAGAAGGGAAAATAAATTTAAAACAGAATAAAGGGTCTTCAAACTTCTTTCTCTGCGTTAGCCTACTCATTGAACTTTGTTCCATAACAGAATTATAACCCACACCTAAGTATTTGCATTTCAGTTCTATATATGCTTACTCAGATCTTGGAAAAGTCGATATGTATATTTTTTTAATACTGTATGGTTTTATTTGTATGTGAAACATAAAAAACAACAACAACAAAATAACTGAGCCAACCAACCTACGCTGAAACAAACAGCTCATACAACTCACCATCAAAAAACCCCCAAACAACTCAATCAAAAAATAGGCATTATGCTAAGTGAAACAAGTCAGACAGAGAAAGGAAAATACTGTATTATATCACTTATATGTGGAATCCAAAAATACAACAAACTAGTGAATATAACAAAAAAGAAGCGGTCTCACAGATACTCCTCTTTTACACAGCATTTTCTCAACTGAACAATTCATGGTAGCTCTATAAAGCTAGTTTTACTAGAAACTTTTCTGTCTGTAATTGTCTCCCACAGTTTTGGGAAAGTGTTTTATTACGCTCCATGGCAAACACAACCAGAAGTTTCTCATCCCTATCCCAGCATGCAATGGGTCCCTGTCATTTTCTTTCTCAACAAGTCTCATTTCTTCTGGGCTTCAACACAGAATGTTCAGCCACCTTATTAAACTCATGCCCCTGCAGGGAAGAATTCAGGAACAAGCCCTGTCTACTGGCACGTCTTCATTTCAAAGAAAGTTTATTTATTCCCTTTATCAAAAACCTGCAGCCACAAAGTTTGCCTTGGAGAAATTCTGGGATTGTAAAAACATGAAATAGCATTTCTTTTTCCAAGCTGCTCAGCACAAATGAGCAAAAGCCATTCTTATCATGTAAAAATGCTCCTCTTGACCCTTACCATTAGAATGAGTGCTCAGATATTGTGGGATTTTCCTGTAGTGGTGATAAATTCCCCCCTACTTGCATTTCTTATACCTTAAGTCATGGGGTAAGGTAGAGCTAACTGGATCACCTGATGATTGGAATCTGGCTCTTAATGAATCCTGTCACAGATGTAAAGCTTGGGAAATTGCATCCCCTATCTTTTTAGCAAGCCAGTGGTTTGGGGAATCATCTACAAATATTTAAGTAGTTAATGATTTCTCTTGAGGATCTGTTTAATGGAAAAGGAAAACACTTTTATTTCAGAAATTTAAGACAATTGCTTCAACTAGAACATTTTCCAATGTGCGTGATAAGGCATTACAGGGAGAGAGAAGAAAATCTACCATATCATATACGGTAGTGCACATTTGTCATGAGCACCAGTCACTCCTACTTGTCACTGTTTGGATATTAAGATCTGATGTTTGTCTTAGATGTCTATAATAACTCCACAAAAGTGTCTGGCAGAATTGTCAATCAACTGCAAAGGAATGTGCACATGATTAATGCCCGAGCATTGGTTTGCTTTCTCACTGGAATCTGAGTTTGGAGCACAGAACTGAAAGCCTAAATGGAGCTGGAGCTGATTCACCCTGTTGATGGTGACCTGAAGAGACAGATCTTCATCTCTTGCTTCCTGGCCTATTAGAGTAGACTTTTTTCCTGTCTGTTCCAAGCTTAGCTCTTTGTTCCTTCCTCTAATTCCGTGAGTTGCTTCATAACCTTCCAAATAAACCCATTTATTTTTTCTTTTCCATCTATTGTTGGTTTCTGTTGCTTACACTCATTTTTTTTTTCTTTTTTGGTAATTCTCAAACATTTTTGACCAAATTACTTAAATACTTACTAAAGAGTAAACAAATAAAAACAGCAACAACAAAACCACAATGATTAAAAACAACCTCCAAATAACTAGAAATTCTGTTATGACTCATGGCACCAGCTCTGTCCCTCTAGAGAATAATACAAGGTCATGATATAAAAATGTACAATACTCAGTATTTCACGGTGAACTAATTCATGCATTTTATACTTAGAAGGCTGACTTCAAGGCTAAAGTTGTTTTTTGTACACATTGAAATGTAAACAAGGTTTTATATTTTCACATAATAAATGTGCATAGGGGATGAGTTCCCCTTTAAAAGGAGTGGACACAAGCCAGGTAGCAAATAATAATTATCAGACAAAAACCAGTCAGACTGGGAATCAGACAGCTCAGTAGAAGAGTCTTACGCTGTCAATCCAGGTTGCCACCAAAAACCATTACTCTAACATGAATGCAGTTATCTAAGGCTGAGCAAATTTGTGCAGAGAAAATAAGCTACAGTTAAACCTAAGTTCACACTGTGTAGGGAAACTGAAACTTTACTTTGTTCAGTAACATTAAGGGAGTACCTTGGAAAATACTGTGATCCAAAGAAAACATTAGAAGTAAAGGGGTTTATAACCAGGGACCATCACCTCCCTGGTTATAAACCCCTTTACTTGGGGCAGAGAATAATCATCACCTGATTATTCTCTGCCCCATGGCCTCCCCCTCATTTTCGGCATCTCGTGATCTTGACTCTACTCTAGTAATTTTCATCACTAACGCTTAGCCTCCAACCAGCATCTTCTGTCTGCTTTTCTGTTTGTCTCCTCAGTAAGCGATTTTTTTTTAGAAATTTAAAAATGTTTGGGATAGAGAATTACAATTTGGTTGAGTGTTCTATACAGATTTAGCAAAACATACAGAACAACTAGGAAATATGTGGAAGTTGATCCAGTACAAATCTTCAAAAAGGCAATCACTTGAGTTAACGTATATATTTTCATTACAAAATATGCTTGTTCTATTTTTTCCTTTCAATTTAGATTTAGTATGCCCAAGTATAACTCATATTCAATTCTTTAAAAATATAGTAGGAGGAGTGATGTCAGCAACGTGGCTGAATAAGACGTCCCTCGTCATATCCCTCCCTCAATAACAACAATTTGTCATCCATCCACAGACAAAAGTGCCTTTGTCTGTGGGATACAGCACAATACACCAAAGGACCCACGAAGAGTCTAACCCACCCATGCATCAGGTAGTAAGGATACAGACCTTGGACATGGACCCTGCAGTGGCCCATGAACTGAATCCAGCTCTCCTTGGCCATGGCCCATGAGTCCCTGGAGAACACTGTCTTACAGAAGGCCCTACAGACAAGTGAGCCCTTGTGGAAGGTCAGATTTCCAGTGGAGAAGTTCCAGCACACCAGTTGAGTGACAAAATATGTTTGGATGCATTGGACAAGGTAGGAGAAACAGTTTGACTTTACTCACATCACCTCTCCTTCATGGAGGCACAACTCAGTGCCAGAAGAAACCTTCTTGGCCGATGATCTCTCCCAGGGCGGGGAGGAGAACATGGGAGTGAGCACCCAGCTCACTGTGTGGGACACTGCCAAAGAGGCCCAGTTCTATCTCACCCCATCCTGAGTGCTGAGTTGCATGGCTGGAGGGATAAAAACACACTGGGAAAGAGGCAGATGGGACTCTCAGAAGGCATTAAAGGGATGTAGATCCTACTAAGTGCATCACAGACACCATCAAGAAGTCTACCCATGAACCGCTGGGGACAACTTGCCCACAGCAGTTGGGGTGAGGTGCATGGAGCCCCCCCTGCACTCCATGTACCTCACCCCCACACCCCAAACTGTGACTGGCTCTCTATTTGTGCCCCTGATGATGGCAAGCATGAGCTTTGGCAGACATCTAGTGAACTTGTGTGTACAAAGCCAATAAAAATCTGTGGACCAGGGAGAGACCACAAACTTGAGCTTTAGCTCCACCCTTTGGAAAGCAAAAGGGAATCTGCCAGCACCCAGCATGGTGTGTTGAAGGCCTAGAAAAGACATATAAGCTTAAGAATTCTGCCGCAAGAGGGAGCAAGAAGCATGGATCAGGCATATCCACAGAAGGACCAAGAAAGCCTCAGACTTCCCATCATGACTGATGGAAGTTATTTCTTTCCTGAAGTCAGTTAGTAATTACTAGAGGAGGTGACTGCAACATCAAATGCAAATACAACACTGTAAGACTTCAAGAAACATAAAAAATAAAGGAAAGATGACACTACCAAAGGATCACAATAATCTTTGAATAGCCAATCCCATAGTCATGGAGATCTACAATTCAGCCAATAAAGAATTCACAATAGCTCTTTTGAGGAAGATCAGTGAGGTACAAGAAAACACAGACAATTTGATGAAGTCAGAAAAACAACACAGAAACAAAATGAGAAGTTTAACAAAGAGAAATCTTAAGAAAGAACCAAATAAATTCTAAAGCTAAAGAATATAATGAATGAAATTTTAAAACGCAATAGAGAACATCAATAGCAGAATGAATCGAGCAGAAACAAGAATCTATAGATTAGAAGACAGAAACTTTGAAGTTAGCCAGTTAGAGGAGAACAACAACAACAAAAATAAGAAAGAGGAAAGGATATGTGATCTACCAGATACCATCAAAAGAAGCAATATGTGAATTATTGGAGTGTCAGAAGGATAAAAGATGGAGAAAAGGGTACAAAGTTTTTTTCAAAAATAATGACTGAGAACTTCCCAAATCTGGGAAGTGATTTGGATATCCAAGTTCATGAAGCTTATAGGTTGCCAAATGATTCACCTCAAAGAGATCTTCTCCAAGATACTTTATAATAAAACTGTCAAAAATCAAAGACAAAGAAAGAATCTTAAAGACAGCAAGAGAAAAAAGCTTGTAACTTACAAGGAAACCCCCATAAGATTATCACTGTATTTTTCAGCAGAAATCATAAAGGGCAGGAGAGATTGGAAGGATCGATTTAAAGTGATGAGAGAAAAAAAATGCGAACTAAAAACATTCTACCCAGCAAAACTGTCCTTCAGAAATAAGGAAGAGATAAAGACTTTCCTAGATAACCAAAATCTGAGGGAGTACATAACCATTAGAACTGCCTTACAAAAAATGCTGAAAGGAGCTCTTCAACCTAAAGTGAAAGGAAGCTAATTAGTAACATGAAAATGTATAAAAATATATAGCATACTAGGAAAGGTAAGTATGTAATCAAATTCAAGTATGGAGTCAAATTCAGAATACTTAATACTGTAATGTGGTGGTGTTTTAAACACTTAACTCTAATATAAAGGTTAAAATTAAAAAGTATTTAAAACCTATAGCTACAATAGTAGGTTAATAAATACATGATATAAAAATAGGTAAACTGTGATATCAAAAATATAAAAAAGGGGCTTCCCTGGTGGCGCAGTGGTTGAGAGTCTGCCTGCCAATGCAGGGGACACGGGTTCGAGCCCTGGTCTGGGAAGATCCCACATGCCGCGGAGCAGCTAGGCCCGTGAGCCACAATTACTGAGCCTGCACGTCTGGAGCCTGTGCTCCACAACAAGAGAGGCCGCGACAGTGAGAGGCCTGCGCACCGCAATGAGGAGTGGCCCCCACTTGCCACAACTAGAGAAAGCCCTCACACAGAAACGAAGACCCAACACAGCCATAAATAAAATAAATAAATAAATAAATAAATAAAATTAAAAAAAAAAAAAAAAAATATATATATATAAAAAAGGGTGGGGGAGTAAAAAGGTAGAATTTTGTATGCAATTAAAGTTGTGTTGTTTCCAGCCTAAAAAGACTATTATATTTATAAGATGTTTTATGTAAACCTCATGATAGTCACAAAAGCAAAACCTATAGTAGATAAACAAAAGATAAATAAAGGAATCAAAGCATACTATGGAAAATCACCAAAGCACAAAGGAAGATGGAAGGAGAGGGAGAAAGGAATGAGAGAACTACAAACCATCCAGAAAACAATTAATAAAATGACATTAGTAGTCCTTACCTATCAATAATTACGATTAATGTGAATAGATTAAATCATCTAATCAAAAGGCATAGAGTGACTGGATGGATTAAAAAAACAACCCACAAGACTCAACTATACATGACTCACGTTAGTTTTAAAAACACACATAGGGTCAAAATGAAGGGATGAAAAAAAAATATTCCATGCAAGTGGAAATCAAAAGAGAACAGAGGTGTGTTATATCAGACATGACCAACTTTAAGCCAAAAACTATAACACCATGCTTCAAAGGCTATCTACGGTTAAAACAAGGGCATTTATTTGGAATAGAATCCTGGAAGTTGGAATACAGACATTTGGTAAGAAATTGATAGGGCTGAGGACAATGAGTCCCTAAATTCTGATGAGTAATTTTTACCAGTAGAAGCAGGCTTTCCACTTCTATCTGAGGGAATTAAACCTGCATTAATAACAACAACAACAACTACACAAGAGACAAAAAAGGCCATAGATACTGATAAATAGGTCAATTCAATTCATCAAGAAAATATATCAATAATAAATATATATGCATCCAACATCAGAGCACCTAAATATATTAAGCAAATACTAACAGATCTGAAGGAAGAAATAAATAACACAATAATAACAGGAGACTTCAATACCCCACTTTCAATAATGGATAGATCATCCAGACAGAAAATAAATAAGGAAATGTTCAACTTGAACCATACTTTAGACCAAATGGCCCTAACAGACATATACAGAACATTCTTCTCAACAGTAACAGAACACACAGTTTTCTCCAGAGTACACTGAACATTCTCCAGGACAGATCATATGATAGGTCACAAAACAAGCCTTAGCAAATTGAAGAAGACTGAAATCATACCAAGTATATTTTTTAATCACAGTGGTCTGAAATTAGAAATCAATAACAGGAAGAAAACTGGGTATTTCACAGTATGTGGAGATTAAACAACACACTCCTGAACAACAAATAGGTCAAAGAAGAAATCAAAGGGAAATTTTTAAAAAAACATGCATACCAAACTGTTTGGAATGCAGCACAAGAAGCTCTCAGTGGGAATTTTATAGCAATAAATGTCTACATTTATGTAAAAAGAAAGACCTCAAATAAACAACATATCTTTACATCTCAAAGAACTAGAAAAAGAAGAACTAAGCCCCAAGTTAGAAGAGGAAAATAAATAACAAAGATTAGTGCAGAAATAATGATATAGAGACCAGAAAAACAACAGAAAGATTGACAAAACTAAATGGTATATTTTTAAAAAAGATAAACAAAATTGACAAACCTTTAGCCAGAAAACTAAGGAAAAAAGAGAGAAGAATCAAATAAATAAAATCAGATGCGAAAGAAAAGACATTAAAACTGGTAACACAGAAGTAATAAAGATCATTAGAGACTATTATGAATAATAATTCACCATGAAATTGGATAATCTAGAAGAAATGGATAAATTTCTAGAAACATAAAACCCACCAAGACTGCATCATGAAGAAACAGAAAATCTGAACATACTATAACAAGTAAGGTGATTGCCAGTGATCAAAAATCTCCCAACCAAAAGAAGTCAGGATCAGATGGTTTCCTTGGTGAATTCTACAAAACATTTAATGAAGAATTAATACCAATTCCTGTCAAATTCCTTTAAAATTGAAGAGGAGGGAACACTCCCAAACTTATTTCATGAGGCCAGCATTACTCTGATACCAAAGCAAAATAAGGATATTACAAGAAAAGAAAACCAGAGGCCAATAACCCTGATGGCTATAGAATGAAAAATTCTCAACAAAATACAGTTGCCCCTGGAACAACATGAGCTTGAACTGTGTGGGTCCACTTATAGATGTTTTTTTTTCCCAAACACATACTATAGTAACACATGACCCGTGGTTGGTTGAATTTGCAGTTCAGGAACCGCAGACAGGGAGGACCAGCTGTAAAGTTTTATGTGGATTTTCGACTGTGTGGAGAGTAGACACCTCTATTTTATTTTTTATTATTTTTAAAGTTATTTATTTATTTATTTATTTAATTTGGCCATGCCACACAGCTTGCAGGATCTTAGTTCCTCAAGCAGGGACTGAACCCATGCCCTTGGCAGTGAAAGTGCACAGTCTCAACCACTAGACCTCCAGGGAATTTCCTTTTTATTTTATTTTTTAGAGAGTAGACACCTCTAAACCCTGACACCTCTAAACCTCACATTGTTCAAAAGGAAACTGTACTGACAAGCTGAATTCAACAGCACATTAAAAGGAATATACACCAGGCAGGATTTTTCCCTGGGATAGGAGAATGGTTCAACATGCACTAATCAATAAACGTGATGCACTACATCACTAGAATGAAAGATAAAAATCATATGATCACCTCAACAGATGCAAAAAAAATAAAGCATCTGAAAAAATAATGGATTCTTTCATGATAAAAAAAAAAAAAAATTGAGTATAGAAGGAATATGCCTCAACCAAATAATGGCCATGTATGATCAGCCCACAGCTAACATCATACTCAACAGTGAAAGACTGAAAGCTTTTCCTCTAAGATCAGGAATGAGACAAATGTGCCTACTCTCACCACTCCTATTTAGTATGTTACTCTTATTAAAGTACTGGAAATTCTAACCAGAGCAATCAAGGAAGAAAAAGAAACAAAGGCATCCAAATTGAAACAGAAGAAGTAAAACTGTCTTTGTTTACAGATGCCATAATTTTATATATGGAAAATCCTAAATACCCCACCAAAAAACTGATAGAACTAAAAAACCAATTCTGTAATTTGCAGGATACAAAATCAACCTACAGAAATCAGTTGTATTTCTGTACATAAACAACAAAACATCTGAAAAACAAATAAGGAAAGCAATCCCATTCACAATAGTATCAAAAACAATAAAATACTTAGGAATAAATTTAACCAAAGAGATGAAAGTTCTGTACACTGAAAACTGAGACTTTGAAAGAAATTAAAGACAACATGAATAAATGGAAACACAGCTCATGTTAACGACTCAGAATAATTAATATTGTTAAAATGTCCATACTACCCAAACCCTAGACAGACATTCAATACAATCCCTATCAAAATTCTAGTGGCAATTTTCACAGAAATGGGAAAAAATTCTAAAATTTGTATGGAACTACAAAGACCCCTAATAGCCTAAGCAATCCTGAGAAAGAATAACAAAGCTGGAGTCATGATATTTCAGATATCAAGCTGTATTACAAAGCTGTGGTAACCAAAACTGTATGGTACTGGCATAAAAACAGACACATAGACCAACGGAACAGAATCGAGAGCCCAGAAATAAACCCTTGCCTATATGGTCAATAGTATTTGACAAGAAAGCCAAGAATACTTAATGGGGAAAGGATAATTTCTTCAATAAATGGTATTGGGAAATTGGATAATCAATGCAGGAAAATGAAATGGACTTTGTCTTACACCACTCACAAAATTGAACTTGGGTAGATTAAACAGAAGACTTGAAACTGTAAAATTCCCAGAAGAAAACAGGGAAAATGGTCCTCGATATTGGTCTTTGACAACAATTTTTTGGGTATGACATCAAAAAGCACAAGCAACAAAAGCCAAAATAAATAAGTGAATTATATCAAACTAAAAAGTTTCTGCACAGCAAAAGAAATAATCAACAAAATGACATGGCAACCTACAGAATGGGAGACAGTATTTTGAAATCATATATCTGATCAGGGTTAATATCCACAATATATGTGAAACTCATGTAACTCAATAGCAAAAATACAGACCAAGGGGGAAAAAAAAAACCAGTCTGATTAAAATATGGGTAGAGGAGCTGAATGGTCATTTTTCCAAAGAAGATATACAAATGGCCAACAGGTACATGAAACGATGCTCAACATCACTAATCATCAGGGATATGCAAATTAAAACCACAAAGAGATAACACCACAAATCTTTTAGAATGGCTATTATCAAAAAGACAAGAGATAACAAATGTTGGCAGGGATGTGGTAAAAAAGGAACCCCCATGCACTGTTGGTGGGAATATAATTGGTAGAGCCACTGTGGGAAACAGTATGAATGTTCCCCAAGAAATTAAAAACAGAACTACCATATGATCCAGCAATTACATTTCTGGGTATATATTCAAAGGAAATAAAATCAGGATTTCCAAGAGATATCTGCACTCCCATGTTTACTGCAGCATTATTCACAAGAGCTAACATAAAGAAGAAACCTAAATGTCCATATAGGGATGCATGAATAAAGAAAATGCGGTATATACACACATACACATATACACACAATGGGCTACTACTCCATCATGAGAAAGAAGGAAATCCTGCCATTTGCAACAACATGGATGGAACTTGGAGGCATTATGCTAAGTGAAATAAGTCAGAGAAAGACAATTACTATATGATATCACTTATATGTGGAAGCTTCAAAAGCTGAACTCAAAGGAACAGAGAGTAGAATGGAGTTTCCAGGGGCTAGGGAGGAGGTAATTAGGACATGGCAGTCAAATGGTGCAAACTTTCAGTTATAATATAAGAAAGTTTTGGGAATCTAAGGTACAGCAAGATGACTACAGCTGACAATACTGTATTAGATACTTGAAAGTTGCTGAGACAGTAACATGGTGATTTCACCACAAAAAAAGAAACGGTAATTGTGTGAGGTGACAGGCTCTGACTAACCCTACCATGGTAATCATTTTGAAATACATAAAAGTGTATCAAATCATCATGTTGTACACTTTAAACTTCATTAATGTTATATGCCAATTATATTTCAAGAAAGCTGGGGAAAAATATACTGGGATCCCAATAGATAAATGATGCAAACCCTAAAGCAGGATGCGCTCTGTGAGTCTACTGTAAGCCACACTAATTTCTACTTCCTATCTTAGTTACTCGCTGGTAACTGTTGAACAAAGCACCCATAAGAACAGACTGACAACACAATTTACATTAGTTAATCAAAAGTGTGCAGAGTAGGGGGCTTCCCTGGTGGTGCAGTGGTTGAGAATCTGCCTGCCAATGCAGGGGACACGGGTTCGAGCCCTGGTCTGGGAAGATCCCACATGCCGCGGAGCAACTAGGCCCGTGAGCCACAACTACTGAGCCTGCGCGTCTGGAGCCTGTGCTCCGCAACAAGAGAGGTCATGACGGCGAGAGGCCCGCGCACCGCGATGAAGAGTGGCCCCCACTTGCCGCAACTAGAGAAAGCCCTGGCACAGAAACGAAGACCCAACACAGCCTTAAAAAAAAAAAAAAAAAAAGTGTACAGAGTAGAATTTGTACTAAGCGCATCACTGTATATCAGCTTTTTAGAAAATAACCCTCGTGATCCTTATACGGAGCAAAGGAGTAACTACATTTTTGCTAAAAAATTTTGACCAGAAGAAGCTATAATTTTTGTGGCCTCTAGGATTAAGACATTGAAAACAACATATTTCTATATAATTAGTCACCATACATCAAACTTTCTGTAGTTTTAACTCTGACAATTTCATCTTTCCCAAGGGAATTTATCTTCTTTCATAAAACATATGCTGGGTATGCCCTTGTGATGTTGATTTTTTAAACTTTCAAATTTAAATCCAAAGGATCACTAATACCTTAGGAAAATTAACCTTTTTTATATGTCGACATTTTTAGTAGGCATCATTTATTTTTAAGCTCTTCTAAATATATACCTTGAATTTTTCTCTTGAGACCTTCATCATTATTATGATGACTTCACTTTTAATGTTTCCCCTTGTATGTAAAAGCCTACGTTGTAACCTATATGCTAGTTTCTCAAAGGGTCATCCTACTACCATGGCTTGTAGAGTGTGAGGACATCCCAGTCATACCTACCCAAAAAGGAGCTTGCTTGATAAATAATACCACCTCTAAAATATTAATGCAATGGAATAATGCCATCTAATAATTATTGGCAATATGTTTTAAGTGCTTGCTATTTATGACATCCAGCCAAAAAAGTAACAAGAAATGTGAAGAACTGGGAAAAGGCAAATTTGGAGCTACACAAGGTCACAGTATTTCCGTCAGTTAATGCAGTACATCTTTAGGATGGCTACTATTACTGCCAGAGATCTTGATCATCTAGCTGTCCTTCAGTTTGCCTGGGGAGCGCTAATGCAATTGATGTGGGGCTTTGTAGAATTTCCTATAATCTCTTGAAAGATTTAACAGCAGGGATCCATTTGCCAAATAAAAGGTAAACAGATCCCTCTGTGCAGGTCTCAAAGGGGCTACATTTACACGCGTGGAGCTGTTCAAAATACAAAATACTTTAGGAAAGAGTTGAGCTCCAGTAAATAGATATTTTCCAAGGAAACTTTTATTAATTTAATGTTTCTTGGACTGGAGTGTCCTTCTATTTTTCAGACCTACCCATCTGACTAATTCCAGTGCCCACCTCCTTGCGTCTGTTCTGATGAGCACTGCATTTCTCTGTGTGGGTGCCTATACTTGCCTGTTCCAGTGGAGTGGAACACTCTGGCAAAGGCAACCCAAAAGGCAGCATTTTTTTAGACTGTGACCACCCCACCTTATGGTTAGATCACTGAAATTACATTGGGAAATAACTCTTTCTCACTGTGCACAGCCTTAGCGGGACTCAAAATCAAGGTGCCCTACTTTCCCACAAGCAAAACATAGGTAGGCCCCATAAGCACTTAAACTTAGGTTTTATATAGTTCCCTCCTGTTCTATAAGCTAACTAATATTCTTCCAATATTTTATCTCTTTTGCTGACATTTATCAAAACCTATGAGATTCAAAACCGGGAGTCTTTCCCAATGAACATTTTTGTAAACCCTGGGAAAAGAAAGGTTCACTTGAAGGCTAATGTTAAGTGTCATTAAACAGGGAGAATAAATCAAACTTTCTGGCCTGTGAAGTTTAGTGGTATAATGATAACTATAACAAAAGCATGGTTACTTTCTGAAGTAAGCTACCCCAGAACAATGATTCTCTTCCCCTCTACTCAACTGACCAAGAAATTCTATTGTTCAAAAGAATTTTCTGGATCTGAGCCTCTACTCCAATATTAAAAGATGACCTATGTTCCTTTTCACTAAACCTTTAACTTCAATGCCAGAATCCCAAGTCCTTTTTCTCCTTAGCACATGCAACATATGGTAACCATACCCAAGTCAATGAATAAAGGAGGGGTTCATTTTATCTTCAGATCTTTTCACATTCCTCCACATTGCTCGGGTGCAGTGAAGGTAAGTGGAAGAGATGAGGAGGAACTGCTAAGATATGCTTTTTCACTGTCTATGTCTCCGTGCAGCAAAAACACTCATTTATCATCCATGTTAGTCCCACTTCAACAATGACGTTCTACTGCCTAAAGGAAGCCCATCTTTGCCATCAGGGTGATATGGATCTGAGGATTCTCTAAATCAAGGGAGACTATTTTTCTCAATAAATATATGATGACTTTACAAACCAAAGCAGCAGGATGCTGGCTCCCAGTCAGTTACTGTAGGAGTTAGGGCCGGAACCACAAGTTCTTAGCCCAAAAGCCAAAGCATATTCTGCAATACTTCTTATGTTGGGTCAAAGAGCACTTTCCATCTAGTAATTTCAGTCAAAATTTTTTTCAAAGTGATGCTATTTCTCTTATACCATTTAAAAATTTAAATACCATTAAACAACTTTATTTGGGGTTTTTAACATGACTCTTTTCCTAAAATGTCATGCACCACCCTATTTAGGGCAGCCTTGTCTGCTAACTTCTACTTACCTTTGCTGCTTAGCTAAGCATCTACCTTCTTCCAGAGTTCTCCTTTGCAGCATGCCCCAATAAGGCTGTGTTCACTGCTCTACTTATGTATTTCTAGTCTTAGAAAGCAGATCTTTTTTTTTGTCTTTTTGTTGTTACTACTATAATTATTACTTATTTTTATCCTGGAAGAGTATCTCACCCAAAGAAAGTACTCAGATATTCAATGTATGAGTGTAGGCCTATCACCAGATTTCTTTCCCTATTTTTCTTCTATAATGTCAGTTTATTATAGCCAATTAATGATAACTTTAGAAAACCAAAATTGGAAAATCTTCCAACAGTTTTACTGTACCAACTACAAACTTGGAGTCATCGCCTCTTATGTTACTAGTAGAGTATTTTTAAATTCAGCGTGCATTTATTGAGCCTAATCTTTGTTGGACATTATCCTCGAGTATGGAAAGTCAAATATAACATAATTCCTGCCCTCAATAAACTTACATTCTAAAATAAATGAGTCATGGATATGAAATGTACAGTGTGAGGAATATAGTCAATAACTATGTAATATCGTTGTATGGTGACATACTGTATGTAACTAGACTTATCATGGTGAACATTTTGAAATGTATAGAAATACTGAATCACTACATTGTGTGACAGGAACTGACATAGTGCTGTAGGTCAATTATACTTCAAAAACAAACAAACAAACTCATAGAAAAACAGGTCAAACTTGTGGTTACCAGAGGCAAGGGGTGGAGGGAGGCAGAACTGAATGAAGGCAGACAAAAGGTACAAACTTTCAGTGATAAAATACATAACTGCTGTATGTTATACATGAGAGTTGATAAGAGAGTAGATTCTAAGTGTTTTCATCACAATTTTTTTTCTATTTCTTTAATTCTGTATCTATATGAGATGATGGATGGTCACTAAACTGACTGTGATAATCATTTCATGATGTTTGTAAGCCAAATCTTCATGCTGTACACCTAAAACTTACATAGTGCTGTATGTCAATTATACCTCAATAAAAAAGGAAGAAAAAAATAAAAATAAGCTCACATTCACATGGGAGACGATGAGATAGATTACAATGATCACAGTAACATGCAACAAATTCCATGACAGTTATGCACAAGGTGTTACAGAACTCATAGAAGTAACACTCTTCAATTACATTAATGAAGGTAAAAGCCAAACGTCTGAAGTAAAGTCTCTCTAGATTAAGTAGAAAAACATTTATTTAAATTATTTTGGATAATCTGCAGAATCACCGGGGAGACCAGGGAACCAAAGTTACAAAATGAGTTGGAACAAAGGATCACTAGGCTGTCAGAATCAAAGCTAAAACAGTACCACAGAACCAAGTAGCTGGGGCACTGCTGCTGCTACTCTTGGAAATGGGAAGCTGGAGATTACACTACTGCTGCCATTTCATGCTGGATAACACATCTACCCCTGGAACACGGATATCACTGCTGCTGCTGTCAACAAGATGGGTTTTCCATGGCCCCTGCTTCTTTGTGTCCCTAGCTCTTGATCCATCTATGGTGGGTATGTCTGGGTGTGTCTGATTAGCCGAGACTGGGTGACATGGCTGTGCCCTAGCTTCGAAGGAAGCTGGCGACATGAATATCTGGCCTCTTAGGAGTGATATGCAGCCTCATTCTCTCATCAAGACTTGATCGATTGGTCATTCTCCATGAATTTATTCATGGAGAGGGACTTTAAGGTGCTGTGCTATTTAAAAAGACAAATGTACACACTGTGATGCAAAATAGGACCATGAAGGAAGACTAAGTCAGGGATAACTTTTTTTTCCCAAGGAGTTATGTTTTGGAAAAATAGATTGTAGTTAGCTGGTAACCCACACAGAAAGCAAAGCGTTAGCAAAGGCACAGAATATCCTGAAACCCACAGAAGTTAGACTGTGGTGGGGCAAGGAGTGTGTGTATGGGGACCTGAGGTGGGAATTAAAGATGGCAGGCCTAGTGTGGAGTGAGATGGGTGATTAAATCAGACACCAGGTCAGAAAGGACCTATATTCCATGCTAGACACATTTTACTCAATCCTCTGGGGTAAGGGAAGCCAGGAACAGATAAGAGAATGGCTGTATTTGTATTTTAGAAAGATGATCATTTTAGTAAAATGGATACTATATTGGAGGAGCTAATCTGGAGGCATGAGTAACTGTAGCTGTAAATCACGGTGAATAAAGTGGAGCCCAGAACTAAAGTAACTGTAAAGATAATGGGGATGAGGGGACATGCTCAAGATGTGCTAAAAGATCCAGTATGGGTTAAAATCTAAAATGTGGTGCTAACCACTGAGGGTCCAGAAATTAAAATAAAATAATAAAGCTTCTTATTGAGGAACTTACAGTTTAGTTTTAAGCACAACTGAAAATAGATGATATCATGAGAGTGCTTGTGATTTTGTATTTTGAAATTAAGTCCTTATTCAACACCTGTATTTAAGCTGGGATCGCTAAACAGTTCATTAAGGAAACACTCCAACCAGACATTAAAAGGTCTCAGAATTTTCTATATTCACTATGATATAGACAGAGACAAAAAAAAAAAACAAAAAACTGGAAAATCCTCAAATTTAACACAGATACCTAAGTGGGGGTATTGGGAATTATAGCCTTGTTGCATCACACTGCTGTAAATTTTGTGTGGAGACAGTAACACGGAAGAATAAAGTAGATTTAGGGCGGGGGTAACTGTGACGTACCAGAGCAAACAGATCTAGGATACAATTTTTGTGACCCACAAGTCACAAAATTATATATCCTAAAAATTATGTATCATAAGTCCTCCCTCTACACGCCTTTTTCTCCCTAAAAGGCAAAGGGAAAAATACAACTGTTCCTTCCTTTTCTCTTTCCTTTAACAAATATTTGCTGAATGCCTTGTAAACGCCAAAAGTTAGGCTAGATGATAGGGTCCCAAGGCAAAGTCCTTGACCTCACAGAGGTTACAGTCAGGTGGGGAAGACTGACAACAACCCAACGAAAGAGAGCACTGCATCTGTGAAGCAAAGAATAAGAATAAGAACAGAATCCTATAATGAACAAATCCAACTAGTTCCTAAGGTCTAGAAAAAATGGAGGACTGAATAATAGTTACTAATAGTCAATTAAATCTTCACCTAGTTATGCTAGGTAAGAATATTCTAGGTCAAGAAAAAGTATTAAATAAAAACAAGTTCTAGAGTTTACCTGATTAATAATGAGAATAACTGAAATAACTGTATTAAGTGATTGGCATGAAATATCAAAAGATAGCTCAAATATTCTTTCTGGTTTTGAACAGTTGATATGTCTCACGACACCATGGCAGTAACAAATCATGACTATTTTTGTCATATTGTGAAGCAGTGGTCATGGGATTCTCCTGAAAATTGTCTGGCAGACTAGAAGAGTTGTATGTGATGTCCTTACTCTTGTAAACCTTGACCCAAATTTGGTTCAAATGATCTGGACTATATTAGTGACTTACGATATCATAAGCATTTCCTTTGCCCCTCACTTAGAAAAAGGAGTCTTTATGTCTAATTTACTCTGTTTAGTTTATTATGTTGACATGAATTTTAAAGCATATTGGGAGTGAATAGTCTCTCATTCTCTGTGATACTAATCAATAAATTGCTTTTGTCGATACTGCATGTGCATCCATTCAAATATAGAGGGCGATTTTTGGAAATGTAACTGTTTTGCAACAATCTCATCATCTGAGAAAATCATGTTTCAGTCCTTTCTGCAAGTTCAACAAGGAGCAGCATCCAGGCATATTTAAATATCTCATGACTATACATGAGAGGAAAATTACTGAGGTTTTCTGACAGCTTAGAGAAACTGTATGTAAGCCCTCAAGTCCCAGACAAATTAGATGGCCCCCTGCTGAAGGATGGCTTCTTTTTCTGACATCATTGTCTTGATTGTTCTATCAGAGTCTGACAAAGGAGCGTGCACCCCATGTTCTATGCCTACATGCATAGTGGAGATCCTTCAGGCTCCAGTTTTACAAGCAGCCTTTGGTTCAGGACTTAAGTCTAAACTTTGGAACTAAAGCATTTTAACAGAGTGAAGCTCTTACAGACATTTATAAAGAAGAAGAACCACAATCTTCAAAGTCAAACTGTTTAGAAAGAATGGAAGTAACTCCTTGGAACCTTCCAGCAGAACACAGAAACAACATCGAGCTTATGCTCGTGCTCTCCCCCCACCCTCACACACACACACCACATACATAGGACAACCTGAGTAGCTCACTTCCTTTTCTTGTTATGCTTCTTATATGATGGAAGCATATTAGTAAGAATAGCAACCATAACTCAAAAAGACACATGCACCCCAATATTCGTTGCAGCACTATTTATAATAGCCAGGTAATGGAAGCAACCTAAATGCCCACTGATAGACGAATGGATAAAGAAGATATGGTACATAAATACAATGGAATATTACTCAGCCATAAAAAGGAACGAAACTGGGTCATTTGTAGGGACGTGGATGGACCTAGAGACTGTCCTACAGAGTGAAGTAAGTCAGAAAGAGAAAAACAAATATCGTATATTAACATGTATATGTGGAATCAAGAAAAATGGTACAGATAAACTGGTTTGCAAGGCAGAAATAGAGACACAGATGTAGAGAATGTATGGACACCAACGGGGGAAAGCAGGGGCGGGGGGTGGTGGTGGGATGAACTGGGAGATTGGGATTGACATATATACACTAACATGTATAAAACAGATAATAAGAACCTGCTGTATAAAAAAATTAAATTAAATTAAAAAAGGAATAAACATACATCCCCAAAACAAAAAACCCCAAGGATAAATAAATATTATTCAAATTAAGAAAAAGAATAGCAACTCAGCTATTCTATTACATATATAAATATATGCATATTTATATATAAATATATATAAATAACCTTTGAGTTATAACTAAAGGCAAATGTTATCTATCACTAGTTATTTTCAAACTTTTGAAACTCAAGCAATAATGCTACTGATTTATAGGAAACTAGTGCAGAACACTAAGAATTAGGTGTCACTGGGTGTTGTGTTCCCATACATGATCTTATTTATTTTACCAATCTGATCATCATTAATCTCATTCTCTATATTAGGAATCTGAGGCTTGGAAAGTTCAATCATGTGTCAAAAGTTGTACAGCACAGAAGCAATGGAGCCCATTATTCAAATCCAGGTCTTTCTGATACCTCAGTGCTTGCTTATGTATATGCCACACTGCCTCTCCCACAGATACACCTTGGCTTGTATCTTTCTTGAGGGTAAGGTTCTAGAAGCAGCAGGCAAAGGAAAAAAGTAAACATTCAAAATTACCCTTGAAAATTCCCTAAAATTCCCTAAGTATGCATACTTCCCCGAAATTCCAAAAGGGCAAATTTTAAAAATTCTTTTTCTTTGTATTCTGAATTAGAATATATTGCTGTTTCTTTGACTAAAAATCAGAGGAAGTAGTTGGATTCTTCTTAGAGGTCGTGGAATATGAATCTGTATCTCTATACACTGGAATCACCTTTGGGTTAGCAAGATGCTCACGATATGAGAGGCCCACAGAAGTGACACCCACTGAAGAAACGATGGAATCATGTTTCCCATCTCAGGTGTTTTCTGAAGTAATACACACACTGAGTAAACTTACCATACTCCATTTCAATTATAATTTTCCCTCCTCTTTATCTCCTCTTTTTTGAAGGGATGGGTAGGGAGTTGAACGAAGGGGTGTTTGTTAAGCACACAAGTGAATTCACTTAAATTAATTGCACATATGCTACGGTTCCAAAGAAATTTAATATAAATACACGTCAACTATCATAATACTTAAGGTGAAGAAGAACTGATTGCAATACATTACCTGAACCCTCAATGTTTTCTGGCATTTCAGCAGCTGGCTGTTTAGTTACACTCATCCCCAAATTCAAAGGCTTTCAGATTGAAGGATTTCATCCAAAATGGCTGCCAATAATACAATTTTATTTTTGAGTTGGGTCATTTCAATATATTGATATGATTAGCTAAAATTATGAGCTGGGGAGCCCAGACCATATTACCAAAACTTTTCTTTTTTGAAGAGTCATACAGCAGACTCATATCTTAAGTTTTCGCTAAGCGACACCAGGAATAAACAACCTTATGAAACTCACCACTGACCTGTCTATAGAATAGTCTTTTATAAAGGCCAACATTTGTCTTGATCCTGTCCTTATTGAACAATCAACATGATTTTGACCTTCTGAACACTGTACATTTTGTAACAAACTGGGTAGTGTCCTTTGCTTTGTCCAGTACAAAGTGCAGTATTAAATTTGAGATCCACTTGCAGCAATTATGTAGAACAAGAAGGTATTTGAACTTTATTTCTGAGCTTTATCTTACTATTTTACCCATATTTTCTCTTCATCTTGTCTTACCTATTGGCTATTATGCCCATATTTTAGATATGTCCTTAAGTGGGCCTCTCACATTATTGTGGTCAAAGCAGTAGTCAAAGAAACAAAGAAAGAAACAAGCACATAGCTATCAAAAGTGGTTAGGCTTTTCTTTAAAGATTCATGAATTCAGTTGTTAATGAGTCTTATAAGTCACAGCATGCAAGACGCAAGGCCAGAGTTAAGATTTCTTCCCTAATCAGAAAGTTTCTCGCTGAATTATACCAGAAATGTTTCCCTTAGAAACAAAGCAGCTGGGACTACAGTAGTGACTCAGACAGACACCATCTCTCTTAGAGTCTATGGGACAAGACAGAAATCAACAACAGCAGCAAATTATGCTAATGAATGATAACTATTGTGGGAGGAGCCAGTAGAAACACAAGACCAAGCAGACAGAATCCAGGAAGTTTTGTGTGCACGTTTGCTTGAACCTAGAAATGGCGTTTAGGATGAGCCCTGTAAATGACTAGGAGCTCGGCAGTCAAAGGTGTTAACAGTGACAGTATTTCAGCCAAAAGGAAGAGTACAAAGACTGACCCAGCCCTCCAATGAAATTTTCAAATTAGAGATCATGATAAGGTGCTGAGTTAAAAGCACAAGATTCACAAACAAGTTGGGGCTTCCTTCTTTCAGTAGCCATGTAAAGACACACCATCTATATGTGGGAGCATTACATGCCTGAGGATGTCTGTAGTCTGAAAGCAAAATACTTAAAGCCATGTCTTCAGGATTTATGACATCTTTCCTCGTGAAAAGAACCTCTGTCTCTACTGCCTTGCTTGTTTGTTTGCTTTATGGTTAGTTAACTATTCTGGTCAATGACAAGTTGGATAATATTCTTACCATCAAAACTGAGGACCAGACTTTAGCCTAAGAGCTTTTTAGGAATATCCAAGCATGCATTTAAAAAAAAATAAATATGTTTACTAGATCCAATACTTCCATATGGGGAAGCCTGCGTATTTATTGTCATGATTCCTAAGTTTGAAGATTTTGTCTCGTTTTTTCAAAATCTGCCCGATGGAAGGCAGCTGGCCAAACATTCAAACCCATTACCTCCATTTTGAGCTTAATAAACATACATAAAAGAATCTTCTCCAAATGCCACCTAACAGAACTGTCTTTTTCTCAAAAGAATCTAAAGTTTCAAAGACTATTTGTCTAAGTACATTCTACTGCCTGGATAATTTACTTAATTTTGTTTTGGCCAAGTCATTCAGAGCCCTCAGTGTCATTCCCCTTCAAAGCAAAGTGTCCCTGTGGTTGGGTTCTCATAATTTAAACAATTCTCTCCATTTTGGAGAGCGGCGGAGAGAAAGGACACATGAAGAGGCACATTTAGCCACACCTGCTCATGTTTCCATATACAGCCTGCAATCCACACTATTATCTATTACACAGAAGTCAGATATCAATTTTAGTACCTATTTTTTTCTCTCCATTTCTTCCACTAATACTTAAAGGGATTTCAGTTTCATAGTTTTGAAAATATTCTCTTCCAAAACAACAAAGCGTTTTAAATGAAGACTTTGCAAATTTACTTCACAGGCAAGGGGAAACATGAGCGTAGGGATAGGGCGATTACCAATAGTGTTTGTTTAATAAAGATTGAAAGAGCTCTACAAGCCACAGACATTCAAAGAGGGTCATCTTGATCATTGCAATCTCTTCCTACCTGCCTCTTTGGAAATCTGCGTGAAGGATTCCACACCTTTCTCTCCATAACTTCCTTCCGATGCGAGAGTAGACACATAATTCCAACCCAGGGCCTTTACGATGTCTACCATGGCCTGGGCTTGGAAGGAATCGGGCGGAACCACGCGAGAGAAGAAGTCATAGCGACGGTCATCACTTAACTCGGGTGCCGTTGATGCATAACTAATCTGGGGGATCTGAAAAGATAAGAAATCACCACATGAGGGCACACCATCAGGATGTGAGAGATTCATGTATACTTATGACAATTTACTTAAAATACAGGGCTTGAGCTCCAAAGAAGAAGTGTGTTTTGCCACACATATCATGGAAGTGTAGACCACCTAAATGCAATCAACCACCTCTTAACAGCACAAGAAGCATCTACTTTTATGCTTTGGCCTTTTTTCTCGTCTTGGAGAAAGGAATGGGGATGGAATGGGAATTACATAGAGCATGATGGTTGGGAGGAAAAATAACTTTAACCATTCTGGCTAACATTGTGAATCATGCTTTACTTCTTATACATTAATAGAAACAAAAGACACAACAGCCTAACTGGAGCGTGTATAGAAATTGGTTTAGTTGACACATCTCATGAATACTGGTACATGTCATTAGCCATCTAACATTGACTGAGTGCTGATCACCTATGAGGAAATATCTAAGTAAGCTGCATGCATTATTTAATTTATTCTTCACAAGAACATTATGAAGTATTGATAGCTCACTAACACCCTTAGACCCAGGTAAGGGGGTTCCCTGCCCCAACACCATCATTTCAGCTCTTCTGGCACTTTGGAGGGCCTTTCTCAAAATTGTGTAAGTTTCATTTGGATGCTGAGAGAGAGCTGACAGTCCTGATTGAGTGGAGCCACATGGACCTCTGATTCCCATTTTTTTGCCTTTAGAGAATTCTCTGACCCTCTACTGCACGTGGGATTAACCAGATGTCTCAAGGAGTTCTAGAACTTGTGCCTATATAGATCATCCTAGAGCAGGACCCTGGATCCAAGAGGACAATTTAATGAGCAGATTATTCCTCTTGACTGGCACAGTATTTATTTTCTCAGGATCATTTGAGATTAGATTACCTGAGTAGTCCTGACATGCTGATTTTAGTTAAAGAAAATTACTCATTTAGAGAGAAACCTTGAAAAAAAATATTTACCCAGGATCCCAAATACTCTAGGAGAAGACCTGAAGCAGCCATAGATGAGGAGCATGGCTTAGGGTCTAACATCAGGCTCTCTAAGCTAGTTACTTTTACAATGAATGCTCCCCAGCTGTTTCTCTTAACACTAGCATGCAGAAGACTATGATAGGTATGATTTATCTACCTGTAAGAATGATCAACTCCTACAAAATTCTGGCTGTAAATTCTCCCAGGACTTACCCTTGTTTTAGCATAAATATTTCTCATGTATCTAAAAGCCAGTTTTGATCTTTGCTCAGACAAAGCCCAACAGTGCAACTCTTTGCCCCAAAGATGTCAAAGCTACACTCAAGTTAATTCTTTGAGCCCTGATAATTCTACTCAATATTAACCTACTTTTCTTTTTTCAGGGCAATTTGCCTCAAGTTTACCCATTTGACATTGTTCAAAGCTGGTTACCACCTCTGTAAAGCTCATTTCTCCACCAGCCTTTCCAGGTGAACATTACAGTCAAGTCTTGCCCTGACGGTAGATGACCCACCATTTTCCATGCAGCCCATCCCTGATGCAGTTCTGCTCTATGACCACCAGGGGCAGGCTCTCCGTTCCTGACTCGAAATCCAAAGCCACTGTGAGAAAGCCTCCAAGTCTCCCGACGGTCTGCACCTGAGTAACTCCTCAATTATAGGGGTAGTGAAGTGCAGTAGAAATAAAATGGGATTTGGTATTGAGAAGATCTGGAATTGAAGCCTCATGTTTCTGTTCACTAGTGTTCACTGTGGTGAATATTTCACCTCACTGAGTTGGTTACATTATTAATTAGTATAAGATTGTTTTGAAGGGCAGGAATAACAAATGTGCATTGCTTAGCATGATGCCTGGGACAGTGTGGGTACTTAATACATGGGGTAACGACAACCAGAAGAGAGAAAAGTGTGTGTTTTCTTACTAAGTTTACACATTCTCCACATTTGACTTCCCAAGTTCTCTGTGACACCTTAGCAAAAACATTTCCCTCACTGTCCTAAGAAAATATGTTTACATATTTCTATCATTATTGCTTTAGAAATAATGTGTACTATTTATTTAACTCTTCATCATGTGGCAAGAATATTCTAAAAGTTTGGGGTTTATTTTTAATGTTTTAAATTTTATTTATTTACTTATTTATTTTCATTTAAGTATAGTTGATTTACAATATCGTGATAGTTTCAGGTGTACAGCACAGTGATTCAGTTATATATATATATGAAAATTTTCAGATTCTTTTCCCTTATAGGTTATTACAAAATATTGAGCATATTTCCCTGTGCTATACAGTAGGTCTTTGTGGGTTATCACTAAAAGTTTTATATGCATTACCTTATCTAACAAACAGTAAAAAGTCTTCACTATATTTTAGTATACTATACTATTATTAAATCATTTTACAAAAGAAGAAATTGAGACTTGAAAGTAGATTATGACCTTGCCTTAGGTCACAAAGTTGTAAGACAGACAGAGCAATACTCAAACCTGACACAGCCTAATGCAAACTTCTAAACTCTTAACTATGATACTTTCCTGAATTGTTGCTAAAACATTTGAACAACAAGCATAAAATAAGGAAGGGTATTAGATTACTGTAGTCTAGGCCAAGTTCTGTCCATAGTACTGACTACAGAGCCGCTGAAAGCAATTTTACAGGCCACCCTTAGACTGTCGTTAAAACATTTTATATAAATGTCTTATTAAAATTTATACAAATATGTGAAAAGATTGAGTTTCCTATGTTTCATTTATAGTTCAAGGGTTATAAAATTTTAGGTGAAAAAATCAACTGAATAAAGGCTTTGGGTGAAAATTAAAGGAAAGGAGGGAGGGAGGGAGGGAGGGAGGGAGGAAGAGAAACACCTTTCCTTACCTGAAATAAAAAAGGAAGAAGCCAAGCATGGCAATACAATTCCATCAATTTCAACTTGTGGAAATGTAAAATCTTTGTGCTGTTGCACAGATGCCTTCCCTGCCAAAATCCCTTTCTACCTTTGAACAAGTGCTAATAAAGATACATCCAGCCCTCTACTTAAATTTGCATTTATGTAGCTGTGGTAAAACATCGCGATTGTGAAATGCCTCCAATGCAAATGCATTTTCTAAACGGTGCTCCAAATTTTAATAATGAAAATCCTGGTGAAGCAGATTTATTTCCTCACTACCCATTGAAATGATTGCTATACGTGGTTTATCCCTTCCATTATAAATAAGAAACACCTAGCAGCTTAAGACTCATATGTCCGTTTAGTATCACACACACATCCTATATTCAGGGGTAATTATTTGTACATTATACATATAATGATGCTAGAATAAGAAACGAACGACCAAATGGATTTCATTTCTGAGATAAAAATATGGCTATATAAGGAAATTCCCCCCAGCAATAGGAGATGAAGAACAGCAAGAGTGTATGTAACCTATGAAATATGCTCTGTTACTTATCAACTATTATCCTGTATATTTAGTTACCTGTTTTCAAACTAATGTTTAAGTCTACAGAGTAGTTATTTTGAAGTATGTATTATAACTGGTACCTGAAACTGACCAAATTATTATTAGTCATCTTTAGTGATTAACTGACACACTCCCCTTGATATCATAGCTATACTTTCCTTTTCTGCTACTGAAACTCTACCCCCTTGCCAGTCTCCTTCAGAAATGTAGAACTGATCTTTTGATGAAGACAATTTAGTGTAATCACACTTCTGCAACATGAAAATAAATATCCCATCTCCCTTTGAGCCTCTCTTTCCCCATTTTAAAAACCAAAAAAATTTTCATCTTTATTGTAGGACTAAATTTTCATCTCATTGTAATCTGTTGTTCTTTACTCTTTATAAAATATTTGCCTATCACACAAAAATGGTTTTGCTAATGTTGAGTACCAAACAGGGTTAAAAACATCTCACACCTTTAAATTATCATTTAAAAATTATGTAGGCATTTTTCACAGAACTAGAACAAAAAATTTCACAATTTGTATGGAAACGCAAAAGACCCCGAATAGCCAAAGCAATCTTGAGAAAGAAAAATGGAGCTGGAGGAATCAGGCTCCCTGACTTCAAACTATACTACAAATCCACAGTAATCAAGACAGTATGGTACTGGCACAAAAACAGAAATATAGATCAATGGAACAGGATAGAAAGCCCAGAGATAAACCCACGCACATATGGTCACCTTATCTTTGATAAAGGAGGCAAGAATATACAATGGAGAAAAGACAGCCTCTTCAATAAGTGGTGCTGGGAAAACTGGACAGCTACATGTAAAACTATGAAATTAGAACACTCCCTAACACCATACACAAAAATAAACTCAAAATGGATTAAAGACCTAAATGTAAGGGCAGACACTATTAAACTCTTAGAGAAAAACATAGGCAGAACACTCTATGACATAAATCACAGCAAGATCCTTTTTGACCCACCTCCTAGAGAAATGGAAATAAAAACACAAATAAACAAATGGGACCTAATGAAACTTAAAAGCTTTTGCACAGCAAAGGAAACCATAAACAAGACCAAAAGACAACCCTCAGAATGGGAGAAAATATTTGCAAATGAAGCAGCTGACAAAGGGTTAATCTCCAAAATTTACAAGCAGCTCATGCATCTCAACATCAAAAAAACAAACAACCCAATCCAAAAATGGGCCGAAGACCTAAACTGACATTTCTCCAAAGAAGATACACAGATTGCCAGCAAACACATGAAAGAATGCTCAACATCATTAATCATTAGAGAAATGCAAATCAAAACTACAATGAGATATCATCTCACACCAGTCAGAATGGCTATCATCAAAAAATCTACAAACAATAAATGCTGGAGAGGGTGTGGAGAAAAGGGAACCCTCTTGCACTGTTGGTGGGAATGTAAATTGATACGGCCACTATGGAGAACAGTATTGAGGTTCCTTAAAAAACTAAAAATAGAACTACCATATGACCCAGCAATCCCACTACTGGGCATATACCTTGAGAAAACCATAATTCAAAAAGAGTCATGTACCAAAATGTTCACTGCAGCTCTATTTACAATAGCCAGGACGTGGAAGCAACCTAAGTGTCCATCAACAGATGAATGGATAAAGAAGATGTGGCACATATATACAATGGAATATTACTCAGCCATATAAAGAAACGAAATTGAGTTATTTGTAGTGAGGTGGATGGACCTAGAGTCTGTCCTACAGAGTGAAGTAAGTCAGAAAGAGAAAAACAAATACCGTATGCTAACACATAGATATGGAATCTAAGGGAAAAAAAAAAAAAGGTCATGAAGAACCTAGGGGCAAGATGGGAATAAAGACACAGACCTACTAGAGAATGGACTTGAGGATATGGGGAGGGGAAAGGGTAAGATGTGACAAAGTGAGAGAGTGGCATGGACATATATACACTACCAAACGTAAAATAGCTAGCTAGTGGGAAGCAGCCGCATAGCACAGGGAGATCAGCTTGGTGCTTTGTGACCACCTAGAGGGGTGGGATAGGGAGGGTGGGAGGGAGACACAAGAGGGAGGGGATATGGGGATATATGTATATGTATAGCTGATTCACTATGTTATAAAGCAGAAACTAACACACCATTGTAAAGCAATTATACGCCAATAAAGATGTTAAAAAAATAAATAAATAAAATAAAATAAAATTTATGTACAAGTCAACTTTACTGATACCTTTTAAGCACTGTAAAGCAAACAGTAAAAGAAATAAAAACAACATTCTTCAAGTCATCAGATGTAACATTTTCCCAATCCATACATTATTCTTAAAATAGGAAAAGGAAGACCCAATTCACTCTAATTTAACTTTTAAAATATTTATGCATATTTAAGAATTTCTGTTAATCTAAGAGAAACAGGCTAGGGGAAAACTACTTTCAAGAAAATCAAAATGAACATTTAAGTAACTTACATCTTCTACACACTGTAAAAAACTTTCAAGTCATCAATATTTGTACCTCTCCAATACAAGTGATTGTGGTGACTGAATTCTTTAGGTGGACTGAAAGAATCACCCAAAGTTAAATTCTATCCAATTAGTGGCACACACCACTCACTAGGAGGTGCTCAAGGCTCCCTCCTAACCTCTCCCATATTTGCCCTAGAAAGCAGGAGTCAATTGATGAGTTTTTCTGGAGCACTAGTTTTCTTTGGTTAGAAGTGTCACAACTCTCATTAAACAATTATCTGTTTATCTGTTTATTGTTCGCACCTTTCCTGGAGAGTACTGACCTTGTTCATCATTTAATCATGACTGGATAGCACTGCACTGGGTACAGAATATGAACCTTATCATTATTTGTTGAATAAAAGAGTAAGCCAGTGAAGTAATGAATGAAATAATCTGAAGGAAACAGAATCCCTCCTGCACAGCGTTGGTGTGGCCAGAGGGACCCACAGCACTTGGGAGTTATCCTTGCCGTGGGAGGGGCTCTGAGGGGCAGCTGAAGTCACAGCAGCAAACACTTTTGTCACTCTTTCTTTTCCCTGGCACATTTTTCCCTGGGATTTCCTTCTTCATCACTGGCAGGTAGAACAAGCTGGCAATGGATTGGGGTTCAAAGGTAAAAGGACCTAGGGAGTCATTTAGGGGATTGTTCACTCTGGTTTCTTTTCCTCTATGCCTGAGACCTGGCAACTCCAAGCACCATACACCACAGTGCCCAGAGTTCACTCTAACTCTGCAAGACAAACTTGGTGTAAAGCAAAACTTTTACTTTCTAAGTGTTGACAAGATAGAACCCTTCTAAATTTAGTTTTATCCCATAATCACTCTAAAGGCAAAGGGATCCCACAGGCTTGGAAACACACTCCTTTAGGCATCATCTTAGTGTCAACATCTGTCAAAATAACTGAAGATCCAAATCCAGACGTGGACTAGATCACAATAACGCAAATATTTTAAAAATCCAAACTGTTGCTCCTATTCCAACATGAACTTGCCATGAAAAATAAATACTAAACATTTATTTTAAAAAGTAGAACCATTTCATTTATGTAGAAAAAAATGAAAGATCTGAAATTTGTTTCATGCATTTTGAGCTTCTTCTTCTTCTTTATATTATAAGGGTAGCGCCTATAACAAAGTCAGTCACCTGGGAACTTCTTACCTTTGGAAAGGTAAATGAGGTTTACGGCCCCACCAGGTTCCTGGGGAATCTGCACAGCCAAGAAAGGCAATCCAAAATGTACTAACACCTGCTCCAGAGGGGAGTTTCCACAAAACTTGTAAAAGGCAATTTTTGGAAGCATCATGAGCAATTAAGATAATGCTTCAGTGTACCTGTTGAGATATTAATGAACTCCCAGTGGGGCATTATTAAGTTCACAGTCAGCAGTAATTTCACTCTTAGTTCTTATTAAGCTTTATTGATATGGATTCCCCCCAAAAGGAAAAATGGTCAAATAATCCATTCAGGCTCATTCTTTGAAGCACCACTCTCCGTGATTTACATGTATCTCTTCTCTAGGTAACATCTCTGCTCATATTAGGATGGCTGGGCGTCAGTTCTGATTTTTGATAGTATTTATTTCAAAGTACTGAGGAATGACTAATAATTTTGAATGTGTTTAAAGTCTGGAATTTCACTCAACCTTAAATTCCTCACAACAAAGATTATCATCAAGTATTGCAACTCTTTTTCCTTTGCCTTTCATTTCTTTAATTGTATGACACCAAATACATTAACATTCTGTAAGTGGTAGTAACCATTTTCTTAGAACCAAGTAATTTTATGTGTGGATTGCAAGTCAAATTTGTCTAATAAATATTTTAAAGAATGTTATCTATTATTTTTTATTATTATTGCTTTATTAAATCTCTCTATATACCAGGCTTTTGGAGGTGAAATACTTTACATATATAATCTCATGAGACTTTGTAACACCCTATAGTTGATACAGATATTATTGTCATGAATATTGACTGTTTTGCCTTCCACATCACTCTGTTCCTGTAGTTTATGAGGAGATGGTGGTACTGCAGGATCCAGATGCTGTGTGTGACACAAGCCAGCCTATCAGAACACAGGGTTCCTTTAAGCTACATGGCTGACTCAAGGGAAATCACATGACCTGACCTAGACCAAGGTGAACAAGTGAGATGCAGTATCAAGGCGAGGTCAGAATTCATAGACAAAAGAAAAAATCTTCTTACTGAAATGCCTGAGAGGAAATAATATAAGGCTGTGGTTACTGATGATGACGATGAAGATGATGATTTTGCCAGGGGAAGGGAGGAAAACATAGTATCTTTCACATCTCACACTTGGCAAACGTTAGAAACAGCGCTGGAGATAAAACTTGTCTCTCCCTATTTCCTATGAAACATAGAAGATCAGGAGAAAGCTATAACTTTTGGGTGGTTTATAGTCGCCCAAATAGCAACACATGTAGCTGCCATCAAGTGAGACACACTCTCCAGGATTATTTCTCTACCCATAAAATGAGGCTAATCATATGAGCCCAAGCTATACCACAGGGCAAACATGGAATATTTACAAAATGAAAACTGTATGTACCATAGTCACATACAGGGCTCTTCTGTCCAGTGTTATTTGCTTAGATAGGCATCTTGGTTACAAGTGTGTGAAAGGTTGCATGCGTGTGTAGTATGTAAATAGGCTTTCTGTGGCCTTCTGTAGATTGGAGAAATACCTCTACCCATATATCCATAGCATAAAAAGACAACGGACAAAGGAAAATTTCCCTCCCAATATGGCACCACAGAAATCACCAGTGTACATTTTACCAGGCAAACGGAGAGAAGAAAAGGGCGGAAATAATTTTTATGACCTATCAGGGTCCTTCCTAATCTTACATGTCTCTGAATTATCTCTGTCCAATATCCCTATAAACAACTATATATTAAGAAACAAAAAGTAACCAAAGTAAGTGTTTTAACATTTCTCAACATATTAGAAATGATCGTAGATCTCTTTCAGGCTCTGAGGGCCAGATTCTCACACCAAGAGGTTTGGTTTTTCAAACACTCAAGGGTGACCTTTAAGGTGTTTTGCTAGCAGTACAAATGTCAAATCTCTGTAGAGCAGCATCTCTTGATCTTAGTACTATTGACATATGGGGTCAGATAATTCTTTGTACAGTGGGAAGTGTAGAATGTTTAGAAGCATCCCTGACCTCTGTCACTAGATGCCAGTAGTATATCCTGCAGTTGTCATCGTTAGAAATGACTGCAGACAATGCAAAGTATCCGTGTGTGTGCGAGGTGTGTGTGGTGTGTGTGTGGTGTGTGTGTGTGTGTGAGGTGTGTGGTGTGTGTGTGTGGTGTGTGTGCGAGGTGTGTGTGAGGTGTCTGTGCAGTGTGTGGTGTGCGGGGTGTGTGTGTGGTGTAGTGTGTGTGTGGTGTCTGTGTGGTGTGTGTGTGTGTGTGTGTGCGAGGTGTGTGCGAGGTGTGTGGTGTGTGTGAGGTGTGTGTGCGGGGTGTGTGTGAGGTGTAGTGTGTGTGTGGTGTGTGTGTGTGGTGTGTGAGGTGTGTGTGCGGTGTGTGGTGTGTGGGGTGTGTGTGTGGTGTAGTGTGTGTGTGGTGTGTGTGTGTGTGTGCGTGCATGCGTGCATGTGGTGCGTCAGGGAGCGGGGAGGCTGTTTAAAATTGCTGTGGTTGAGACCCACTGGGCATGAGGTCCGTCAGGGTAAAAGGACAACTGCACTCATAACAACATGGTCACAAAATGAAAATAAAAGGAGATTTTTTTAATGTCTTGTGGCCTGTCTCTACCTTACCTATTTTCATTTCTACCTGCCAATCGTCCCAATTATCAAAGCTCAGCGTGCTTCCCAGGCACCTTTAGTCATCCGGTCTCTTGGTAGATAGCACGGGGACAATGGGGCCAAAAGGCTCAGTCCTTTACAGGGACACAGCCAGGAGATTCTTACAGTGAAGGAAGTCTGTTTCAGGAGAGAATGAAATCAAATTCAAACTTATTTTCTCTCTGAGAACCATTGCCACCTTTGTAAGTACATTATAGTCCAAAAAATCTTGATTATTAAGGATGTTTGAACATGGAGTGTTATAGTTAATTGAATATTGTAGCAAACTATGTGCTAGACTCTATGTGAATTCCAGTTGTGAAAAAGTAAGGGCATAATAAAGTGCACTTAGAAATGCTACCGAACAAGATGCAATCTTCACTCAATGATTCAGAAGCCACTGTCAGGGTCTGGAAGAGCTGCAGGCACATTAATTCTCATTGTATAAGACTACAGATGTAGATGTTCCAGAAGGTGAAGTTAAATCTGTGTTGATCCTTTGATTCCCTGAAAGAGGCTTACTTGACAAAAATTTATTATTTTTTTTCCCTTATGAAAAGGAAGAAAACTATGTTGTTTATTTTAGCTTTTGTATGGCTTATATTCCAAGTAAACAAGCATTTGGTGACTATATGTTAATACAAAAAAGATGATTCATTAGAGTTCTGCACAGTAAATAATTCCTTATTATTTAATTCAGATTACACATTACTATACCAATGGCATATGACCAGTTTTTTTTTAATTTGTAAAATTTAGGAACTATAGATATAATAATTAATACAGTAAACCAGTTTTAGCGATCTGACAACCTAATATGTAACTATATATGTACACACACATATATGTGTAAATATATATATATAGATATGTATACATATTCACATATACAGAGAGATACAGATCACAAAGGAAACAAAACAGCTAAATAAAAGAAGGACTGACGGTGGTACCACAGATAAGGTAGAAGGTAAATTCTGAGTTAAGAGTAAACTTGCATTTTAAGGCCTCCAAAATGTTCTAAAGCACAGACATACACACACATACAAAACATCAAAGTTATTCCAAAGTATATCTATAATCAAATTCATCAGACCAGATAAATTTATCAGACAATTTTACAGAATGAATGTATTTAGTTCTCTGTGGCCTTATTTATGTATGGGCTATGTACAGGCCTGAAATACCTGCTTCCTATCTTTACTTATTTAAATCCTAATACTTCTTCAAGATGCAGGTTTAATACATGCAAACTGCTTTGGGGAATTTCCCCTGATTCTCTCCAGCTAAGCAAAGAGTCCTCTCTTGGTCCTCAACACTCTTCGCCGTTTGTTACTTAGCTTTCATCCCATTTTTATTATTACCAGTTTTGTATGCTACCAGACTCCTTGAGGAAAGAAACTATGTCTCTCTTTTCTTTTATGTATCTTATTGGATCACATCATGTACATTGCAGGTTTGCAGAAATGCTGGAGTGTCATTGGTATTTGAAAATCACAAGTGAGGATACTTTGGGCTACAAGTAACATTACAGTGAGTTCTATTACTCAATTAATAGTGACTTAGATAATACAATCACAAAATAAATCTGGATTGTAGCTGGTTTTCAGATTGGTACAGTGACTCAACCATGCCAAGGGACTGGATTTTTTCACTGAAGTTCTCTTAACCTTTGTCTCAGATTCATAAGGTGGTTCCTGGTGCTCCAGGCATCACACTTCACATGACATCATTAAGAGAAGGAAGGGAGAGCTCTGGTAGACAAAGGCTTTCTCTTTTACCTATTTGACTTTTGATCACGGAGATTTTGTTCTGAAATGCCCCCCTCCTCACCATCTTTTCCTCATATCTCATTGGCTGAAATTATGTCATATTATCATCCGTACTCTAAACAGTGATTGCCATGATTGACTTATGATTTAACTTCTAATGATGGATTTGTTGTTGCCAGGAACAAAAGAAAACCTGGGTTCTCTTAGCAGGGAAGAAGACAGATAAGTGAATGATTATTTGGCAGACAAATAAATGTGTCTCGTGGCAACTATGGAGTCACCAATTTAAATTAACTTGAGTTTGACATGCTTGTAAGCATGCAAGAATTATTTAAAGAATGCATAAAGAACTCCCTGAGTGCATTCATGCATTGTTACTCACCATATGGGGGACCATAATATGTGGCGTTTACATGTGGTCCACCATCCTCTTCTTCCACAGAATCATTAGATTAGTCTAGTTCCCCAGAAACCACTTTGGTGGAGGGAACTGGTCTAAATCAAATACTGAAGGGTCACTAAGGTGAGAACAACTATGAGAAACTGGAATTTTGGAGAAGACACAACCAAGAGGTGTGCAAGATAATTGGAGGATAGGAGTAAGATTTCCCCAGCAAAGAGGCGAAGGAAAGCCTACGCTGGGAAAGACGGTGGTAAAGACAAATGTAGAGAGTAATGAAGAAGTGGGGTTCTTTTGAAGAAAGTAGAGAAACTTGTATGGCTTGAGGGTAGGATCCATAATTCCACCGAGTTTATAGCAAAGAATAAGACGAGATGATGAAATAAAATTAATACTTATTTAAATTGATCTTGTTTCTTCTCTTATTACAATACTTATTCTTACAGACTAATAAACTATACAACATCTTTCTATGTCAGTGATGGCACTCTTGGAAGAATAGTTAGGTGATACATAAACAGAAATCCCAAGAGTTACTAAGTCCCAAATACCTCCAGGGTAATAATTAAGAGGCTCCTTCACTCAAATACTAGCATCACTCAACAAGGAGGCAATTAGGGAAAATGTCATTGATTCCTCAACAAGATCTCTGGGACAAAAGGTTTACATAGTTTCACCTGGTATATGAGGCGGGCTATTCCCTGCTGTTAGGGGTGATAAGGAATCTGCTGACTTTGTTAATAAGGCTCTCCTCTGTCTGCAGATCACAGGGAATAGTGGAAGAAGCAAAGCTGAGCCTTTGTCTATTTTCTCTCAGTCCATCTTCCTAGTTCCTGGATGGACAAAGAAGAAGTGAAAAGGAAAAACAAATACTAAAGCTTTGGGAGGGTTAAGTCTTAGCCAGAGGTCCAGAATACTGGTGAAGTTCACTGAGGATTAAGAGGCCTTGATATAATTGTTGTGAAATATTTGAATTTACAGTAAACAGAACTGCAAGCAGCGCGCCAGTGGGGCTTGTACTGGTTTCTGCAGTCCTGTCGTTCATTGGCCCAAACCCCTCCCTCTAGAAATAAAATTATTTTACCCATCTCTGTTTTCGCTGCAGCTTTTAGGACCTGAAATCAGGAGACTGTTTCTTGGTTAAGTATGTGTGTGAGAAAATACCTCCTGTAAAAATTTCAAGATATTTTTCAGATTGCAGTAGCCTGGTAGGTTCTCTTCACTGCATATGGTTGGAAATACTGATTGTTCTAGAATTTCCCATTTTTAAGATTCCTTCCCTGTATACTACAACTTCTGCTATCACATCACCTGCTACCATATCATCTTCTAATTACCATGATTGCATATCTTTTACCTGTAATTACATTTTAGGTTGACTGCTTCCTGTGGAGACTGAGGAGGAGAATGTCATGAATGATGTACTACTAGCTGCATGTTAACACAGTTGCTTCTGGAAAGAATTTGAGATGGAACTGCTAATCCCCTCCATGATGCATGGATTTCCATTAGAGGCAAGTCTTGGCTGGACTTGGGCATTTTGTCCTCTTACTGATCTTTCCTTTAAAAGCCAGGTTGCAAGGACAATGCTTCTCAAATGCTCAAGGATAGGATGTTAGTGCTAAAGGATTCAGATCTCTACTTTTAGAGAAGGAAATAACACTCAGAGAGGGAAAGTAATTTACCAAAACTCACATTGCCGTAGAGTCACTGGGAAAGGACTAAAATCACATGTTTTGACTACGTCCTACAGTGATGTTTCCAAAAATCTATATTGTTCTAAATTTTTAGTCCGTCTCTGTATTAGATTTTAGAATTAGTAAGACATTTTGATTTTTAATCAGTAAGAATTCAGAAATGATTTGGTTGCAAAAATAGAAAAGTCAAAATAACAGTTGCTCAAAAGTATGTTTATTTCTCTCTCACATGAAATAAGTTGACAGGTAAACTGTCCAGAGCTGGCATGGCAGTCCCATGATTACCAGGGACCCACACTCTTCGTATTTCTCTGCTACACCACTCTATCAAGTCAAGTCCATCCTCAATGCCACATACGGTCCTGGATACTGCCAAAGTTCCAGCGATCATGGACTCACTCCAGACAGCAAGATGGGAGATACGGAAAAAGACAAAGGGGCACCGTTTCCAATTGGGTGAAGTCCTTCTATGGCATCTTCCCAGCGTTGCATACAACACTGTCATCTATATACCATTGTCCAAAATAGTCTCATGGTAAACCTCATTGCCAGAAAATACTTTTGAAAAATGTAGTCGTTTAGTTGTGTACACTGTCGCCCCAAATAAAACTGAGTATTATCACTAAGGAAATAGAAGGAATAGAGAGAGAGTGGCCGTCACCTGCCACAACCCTGAAGGATGGATGAGAGTCGGCCACGTGTGTCTGCAGGCCAGGGACCTGAGAAGTAGATACAGGTGACAATTTAAGTCAACTGTTTACAAGGCAAAGAAGACCATCAACAGTCAATAATTCCCTAATAGCGTATTCACCATAGTTGAGCACAGGTGATAAATAATGTTGGAAGTACACTTCCATTAGGATTAGCTTATAAATAACCCCTACACTGTACTCCTATTTCTGTGAAAACACTCCAGGCACTAAATTGGTGTGCTTCTAATGGCATGACCTTTGTAATTCTTCTGCTATGTACATCCATGAAAGTTCGCTAAAAGTGTTCAGCCTTCTGCCACCCAAGACTCTTTTTAAAAAATGGTTTAATATGGACAAGTTTAATTATATATATATATATATATATATATATATATATATACATTTTTTTAAATTGTTCTCCCGACTTCAACTTAAAGACAACTTTGCGATAATTCAGTCAAGTTCCTTGTTCTTTTCAGCCATAATATTCCTCCATGGATTGGAAAGATAGCTCCCTTAACCTTCTCCACTTTGAGCAATTCAGAATTTACAGTTCTTGATTTCGCCACTACTAATGCTAAGAAAACACCTAAAGCTATAAACTATCATCCCAAATGAAGGATCCATTAGATTTGTTTATCATCATGATCAGCCCATGCATCCTGCAGCAATGAGCTATGGGTGTTGGTGCCTGGTTTCCAGCAGGCAGACTTAAGTCATGTTTATATTCATGCATAGAAAATAAAATAGAAACAAAAGATAATTTCCCTGCTACAACGTCAAGCAAAGGTATGAAGACACATTTTATTCCTTACAGGGAATGGATATACTCCTTAAAAAGTCACAAATCTTAAATGGTTTCAAGGAGATCAATAACTAAGTAATGCTTTGAAAGCTGAAGAACTATGATGGCAGGTAGAGAATTTTTTGTTTCTATTCAAATATTTGTCTTTTTCTTTTATATCTGCCAGATTTGTTAAGCAAAGGACCCCGTACATTAATTTTGAACTTTTTCTAGTCTTCCCGTAGCCATCTTTCACCTTTATCTGTCTAACATTATAAAGTGTGTGCTTTCTACTTAAAAGAATCCTATTTATCCAGGCTGCCTCTATTATACCTCAGACAAAAGAGTTCACTTTTCATTCTGATCTTAATCTATCGCCACAGTAAAATCAATAATCATATTAAGGAACACTGACATCTCTGTTTCTGACACAGAATTCACCTAAAACTTTCCAAATTTGAAAACTGGCCATTGCGGTTTGACAAACAATATTGGAAGTAAAACAAATGTGAGAAAATTCCAAGCTAGTTTCTCTCAGGTTTTGAACTAAAATATTTGTACATATCCTATGTGTGTGTGTGTATGTTTGTGTGTATAGTATAATATTTACTACCTTATTATTTACTATTTTATTATTATTTACTATTTTATACCATACCTTTTCATAGCGTTTACTATTATTTACTATGTATATTATTAATGACAAATGCTACATATATATAACTTAAAGGATATGTCTTCCTAGTTAGTATAAGAAAATAAACCTAAAAACCTCCTTACACTCTAAGGAATATTTTAAGTAAAAGCTTTTCTAGAGAATACTAATAGTGGAAGGAAGCCATAAACAAAATATAAAGACAATCCACAGAATGCGAGAAAATACTTACAAATAATGCGACTGACAAGGGATTAATCTCCAACATATACAAGCAGCTCATGAAGCTCAATATCAAAAAAACAAACAACCCAATCAAAAATGGGCAGAATATCTAAACAGCCATTTCTCCAAAGAAGACATACAGATGGCCAAGAAGCACATGAAAAGATGCTCAGTATTACTAAGTATTAGAGAAATGCAAATCAAAACTACAGTGAGGTATAACCTCACACCGGTCAGAATGGCCATCATCAAAAAGTCTACAAACAATAAATGCTGGAGAGAGTCTGGAGAAAAGGGAACCCTCTTGCACTGTTGGTGGGAATGTAAATTGGTACAGCCACTATGGAAAACAGAATGGAGGTTCCTTAAAAAACTAAAAATAGAGCTACCAATGATCCAGCAATCCCACTCCTGGGGATATATCTGGAGAAAACCATAATTCAAAAATATACATGCACCCCAATGTTCACTGCAGCACTGTTTACAATAGCCAAGACATGAAAGCAACCTAAATGTCCATGAACAGATGAATGGATAAAGAAGAGGTGGTATATACATACAATGGAATATTACTCAGCCATAAAAAAGAATGAAATAATGCCAGTTGCAGTAACATGGATGGACTTAGAGATTATCATACTAAGTGAAGTAAGTCAGACCAAGACAAATATCATATGATATCACTTATACGTGGAATCTAAAAAAAAAATGATACAAATGAACTTATTTACAAAACAGAAGCAGATTCACAGACATAGAAAACAAACTGATGGTTACCAAACGCAGAAGGTGGGGAGGTAAATTACGAGTTTCGGATTAACATATACATACTACTCTATATAAAATAGATAATCAACAAGGACCTACTGTATAGCACAGGAAACGCTACTCAGTATTCTGTGATAACCTACATGGGAAAAGAATCTGAGAAAGAATGGATATATGTATATGTATGACGATCAATTTGGTATACACCTAACACAACATACTCCAATATAAAATACATCAACATACTCCAACATAAAATAAAAATTAAAAAAAAGGAACGCTAATAATGAAGTAGGAGGTAACCACCTTGAATTTAACAGTTATTGGTGATATTATGAATGCTGAATCATTAACTCTAATTTGTATGAGATGATACAGCATTGTTGTTAGATTTGGATGCTCTAATCCATTTTCTTTGTAGTGATGGTGAATCTAGCCACAGTGATGGGTTTGATCCTCTCTCTGATCAGTTCTGTTCACTGAACACTTCACTGGAGCCATCCTGTGGAAGATGTTAGGGACGCAAAGAGATGTGAGCTCTCTTTAGGGGAGAGAGAGCTGTGACACTGTAAAAATATAGTAAGGATGGCTGCTGTCTCAAAATACAAAAAGAAGAGTATCTCTCCAAATATCTCCTTCAGAGTGTTGGAAAATAAGTGGTATCACTTTTTAGTGAAGTGATGAATTCTTTTAAGACAAGCATCATGCCAATTTGGAGTAGTTTGCAGCTTCTGACCACTGCCTACCTTTGCATAACTCCTCTGAAGCAGAAGGTTTAGATAATTGAGGTTTACTCAACCTGTTAAAAGAGGCCTTTGTGCATCTTGCTCCCAATATCTCAGAGATAAGGTGTCCAAAAGCATTTTTTAACAAACTACAAGTTCTCTGGCTATGAGAAAAAAAAATGGAAGGAAGTCTGAGAGAGAAAGTGGAAAATGAAGAGCTTAACAATGGATAAAGAAACAAAGACTGAGAAAAAGAGAATTGGAAGAGGGAGAAAAAGAGACAGAGAAGGAGGGGAGTAACCCAAACAGTTTCTTAAGAAGTCAACACCTTTTATCTTGGGTTGTTTAACAATTGGTGGATTAAGGATCCTTTCAAGTTCCCCATGATGTAGACAGTAATTAACTCAGTTCCCCTCCAAACCTCACATAGTCCCGGAAACAGTGAAAGGTTATATATGAAACAAAATACTGACAAACAAGATGCTCAGGCATTTGCAAGCCTGATCATTCTTTCAACTACCAAACCATGCCCCCTTCAAAGTCAATAAACCATCATGCTTCATATGTGACTAGTGGTTTCTCACAGCCATTTAAAATAACCTATGCTGTTTACAGCAAGGCAATTAAAACATCCAGGGAAATTTTCAATTCACTGCTCTCTCAGTGTTGCACATTTGACCTCCACTGACTGCTTAAAAATGGGAGTTTGAGTGCAAAGTTACAGTAATAGACGGCACTTTCAAAATGGTAATTTCAAATCTTAACAAGGTACCTGAGCGCCAGCCTATTTTGAGAGAGAAACCACTGAGCCCATCATTAGTCAAGTTCACTTAAGGTTAGACTCAATTTGAACCACCTGAGTAACCTTCCCAAATAGCACATCTTCCCAGCCAGCCAGCACCTTGGAGCTATTTCCAGTCTGACTTTCCTTGGCTCCCAGGCTGTCCTGATCCTATTTGCTTTGCAGCAAAGAGATTCTGTTTTTCTATTCTTCTGTTTCCTGACCCTGCACAGAACAAATTATAATTAGGAAACCATCTGAGGGGAAGGTGACAATTCAGTTGTCAAGTGTCATGGATAAACCCCATTTCCATCCACACAAGCAAGGCAAGCCTCTCTCACCCTCAAAATAGATACAGAGGGCATGCTGTCATTAGCTGGTTCACTGCCCTGAGAAGGAAGCAGTCACGGAGATGACAGCAACTACAAAAAACAGAAAATGTGAACAAAGAGAGAACTCCCTCACTGTAAATATTTTCACTGCCAACCCAGTCTCTAATATGGTATGAAGGGATGTGAAAGCCACTTCACAAAGTGCCCCTTATAAGGCTAACTCAAAGCTGTCACGTTAGCGTGCTGAACGTTGCCCAACAGGGCATTCAGAGATAAATGAGAGCCAGTGTTCAAAAGGCAGAAAATAAACAGACGTGTAGCTTGTGGTGGGAATGTCTATACAGCCCAGCCTCAGTATGAGATTTCAGCTCAGAATGGATTAAGGAGACGTTATAACCTTCTTATCTTTAGTCATTTGGATACAAGCTTTACAAATCTGTTAGCCAAAGAGATTTTTTTTTTTTAATCTCAAATTATTTTTGCCCACAATGGGCAATCTTTGTTCCACATATGCTCTGTGAAAAGCCTGGAGAGTGAAGCATGTATGCAAGGATTGGGAGGGGGCCAAAAATAAAGGAAATATTATAAGTAAAAAAGAATATTAATTTTAGGCTAGCATAGTATGTCTCAGATACACAAAGCAGCGCTAGATTAGTCTGTGGGACTATATCATAGGTATGTTTAATTATTATCTTAAATATTCTCTTTCTTGGATCCATTATCTTTCTCGTCACAAAAGTTCCTTTTGAGGAGAAACAGCCCCGGATAGAAATCAGTTTGTGAACAAATGTCTGAACCGCCTCCCTGTTATTAAAGAAAAGTATAGTTGGCATAATCCAAAAAGTTGAAAACAAGCTAAATTTTGCTTCTATCCATCCTGAAAAGTTAATGAATATTTTATCAATTATTAGATAATTTAATCAAAATTATTCTTGGCTAGCCAGTTTCCAAATCTTGTCTCCAATATGGCTCCCCTTCCAAGTCTTGATTTTTCCATATTTCTGGATTATCTACAGCTTTCCTTTTAAATGTAAAAGGTCCTGCATTACCACAATACTTCAAATCTAAGCTATCTATACTTCAATTGTAACTTTCCTGAAATTGGGGTGCTTCTTCAGTCATGATGTTGTCAAAATCAAGGTGTACTCTTACGGGTCAGAGTTATAACTTCTGATTTAATAATACCTTTTACTTCAACTATACACTTAAAACACCATAAAAACAACCGTATCCATAGCAGCTCCATCACAGCTGATTACGTATTACACTACAGGATAAGCAGTAGCAGATAAGGGGTGAGGAGAAAGGGGAGAAACAGATGCAAAATTGGTAGATTAGAACAGGCAATAGGCCAAGACAAGGATAGGACTTGAGCGAATAGGATCAGGTCCAGGACACGATCCATTTTGCAAGGACCAGGAATATACAGAAAATAGAACTGAGTGAAATGGAGACCCCCAAACTCACCGGCAGTGAGGCAGGACTGCGAACTGATCTACAGGAATTGATGACTAGATCAAAGGCCCAGCAGACAAGACCTAAGTGGCTGAGAAAGATTTTATCGGTGAGGCAAAGGCATTGATATTTCTTTTAAAGACAAAGGCAGGTCCAGGAAGCAATCATCTCCGAGGATGATGACCAAATTATTGAGAGGCCTCCACTAGACTGAGCAGTGAGGGAGTCAGAAAGACAATCCCCAGGGTAGTATATCCCAGAGCAATGAGGCATCCCACTTCCTTAAGAAGAGCACATAATGGACATTCAGGTATGTATGGTGACTGGTTGCCACTGTTTAAATACGCCAACTTCCCTAAGTCACTGGTCATCCTCATCTAAGTAAAAGGAAGAACGGAAGAATGTGTTTAAAAATTCTTGGCAAACATTCCTGTGATGATAAATAGAAGTGAATTTGAATAGATAAGGAGGAAGAAAGAGATGAAAAGAACACACGATGGGCAAATCATTTGTGTGAATTGTGCATTCACCACTGACATATTCAAGCGGTACTGATGAACCTAGTGGCAGGGCAGGAATAAAGACGCAGATGTAGAGAACAGACTTGAGGGTACAGGGGGAAGAGGAAGCTGGGAGGAAGTGAGAGACCAGCACTGACGTATACACACTACCAAATGTAAAATAGATAGCTAGTGGGAAGCAGCCGCATAGCACAGGGAGATGAGCTCGGGTGCTTTGTGTCCACCTAGAGGAGTGGGATAGGGAGGGTGGGAGGGAGACGCAAGAGGGAGGGGATATGGGGATATATGTATACATATAGCTGATTCACTTTGTTGTACAGCAGAAACTAACACACCATTGTAAAGCATTTACACTCCAATAAAGATGTGAAAAAAAAAAAAAAAAACCCCAAGAAAACCAAAGATGAGATGTTTCTGATTGTAGTGATTCCAATTTCACTTGGAGCAAGGGTGCATAATTTCCATATGTTTCTCAATAGGGAAAATGGAACCCTTTCAAAAATTCCCAGGGATGCTTTTTAATAGCTAGGAGTTGTTCCTACTGCTGATATTCAAGGTTAAACAGATGCCCCTCCCCAAGATAAAGTCCTTGCTAAGAGCTCATTAGTTGCTTTCACTCTTTGATTTATCTTAGACTTAAAAGCTAACTATTATTTTTGAAAAGAATTTGTATCTAATGGCAGGTATCTACCCTGACAGATGTTTGCTAAATAACATGTGCTAGACGCAGAAAAATGTTCTTTTACCATCTTCAGTAATAGAAAATGTTAGCACTGAAATATCTTTTGCTCACAACTATTTTCAAAGTAGAATAAAACTTAGATGATTACTGTACAGGTAAGTCAGTCACAGTTTTCAAAGTATTTTACCACCATTTTCTGCAAAAGCCATCTTGGTGAAATATGTAGTTGTACCAAATTATTTTATACAGTTTGAAGAGCTAATCATATTAAATCACAGATAACGATATTTTGATTAATTCTCAATATGTGTCTTAAGAGTCATTTTGTCTTTCAGAGTAAAGGTTTCTTTTTTTAAATATGTGTTTTGACAACTTACAAATTCATTATATATAGTATTCAGCACATTTTAAATAATTAGTCTGTACAATGTATGTATTTTGTTCTTTATGGCTTATTACTTCTTTAGTCAGGATAAAGAACTTCATATTTTGGGCAAAATGTAGTAAATATAAGATTGTACTGCAGAAATGCCTGCCAAGACATCTGCAGATGGGCCGCTACACCTCACCTTCCCAACCAGGTATACCCACAGCTACTCATGATACATTTCTCATCAAGCTTGGCTTTGGTCACCACGAATTGGTATCATTTTCAGCATTATCCTTAAATTCCACCTCTTCTCCCTCACTGATCTTTACACTATAGTAGCTCCGGTGCCCTTACATCCATAGATGTCCAATGTATATTCAGTTGCTCTATGAGGATAGATTATCCTTCCACTGGGATTGAGTGGGAGATTGAAAAGAATCAGAAGTAGGAGGCAGAGTGGATCATATCGGAGCCTTTGTTGTAAGGATATCTGAGAAAGTGAATCCATACCTGAATATTCTCAACAGACGGAATGTTTTTATCCCCCTTCCCCCATATGTTGAAATCCTAACCCCCAAAGTAATGGTTTGAGGTGTTTGGGCCTTTGAGAGTAATTAGGTCATGAAAGCAGAGCCCTCGTGAATGGGATTAGTGTGTTTAAGAAAGAGACCCAGAAAGGTCCCTTGTCCCATCCATCATGTGATGACACAGTGAGAAGATGGCCATCTATGAACTAGGAAGCAAGCCCCTGCCACACATGAAATCTGCCAGCACCTCGATCTTGAACTTGGCTTCCAAAACTGTGAGAAATAAATTGTTTTTTTTAAAGTCACCTAGTCCATGGTATTCTCTTACAGCAGCCAGAACTAAGCTGATACTTAAATACACCAGAATGGGGCATAGATTTAAGAAAGAGTGACTTTAAAGAAGTCACTTTAAAGAAGAGTGACTTTAAACTCACTTTAAAGTCACTTTAAAGAGTGACTTTAAAGAAGATCATAAAGACTTTAAGGAGGTATTCACACATTCATCAACAAATCTACTTCGTGACAGGCAAAGTAATGTAAACATCATTCTTTAAAATGGATGAATGGATGGATGGGTGGACGACAAAAACCACACAAGAAATCTAAAACTACAGCAGAAGTCAAACGGTCCAGCTTTCTATATGTGTAGCTGGAGCTCATGGTAATTTAGTCACTTCCTTTTAATGAAATCTGTCATAAGGTACCTTGAGTTCCTGGTCCAAGTCCAAAAGAAAGTCACTGGCAATAGCGGAAGGACCTTATGATCATACTATTTCACCTAGAGTTCAACTCAGTAAATATTTATTGAGCTCTGTATGTGTCAGGAACCCTGCTAGGGCTTGGAGCATGTAATGGCTAATGAGCTTAATGTGTGGATTTGGAGAGAGAAGGAAAAAAAAGTCACAATAATGGAGCATGACAAGTGCTGAGATCCATTAAGTGCGGGACGTTAATGGGGGCACAATGAAGGGCAAATAAACTGTGACGGAGCTTACTGACAGTTTAAGATTCTCTGCTGCTTAAGTTTTATCATTCCAACTGTCCTAACAAAGAAACACTATTTTTCTAGAAAGTTATGAAGGTAAACTTATTGAGGTCTAAGTACACAACTGGCTCCAGGCATGGAGAATATTATGAGAGTTTTAAGGTTATTGATCAAATAAATACTTCTGATCCAAGAAGTTGATGGATTTGAGGTTTTGGTTGGTTTTAGAAATGGACAAAAGCCTTTGATCCACACATGTGGTTGAAAATGTTTTGCATATTTAACGTGAAATATATATATATATATACATATATATGGGAACACATATATATGTATTATAAGTATTGGAAATATATGTACATATATACATGTATATATACATACATATATATGTATATTTTTAATATTGACAATACATCTAAATAATGCAGTAGAATCCAGGTATTGTCATTTTTGCTCATGGAGTTAATTGCTGCACAGATCTTATCATGTTCCCACAAAACTATAACTGTCTGATAGAAAATACTTAGTACCTAAGGCTAATAGTCACTTCTATAGCAAGAGAAGTACGCTGTGTAATCCTCTGGGATACACTAAAATTAACACTGACTAATCATGATGGAGCATGAATATCAAAAGTCTTCCCAGCTTTTTATGTTAGGTATATTAAGGTGAAATTTGACAACTACCTACCACTCAAGTATGGATTTGGGAGCTTGAGAGCTTAGATATGCAGAACTCTAGTCACCTATAGAAAAATCTCAATTTTTCCACACTTGACCCAGAGGTTTTTTCTCATGATAGGCTTTCGGGTACATGAATATTTCAGTCACGGTGTATATTGGCTTTTTCCAGCTTTTTCAGTTTGGTTACCCCTTTCTTCTGATTTTTCACCTGAGCCAAAAATCTCAAAGGTCTTCAGTGTTCTTAAATATTATCAGAGACATCTGTGCTTGTTAATGTTATCTCTCAGTCTCCTGGGATTTATTTGCAAGATTGTGAAAAAAAAGTCATCATTTGGTACCTCAATGAAAGATTGTCCTCTCTAGAAATCTCACAAAGAAAAAAAGTATTAAAACAAAACAAAACAAATATCATGTAAACACCTTTTACAATGGGAGGAAACGCGCTGTGTAAATGAGACCTCCCATCATGGTGAAATGTGAGCCGAAGTCATCTTCTAAGGTACTGACTTGATTTCGCTCTACTTGGAATAAATCTAATCTGAATTCATCTATAAAATAATGAAACTGTTCCTGATTCGAATTGTTAACAGTGGAAAAGCTGACAGGAAAATTTAGGCTAATCCTTTAATATAGAGGATTTTCCATTACATGAGTGACTTACAAGGAAGTATCTATTCCCAGATTATAGATGTTAAAGCACATTTCAAATGATCCACCTAGAATATCCACTTTGTACATCAAATATCTAATAATCGTAAAAAGAGCAAAGTATACTTGAGAGTTAATTGGTTTTCTTCTCTCCAAGCACCTTGCAAGGTTTCCAAGGTACATGCACCACTGGTCTAATCGTGTCTGTGACATCTCAGGAAGGCACCAGGGACTGCTGTCCCCAGGAGAGAACAGCTTCTTCATACCTAGCAGGTGTACAAGTTCATAGAACATGTTTAGTAAAATCATCATGTAACGTTTGTCAAGGGACCCACTTTGAAGGGTTTTGGGGAGGTAAAAAGAAATGATGGATGCAATCCATCCCTAAAAATGTGAATGTATTATATGGAAAAACCATACTAGAGAATTTTAAAGAAAATGTGGGAAGATGTTAGGCAAGAGCATATATAGCGTTGGGGTGCCAGAATGATATGACTCGTCACACACACGCACACACACGCACATACACAGTTTCTAATAAGGGACTGCACTGTTATTTCCTCTTTTCAGTTACTGTTAGAAAGAGAAAAGAAAAAGATCAGGCATTTTGATTGGGACTCGTTCCTTCCACCCTGAATCACGTGATGGTGGAGATCCCAGGGGAAAACCTCAACACAGCACCATAATGAACACTGTGATTCTTTTCCTTGCAAGGCTGGTGGTGTTCCTCCACCTCCTCAACTGGACTGCAAGCTCCTTCAAGACTGGGATTGATTTCTCTCTGCATCCCCAGAGGTGATCCGGTTGCCTGGCACGTGTGCGGTCATCCTCGCCGCTAGCCCACCGACTCCTAATTCCTTCTTACAGTTTCACCTTTACATGCAAAACCTCAAACTGCCAGAGCCAAAGCTTTATTCTCTCCCTTGGGTTCAAGCCTTAAACTTATATATTAAGTGGTCAAATATTGCTGCGTAGGGCAAATTATCCATTTCCACAATCACAAGCCATTGAAATTTTGAATACTTACGAGGAACCCATTTATTTCCCAGTTTCTTTTCCAAAAGGTACCCAAAGTATGAGTATTGGGTTGTGTTGATGACATTGTTTTACAGCAAAATAAACCTTGGCATTAATTAAAAAGAAGAAATAAAATAGAGAATCATCTGAAAAAGGGAGGTTTAGATTTTCCTCCCAATGACCAAAATCTGTAAAGCACAATAACTGGTGTATAGAATTATTTTTTCTTGGGACCATTCCAAATCATTGCTTTCCTATTTGATCCAGAAGCTACTGCCTTCTTGTAAGGGCAAAGTAATCGTATCACTTATTTACAAATACAGTGGCAGTTCACTCTTAAAATAAGGGTATAAATAGAGACAGATAGGAAGAGACACTGGGGGAGTAAATTCCAGAGTCAGATCACTGGATGCAAATCTGTGGTTTTCCACTTATCAGCTGTGTTTCTCTGTGCCCCAGTATCCTCATCTGCATAAAGGCCATGATGACAGGTTGTATGTATTCAAGGAAGTAAATATAAGTCAAGCGTCTAATGGTGCCTAACAAATAGCAAAGCCTTGGATCAATGCTAGTTGAACCTCAGTTATTGCTGTGATTCAGGATTTTCAGTTTACGGTAAAACTGGCAGCCCCTAGAGTAAAGTGACCAATCAGACAATTGTTGTGGTGGTCACCAAAGAACAGCTACTCATTCTAAATGGGAGGAATTATTTTTGCTACCATTACCGCACTCTGTTGGTACTGTCTTTGAGTATCCCCATCAAACACAAGAAGCATGCACCCGTGGAATACGCTGATAAAAAGTCTAGGAGAACAATACTCACAAATTTTAAGATCTTTAAATCCTTACTTCTCAAGTTTGCAGTTTTCTTGCCCGGAGCCTTGCATAATAGTCCTTCGGAAGAATCTAAGTATTAAGTGGCCGTGATCAGACACTTAAAAGACAATGTATAAACAACGTAATTTCCTGGTCCTTGTTTTGTGCTCAAATGAAGTCATGTCAGGTTATTAATTTACAAGCGTTAGATGTTTCTAGGAGGTTGAAAGATTCACTTCAATCCTGGCAATATACATTACTGATTCGAGTTTTCTCTTACCAATCTTTCCATTTGTTCAGAATAATCAGGAATGTTTCTGGAATGGGGCAGATGCATTGTGTTCTGTTCTGGGCTCTCTCGAGTAGTCAGAGCAGGCACCATTTAACTAGATGATCTGAATGACGCTGTTACAGCGACCTGTCCTGAGCAACTTCCCATCACAGTCTCTAGGAAAGGCCAAGACTTGTAACAGATCAGCCCTTCCGTCAGAATTGAAAACAGACATGAGGTTATCGTCCACTCACCTTTTATAGACCCTAACATGAGCAAAGGGCTCTTAGAAATATTCTTTAGAGACTGTCTATAAGCTCACTGTTGGCATGAGGGGGCAAAATGTCTAAAATCTGAAGATCGTAGGTTTCTGCTTGCTACCACACGGTAGAAAAGGGACTTGAGAGAGATGCTGACATTCACTGAGCAACTAGAATACTTCAGGCACTGGCTCAGTTACTTGGCACACGTTGTCTTGAACGTTCCTTACAAAACTTCAGCAAGTCTGTTAATGCTAGTTTTACAGATATGGAAACCACAGGACAGAAAAGTTAAGTGATTTGCACAAGGATGCAGAGCAAGAAGCTGAAGGAGACTGTGAACCAAGACTGTCCTATCCTCAAGTCCATGATTCCTAAAATCCAACATGGTGATTAAGATCACATGCTTTGTCATCTGAAAGAGTTAGGTTCAAGTCACCTCTGGGCCACGTCCTAGCTGTGTGACTTTCGATCAATGACACAGACCCTCTGTGACTTAGCATCACATCTGTGCATTGGGGAGGTAAGACTAAGTAACAGAACAATAAAGATGACTCATGCTAAGCTCCCTCTCTCAGCACCTGGCACACAGTCAGTGCCCATCAAGTGGTGGCTTTCACCACCTCATCCATCCTCCTCCTCATGAACGGCCAATTACAGAGCGGCAAGGGGAAACAGCATGCCACCATCAGGAGAGTGCCAAACACAAGATGGGGGCGGTGATGCTACCCAACCAGCCCTGAGATCAGCAATGAGCAGGTCACCCTGAGATAGTCATTAGAAACTGAGGAAACTTGGTCCATCCCTGATTCTGACTTTTTCCGCAAACCCTCGGTGTTTCACTCACAGCTAACTATATAATTAGTGATACCCTCAGAGCTTACCCAAAGTGCAGAGTTTAGACCCGCCAAGAACACAAGTTCTGGGGTGATTCCAACAGAACCAGGTAAGTCTGGCAGGGGTGGTTATCAATTGGCTCTTTTTGTTTATACCAAAACAGATTGATTAGCTTGATTGATCCTATTTGTGGCCTTATTAGAGGAAAGGGGAGAAACCCTTCTTTTCTTTTGCAGAAGGAGACTGCATTTTCTAGGTGTGCACATCTTATTTTATTTTATGAATTAATTTATACAAAATAAGTTAGTCAATTTTATTTATACACAATTTTATTTATATAAAAACTTCATTCTTCTGGATTTTAGAACAAAGCTCCTGAGTCTATCAGGGGGTCATCAAATGTGAATGTAGAAACCAGAGCTTAAGAACTCTGGCCACATACTGGAGAATAGGTTTTAGTATTATACTGACTTTTTATTATTGTTGTTGTTGTTATTCTTATTATCAACAAAAAAGCCTTTGAAGTGAGGTATGCAAAGGAACTGGACATCTTCAGAATGGGCTGCATTTGTGTGATGACCTTGCTGCTCACTGAACTATTCAAGTTTAACAGCCAGACAGCGATCTCCACTTCTAGCAGTTATGTGCTAGTGTTCACATCTGAACTTAAGTAACCCAAGCACTATAAAAAAAAGTCTTTGACCTTCTGAATGCTTTTCCAAAATTTGAAGTTTTACTTCCAGTAAGTTGGACTCTTATATTTGCTATTACACAGCTGATGAGAAAAGATTCTGGTGCTCTACTTGCCTAAGAGACAACGTGAGTAGTTGCTAAATTCAAGGCACTTGGAATAAGACAGATGTGGGTTGGAAATCCAACTCTGAAGATGTAGCACATCTTTGGGAAGGTACTTAATCTATAAAAGGAGGATAATAAGATATTTTATAGAGATGTTAGCATTAAAAATAATACATATAAACCACTTATCAGGATACCAGATGAATATTAAGTTCTCAAATGTCAACTGCTATTTTCCCTTTAGTCATCATCATGGGCCAACAGACTATTAAGAGCTGTCACAGGATCCTAGTGATGGCTTATGAATTGGGGGTGGGAGAGATACTGTAACTCCTCACATCTAACACCATCCACTGTAAGATGCACCATTGCTTTTTTAATATACCACTAAGAACAACAACAATATAAAATGCTACAAATAGGTTATGACATGTGTTCTTACCACTTAGAATTATGTTGCATTTATATAAAGACATTTTACGTTTACTGAAATACATTGCAATCACAATTTTTTAACGTATGCTCTAGAGTGTAAAAAAATGAAGTGGTTAAGATACTTCTAAATGGATGAAGAAGATGTGGTATATGCATACAATGGAATATTACTCAGCCACAAAAAAGAATGAAATAATGTAATTTGCAGTGACATGGAGGGACCCAGAGATTGTCATACTTAGTGAAATAAGTCAGAGAAAGACAAATATAATATGATATCACTTATATGTGGGATCTTAAAAAATGGTACAAATAAAGTTATTTACAAAACAGAAATAGAGTCACAGATGTAGAAAACTTATGGTTACCAAGAGGGAAAAGGGAGGGGAGGGATAAATTGGGAGATTGGGATTGACTTACATGCACTACTATATATATAATAGATAACTAATAAGAACCTACTGTATAGCACAGGGAACTCTACTCATTAATATGTAATAACCTATATGGGGAAAATAATTTTAAAAGGAGTGGATATATAAATATATATGTATAACTGATTCACTTTGCTGTATGTGGAAACTAACACATTTTAAGTCAACTACACTCCAATAAAAATTAATTAAAAAAAAAAAAAAACTCCATCACATTCAAGATCCAACTCTTCTCTATCACTTTTCCCCTGGGAAACATCAATGTCTGTGCTCTATTATATTCTAGCTGAGAATTTTCATCTCAGCTCATTTTTTAAGTGTTGATGCTAGCACTCTCTTTCCTGACCAAACTCAGTTTTGTCCCCTTTTCTAGTGAGTCAGATGCCACTGGAAATGAGGGGGCTTCTGTTCAAAGTCTGTAGGAAGTTGCATTCCTACTGTCCGATGTGTTACCAGCAGTGCTGCTGAATCAGTCGCACCAGTCACTGGTGACTTTGACATTTCTCTCTTCCACTTGAGAAATGGGACCATTTCTCTGGCCTTTGGTGGCACTGCTTAGCATGTGGCACCAACATATGTAGCACCAACTATGCACAAAACTCAACTGAGCTGATGACAGCCAGAGCTCAGCCTGGGTGCAAGCACATGAAGAAGGCAGGCAACTGAGTGATTGCTGCCACCTACCAGGCTGATGGTGGCTGTAATTTAGCAGCAATAGTACGAAACATCTCAATGTCAGAGATTTTTAAAAAGTCAAAAATACATTTTAAAAATGATAAAACATGAAATCTCAATTGCCAAACTATTAAGGCGAGCACATCCCCTTCCATAAAAATGACCAGATCCCTTCTATTATCTATTTGTGAATGAACTGCATAACCCTTGCTTTCTCTGAGATCTGCTCTTTGCCCCAAACACTATTAACAACTTCAATAAACCTCCTGCCTTTTGCCCTCCTGCCAACTTAAATTTCAACTTCATCAATGTTTGCCTTTGCCCCTTGCCAAAAATACTGGGCAAATTGAGAAATACACTCTTTTATAGAAAGTCAATCTCAGGCTTAACTTTAAAAAGCCCTGAAATGGGGCTTTCTGGAGGGCTGATAATCTACTGTGCTTCTTGATCCATGGTGCTGTTTACATAGGTGAGCTCACTTTGGAAAAAAAAATTGAGCTGTGTACCAGTCTTAATTTTATAGCTCAATGAGTTTTTCATGCAGTGAAAACCACTACGTAGCTATGATATACACACTTTTCTGCATACATAGTATAATTGGAAGTTAAAAATAAAACAAAAATTAAAAACGCCTTGAAATATTCTGAAGAAAAATATAGAGGAAAATATACAGCAATAATCGAATATAAGTCGAATATATACTACAAGTCGAATCTTGTTTTACTATGCAATAACAATAGATCTAGTTACAACTATAGTGATTCTTCAAACTGAACCTCTTGCTCCGCCAAATCTGTCAGTTAGGGGCAAGGCCATCTCTTAGCCACTCATGTTAGAAATGGGTTCCTGATATTTCCTTCCATTCTCTCTCTCCTCCCTGTCTTGAATCAATTACCAAGTCTCCTTGATTTTACTTCATAAATGCATCTTGACTTGGTCCCTTGATGCTTATCCCTAGTATCAAGCCCTAATAGCTTCCTGCCTGGACCTCTATAATATAATAACCTTTACAGCAATTCTGGCCTCTAGTCTTGTCTACTTTCAAGCCATTTTGTCACCATGTGTCCTAAAGGAATCAATTCAAATGCATGTCAGGCCATGTGTCTTCCCTGCTTAAAACTCTGCTTTGGGGACCCATCCACGGGGCAGGCTCAGCACTGAGCAGGAGGTACAAGAACCTTTATGAGGCCACGGTCAACCACTGCAACTATCTCCACGTCACACCCTGCCTTGCATGTTAACCTCGAATAGATGTAAAGCCCCCTACACCAGGCCATTTCTCTATCCTGTGGCTCTGCTCAAGCTGCTGCATTGACTTGAAATAGGATTCTTTTCCCCACCCCAACTTCTCTCCCCATCCCCAGCCCCATCCCTTATTCTCCAAGCTCACTGCTTATACTTCAACTTGTATCTCAGACATCATCTTCTGCAAGAATCTGTCCAGGACTCCCTCCACCCACGCTGTGTTGAATGTTCCTCACCTGTGCTGACTTTCAGAGTGTGTGTACACTTCTCCTATAGATCTTGTCATTCCTTACTGTTGCTTATTTATACTTCCTTCTCCCCTCCAGAATAGTCAACAAATACTTCTATACATCTTGTTCATTCTCATTCTCAACCTAGCATCTGGCACTTAGTAGGTGATCTGTTAATGTTTTAGGAACTGAAATGAACACCAAAAGACTCACTGAAATGCGAGCGTGACTCTAGCAAGAATTTAATTGCCATAATTAACCTGAGGCTAAGTAAGCTAATATAATTAGCTCACTCTATGTGTTTATGAGATTTTTGGCATGTTTCTTATTCATTTCTACAAATTGGTATTATATTTTACATTACAGTTTCCTACAAGGAATACTACATAATCAACACTCATATAATATGAATTGGTTGAACATCTTGCATTGAAGTCTTTAAAATTTTTCTCTGTAATCAAAACCTCTTGGAAATTTAGGTAGTGTGTTAAATTACTTGGCCACTAAATGATTTTCCATAGTCAATGGATTGAAGTTTTATAGCTTCAATCTTCTACAGTAAATAATGAGATTTAGTCTCCGGGGTGGAAAAGCCTCATGTCCCACAGAACTTTCTTTTTAAAAATACTGCTATTTATAGTCAGAGTAGCAGTGAAATGCATTTGTAGATAAAACAGTTTGGCTTTGATTTTTGTTCACCTAATCTAAGGGAAGCTAAACAGATTTAATTTAAAAGTGGGAGATAAAAACATGAAAAAAGAAAAATCCATTCTACATGAGAAGATTGTGTTTATAATGGAATCAGGGAGACACTCCCCACACTGGTGGGTAGGATGGGGAAATTGTCATAATTGCTTGAAATGCTGTTGCCTTTCTCTAAATTGTTATTACCTGCATCCATTTCCCAAAAGATGGAAGAAATATACAGATGGAAGTTTCCTTTTATTGGCAAGTGAATTGATTCATTTGTATAGCAAGCCTTTATTTTTAGCACATGAAACTGAATATAGCAGATGAGATGAAAAAGAGTCCAACCTCCTCATTGCAGAACTGAAACAGCAGAGGAGAATGGTAGAGAATGCCCTAACAGCATCAATATATGGGCCACTGCTTGTCTATTCCTGAACAGTACATTCAGGGCAGTGATTCTTTTTCCTGTAGATAACCACATCTCAGCAAAATATAGCTAACAAAATAGCTAAACATAAAAACTTGTGAGATTGACTTTAAATTCTTGTTGTGGACTGTAGTTTGGTAGAGTGGCGGGGGGCAAACCTTCATCAGAGATGGCACAGAATTTGGTCAAATCAACAGCCTTACAGCAACATTATAACAACAACATAAATCGTACAAAGTTAAAACAGAGAATAATCTTTGGCTTCCGAATTTTTTTAGTATTTACCTCTCCTCATAGCTTTTCTTGCTGATCAAAGTAACCACTTCCTTGAACTCATTCAGGAAAAGGAATATAAGCATGCAGCTTCCTCCTTATTCTGTATCAGCCCGTCTTGTCCTCAGGGCGTGGCCATAGACGTATACCTGGGGGTCTGTCTACTCGGACCTTCCTCATTTATCAGTCCCTGAGATAATTTTCTAAATTTAAAAAAAATAAACCTTAACATTACTCTTGGGGACAAAATACTTTATGAAACTTCCAATTGCATTCTACCTCTGAGACAAATCTGCTTATGAACTCTGCCACTATGTATGCTGAATCATATCACAGTGTAGCAACTTGGGAAGATTTCTCTACTTTGAAACCAAGTACCTGACATGACTGCAACCTCCTTCTGAGGAAAAACAACTTGGGATAATCCTTCCACAGAAGTGGTCTGTTTTGTGTAGCATGTGATTCTATTATTTTGGCTATAATGGATTGGACCAGGAAACTACTTTCTTGCCCACAGTAGCTGTCGGAGCCCAGTGGCCTCTATCTACTGGGCTTTAGAAATCCAGTGGGGAGAGTCCGTAATGGATGGGGGCCAACTGCACCAATCTTTCCTCTGCTGTTACCACGAACATGAGACAGAGAAAAGACAGTACAATAACAAGAGACACAGAGATCTCAAGGGGACAAGAAAGAAAAAAAGAAAAATCAGAAAAGAAGAATGGCTGAGTCCAAGGTGCAGGAAAGTTACAGTAGAAGCAACACCTGCTTCTAAATGGAAGACAAGATCACTGGTTCCTCAGAGCCAGAGGAGCAGGTCTACAATCTATAACACATCAACAATGTTCCAGTTTCCCACAGAGCCTGGCCGTACCTGTTCCCAGACTCCTTCATAACCCCCATCACTTAAGGTCACCTGATCACATCACTCCTTTTTTGCAGCCAGAGAGAGCCTAACACGGTTCCCTTACATGGTCGCTGACAGTCCATTTTTACTCTGAGATACAGATTGTAGAAGACTCGATGGTTTGCTGAATGCTATATCAAGCAGCACTTACTTACAAAGTTAAACCAGCTCCAATCATTGTACAAATATCATTTCCACTAAAAATGGCACTGCCCGAGCAAACAGCCCTACTGCTTGGAACAGTGAATAACAAGTGGAAAATAACTGTCCCCAAAAGGCTCAAATGTACCTCTTTTCTACCCGTACACAAATCGTTGTTCTCTCTGCCCACCTTGCTTTCAGTATCAAGCATCCTATAATACTCAAAAACCTGTCCTGTCTTTATCTTTTATTCCAGTTCTTTGAAATTGAGTCTCTGGCAATCTCCTGCCACTTACACTAGCATAGTAACATGCCAAGTAATTCCTAACTTGCCAAACCTACTTTTTTTAATTTTTATTGAAATAGAGTTGATTTACAATGTTGTGTTAGTTTCAAGTATAAAGCAAAGTGATTCAGTTATACATATATATATTCTTTTTTTTTAACATTGTCTTCCATTATAGGTTATTACAAGATATTGAGTATACTTTCCTGTGCTATACAGTAGGTCCTTGTTGGTTATCTATTTTGAATATAGTAGTGTGCATATTTTAATCCAAAACCTAGTTTTTATCTCTTTAGTTTCCATCTTGCCTGCCCTTTACATAGCATGGTAAAGATGACCACCCTTTCTTCTCTGAAACTCTCCAAAAACTGTTAACTTCTTGCAAACATGTCTTGCCAACCTCTTTGCAATTAAGTGTATTCTGAACTAAACTTTACCGACAACAATTTTATTGGTATCTCTTTCTAAAATATAAAACCTCAAAGCTACTGGCTCTGCTGCAACTTTGAGCCCAGCATCTGTTACATAATATTTATGGGTGATCAGTGCTATTTCACAGGATGTTATTCCAGGGTTGAACTCTGCTGTGGCATATGCCTTGTCTAGTATACATCTTTGTTATATCACTCAGGACAAAGTACATTGACATGTACTTTGACATGGTAATTGACATGTTTGTTATCCTTGGGAAGCTCCTCCTTAAAGAGCATTCATCCATATAATAGATTTGTGGGACAGGACCACTTGGGAAAACTGGTGTAGACTTTACTATAAAATCTATTACATGAATATTCACTCAGCAAACATTTACGAAGCTCCTGCTAGGCACCAGACATGCATATAACTGCTAAGAGAACTAGACTGTATCCTCCAGGAGTGAATAGGAACAAGGCATGTCTGTTTAGCTCTCTATCATTTGCGCAACGCCTAGGAGAACACATCTCTATGCGAATGGGCACTCGGTAATACTTTGTTAAATGAACAAAAATAAATCCGACATGATCTGAGTCTGTCTTGTCTCATCAGCATTAAGTCAGGCTATCAGGTCCTTCACTCTGTATGTCACAGACCCATGGGTCTTATGTCAGTTTAAAAAGGTAACTCCTTCCTAGCTCGGGGCCTTAACGATGGTTTGTTTTGGTCACCATTACATCCCTAGCAAACCACCAGACTTTACACTAAACATTCAGTCATTTGTTCAGGGAACAGAGTGATTTCCTCTAGACATTTGCTGAGTATTATCTCAGGCAGACAGTACTGGTATGGACTTGCTCACCTGTCAGTTATACACAATCTATCTCCTCGCAGCCATTCAGTAAAGGCGTAAACAGAAAACAATATGTGTTTGCTTTAGTCCAGATCACCATTCCAATTTCATTCCACAAATAGTTTGTCAAGTGTCTAAGTGTAGCAGTGTCTAAAAAGTGTCTAAAAGCAGCAGTGACAAACGCAGGTGGAACTAGGTCACTAGCAGAAATCAAACAGGGTCCAAATGCCAGAACTAAAATGGACCTAGTGCCAAATTAATCCAATTGTAGCCTTTGCTTCAGCTGGATCATCCCGTGTTTGTTCCAACTCAGCTGTTGCCATTATTCATTTGTTGATTACTGGCCCATTCTTGGAAATGCACAGGCATCCCATTCATTTGGAGCTTTGTTTTCCTGAAAATCATCACCCACATTTGGATTTTGTTTTTTGATAGCTGCCTAACAGAAATGTCCAAGAAGTTTGAAAATTCAGGCATTTGATGAAAAAAGAAATGGACCACAAGTAGGGTCAGTAAAGAATCTGAATGGCTTCAAAAAAGAACAAAAAGAAGAAAAATATCTTAATTACTATATTCAAGTTGTTACCAACCTTCTCCAATTTCTCTTATTTTTCTCAGAAATTTAAATTTTGCAGAAAATACATAATCCTTCTATTTTAGATTGAAATCACCATTTTTAGTTTAAAAGCATGTCACTTGGTGAATATTAGTTGAGTGAATGAATGAACAAAAAAGCAAATGAACTGGGTGGAGTAGGAATGAGTTGAATGGGCAACATAAAGCTTACGTACATTTTCCAAATAAGGTTTTTGAGAAGTTAATAATTTTCCAGGCAGAACTGCACTATGTAATTTGAATTATGGGAGAGAATACCACTAAATACCACTATAAATTCCAAACGGGGGACATCTGAAATCAAATTCAAGTTATTCCAATATTAATAGTGGTTTTAACATATTATTGTGCATATTTAATAGTAATCAAAATTCTCTATTTAAGAATCTCAAATACTATATACAGAAAATCATTTAAGTTTATTCCCCCCACTCCATTCTAAATTTTTGCCCTAAATTTATAATTCCACTTATCTCACAAAATACTTGAAGGAATTTAAAGCAAACAAACGAAAAGAAGGTACAGTAGATGTGGTAGCGGACAAAATCAATGAATGACATTTATCAACATTTCCAAGATCTCAAAAAAAAATTTTTAAATAAGTAAGAAAGGGAATAGTTTTCACAATGTAAATCTCTGAAAGACTTAAGTGAGCTTGTTAATCCCTAACACTGTAGATGTCTAAGTCAATTTAGTCAATTGAACTAGGCTGGAAAAACCACCAAAAACCATGGAGAATGATCCAACATTTTAAAAAATAACTCCTACAGGAGGGATTTGGGAAACTTGCTATAATAAGACTTCGGTCATTTTGCCACCAGTTGTGCTGTAAAATGTGCGAGAGAGTTAAGAGCCAATAGAGTGACCTCAAAGGAGGCAAAGCTGCCACCAGGTCTTCAAACTTTGCAGCTGGATCCCTAGATAGATGGTTGCAGATATAGGACATCAGTGATTTTCATTCATTTTGGATAAACAAAGCCCTGCCACAAATGTGCCAACTAATTCTAGGCCAACAACCCATTCCTTGACCATCCTAAACTATGGGAAGTCTTCAGTTTCTATACGTTAAGCTTCTTATTTTCATTACAGCATCAGTGTGAAGAATATTAAATCATATGTTACGATTTAAAATCTGAATATTTCAGAAATATGGAAAATAAAAATATAAGCGCTTATTGGTAATCTCTTATGCCTACTTGAGAAGACTACTTCGGAAGAATAAGATAATGACTTCATGCATAGGGAACAAACTATGAAACCATAAACTATTAAATGAAGGTACTTACAACAATATCCGGGACATAATGTCATAAAAATATATATTATATTACATATTTTTAAATTTGTGCTAAAATACAACTAACAAAATTTATCATCTTAACAAATTTTTTAAGTGTACATTTTGGTGGTAAGTATATTCACATTGTTGTGCAACCAATCTCTAGAAGTCTTTTCATCTTGAAACTAACACTCTGTACGCATTAAACAAAAACTCTCCATTCTCTGCTCCCCCCAACCCCTGGCAACCACCACTCTACTTCCTGTCTCCATGAAATTGACTATCTAAGTACTTAATTTAATTGGAATCATAGATTATCTTTTTTTTAATGTCTGGATTATTTTGCTTAGCATAATGTCCTCAAAGTCAATCCATGTTGTAGCATGTGTCAGAATCTCCTTCCTTTTAAGACTGAATAATATTCTATTCAATGTATATACCACATTTGGTTTATCCATTTATCTGTTGATAGATACTAGAGTTGCCTCCCCTTTTTGGCTATTGTGAATAATGCTGCTATGAACATGGGCGTAAAGGTATCTCTTCAAGAACTAACCTGCTTTCAATCTACCTGGATACATGCCCATAAGTGGAATTGCTGGAACATATGATAGTTGTTTTTTTTTTTTGGCTGCATTGGGTCTTCGTTGCTATGAGCGGGCTTTCTCTGGTTGTGGTGAGCAGGAGCTATTCTTCGTTGCGGTGCACGGGTTTCTCATTGTGGTGGCTTCTCTTGTTGCGGAGCACAGGCTCTAGGCACGCGGGCTTCAGCAGCCATGGCGTGTGGGCTCAGTAGTTGTGGCTCACGGGCTCTAGAGTGCAGGCTCTGTAGTTGTGGCACACGGGCTTAGCTGCTGCATGCCATGTGGAATCTTCCCAGACCAGGGCTCGAACCTGTGTCCCCTACATTGGCAGGCGGATTCTTAACCACTGCGCCACCAGGGAAGCCCTGTATTTTTAACTTTTTGAGGAACCATACAATTTTCCATACTGGCTACACCATTTTAACATTCCCACCAGTGTGGCCCCTTTATAATCTCTTGTTGTGGAGGAAGCTATTCAGCCAGTCTTCAGTTCTATTTCAGCAGGCATTACCTCATATGTAGCAGTATATTTGGTGTGTCTGTGGGAGGAGGTGAGTTCAGGGTCTTCCTATGCTGCCGTCTTGGACCCAACATCCTATATTATATTCATTAAAGTTCTGGACTTTGGACCAGACAGACATGGCTTTGAATCTTAAATATGCCAAATTTTAAGTATTTAAAATTTGCCTCACTTTGTGAGCCTAAGATGTTCCATCTGTTAAATAGGGAAAACCACAGTTCCTACCTCATAAGATTAATTGAATTAATAGTTTTCACAGGGCTTGAAAACTAATAATGAGCACGTTGATACTGGTAGCAGCTAATAATATGGGTGCTTGCTGAATGCCAGATAGGCATGATGCAAAACATTAAAAAATGCTTAGAGAAAATGTTAGCAATTATTATTATTTGGTATAAAAACAAGGTACAAGTAATTTAGCTAATAACAAGCAGCTACATACAATAAAGTGTTAGCGGAGGCAATACCATGACTGAGGGAGTAGGTTCTGCAGACATACTGCCTGCTGCATGTCTGTAAATATGTATGTCTCCCTGTTTTTATGTCTTACATTGTCTAGGAGGTACTTTTGGCATAATCAATCATCAGAAAGACCACCAATTCCTGGTAACTGGCAACTAACCTTCTTAAAATTCAAAGGATGGTAAAATAGTCTTACTTTACTCTTCCTTTCTGGAAGCCTTTCAATCCAACTTATATTCATTGGAGGGGCAAGAAACAAATTGGATAGCTTTGTGATGTGAAGTCACCAAGATATGATAGCTGTCTTTGCGGTGGTAGTCAATGGAACATGATTCACAGAATAACATTTTATAAACAGAAAAAAATTTGAAAACCAAACAGATTATGGAAGTGGTATGTATTATTCAGCTCCGACTTCCATAACAAAATACCATGCACTGGCTGGCTAAAACAAAAGAAATCTACTTCCTCCCAGTTGTGGAGACTGGAAGTCTGAGATCAGGGTGCCCATATGTTCAAGTTCTGAGGAGAGCTCTCTTTCTACCTTGCAGACAGACACCATCTCACTGTACCCTCACATTGCAGAGAGAGAAAGAGCAAACTCTCTGGTGTCTCTTCATATAAGGGCACTTATCTCACTATAAAGGTCCCACCCTCTTGACCTCATCTAAACCTAATTACCTCCCAAAGGCCGCATCTCCAAATACCAACACACTGGGGATTAGGACCTCAACATATGAATTCTAGAGACACAATTTAATCCAGAGTATACCTATAGGAGAAGTTATGAAGCTAGACAAGAACCAAATGTTGGAAATCAAAACACCTGTAGCAACAAATCATAATGGTGCATTGACTGGGTATATTGAAAACATTGGAACAATTTGAATTTGATGGGCTCTAGATTTCAAGAAGTTATTGTAATGAGATTCACATCTCAGAAATGAAGAAAAGGAAAAAGAAAAAAGATCCAAGGCTAATGAGCAGCACACAAACATGGTGTAAAAAAGATATGCAATTAAATGTTAAAACATATTTGATTGAAGAGGCATGGAATAGAAAGCTGGATACTGAGAGAAAATCTGAACTGCTTTACCCCTGTTCCCTATAGGAACGCACTGTCCTAGGACTACTCATCATGGACTCCAGAGGGATAGGCTCCAGGCCACTGAATGCTTAAGGACAATCATGAGCTTGCCTCTGTTTAAACCTTTGCCTCTCTGTTTTTTTCTTCTTAAATTTCCTTAAGTTGTTTTTGATCTCACTTTGATTTATTAGTATCTTTTTTTCCCTGCCTAAAGATCTTTTCATTCTCAAAAAAGTTTGATTTACTTAAAAAAAAAAAAAAAAGTGAACATGGAATTATTTTACTTGCTAACATGCAAAGCTGAATGAAGCTTGAGTTGGCAGGCATCAACTATAGGAGGACTGTGCTGAGTTTATCCATTCTCCCCACAAGAGCACTTCAAGAATGTTAAGAAGATAAATAAATGAGCTAACAGGCTAACTGCATGGCACACGTTGGTAATTAGTTAGCAACCCATCTCTAGAAGGACTAAGTTATAAGTACCCTCATAAGGCTGGTTCAGTTGCAACTGTAAGTCCAAGAATCCATTTCCTTCATTAATAGGAATATGCATAAAATGTCTGAAGCATCCATGATAATGGCAAGGACCTGAAGAGAAAAAGCCCTGGGAGATCTCAAAAAGCTGGAATTAGAGTGCGATTCACTAGGGAGATACTGCACATTGACAAGTTCAGTCTCTAGGTTAGCTTCAGGAACGAACTGCATAACAACATTAATTGCAACAGATTTATACAATTTAATCCTTGATGGTTGTTAAGGATTAGTCAGATAACAAAGCTGAGGCTTAAAAATATTCACTTTCAAAAATATTATTTCAGTAGTGGAAGACTACTCACTTGTGTTGCACGAAAGTCCCCACAGGTAACAATTACCGCATGTGGTCAAAATATTAAGGAAAAACGATTTGACTATACTAGAGAGTGACTAACACCAGATAGAAACTGGAGAGTTTCTGGAAGAAAAGAACTACACTGGTTGAGGTCATCTGTCCACATGGTTTATCACCTGGGGACACTGCCCAGATTATAAAGAGGACCATCTAGAGGTGTCAGAAAATGGAAGTCAAAATTGCCAGAATGCCTGGAAAATGAGGAAGAAGAAAGATTCCTGGAAAGGAGGGAATGCATTACAGTTGAAAAAGCCCCCCAGTCTGCATAGCTTTATAATAAGGAAAAGGAGAAAGAAACCAGATTATGGAAGTGAATTTAAGAAAAGATAAGAAGTTAGACAAATAGAACCCAATGTTGGAACCCAAATATCTGTAGTGACCAGGCCAGAAAGGTACAATGTCCAGGTGTATTGAAAACATCGGCCACAACAATCTTATTTTGGCAAGCTCAAATCCTTGCTGACCCCTGAGCTAAACTTGTGTGGACCAAACTTCAAAAAATCCCAGCAGAAAGCAATAGCTGACAGTTTGAAAAAGCTGAGCAGAGATTTCAGCTTCTGCCCTCTATAGGAGAGACAGAATTGAGAGTTTGAATCCTAATAAATACGAGAGGATTGGTAAACACTTCAGAATCACACCTGAGGGACAAGGGCTAGGGGCTCGCTCTCAGACCAAAAGACAAAACTGAAACAATATGTGAAACACAACCTCCGTAAGTTCAAGTGAATTGTCCAGGACTGTTAACAGCACACTAGAACAAAAGCCAATATTCTTAAAAGAAGAATGATAAAATCCAGAGTCCATACAACATACATATTTTTTAAAATTTCCAGTATAATTTTTTAATCAGAAATCCAAATAAATATAAAAATATGATCTACAGTCAAGAGAAAAAAAATCAGTAGAAGCAGGCCCCCAAATCACCTAGTTGTTGGAATTAGCAAGGAAAGTATTTAGAGGAGCTATTATAAATCTATTTAAAATGTAAAAGGAAACATGGTCAAATGAGGAATCTTGGTAGAGGAAACTATATGAAATAACCACATAGAAATTCTAGAATGAAAAAAAATCACAGTATATGAAATAAAAATTTATTGGACTGGCTTAAACAGAACACGGCCAAGGAAAGGGTCATCGGACTGGAAGACCGATGAACAGACTTTATCTAATGTGAAGAAAGAAAAGACCAAAACACTGAAAAAAACAAAATGAGGAAACCCTTAGTGACCCATGGGAACAAACTAAAATCATCAGACATATGTGTAATTGGAGTCTCAGGAAGAAAGGAGCGAGAGAATGGCATAGAAAACATATTTAAAGAAATACTACCCAAATATTTCCCAAATAGTTAAGGAAAACACTTTAACCTACAGATCCAGGAAGTTCAACAAACTCCAAGCATGATGAATAAAAAGGAAACCACACCTAGGTACATCATACTCAAAATGCTGCAAACCAAAAAGAAAAAGAAAATCTCAAAAACAGGCAGAGAAAAATAGCACATTATATAGAAATGAACAGTGAGTTTTGAAGAAACACTGACTTCTCTTCAGACAATGGCAGCCAGAGAACAATGAACAACATTGTTAACGTGCTGAAAAAAATGAACTTTTAACTGAAATCCCACATTCAGGGGGAAAAAAAAAAAGCATCCATATGAAGGCAAAACAAACACAAACAACAGTAACAACAACCAAAATAAAACATTATCAGGCAAACAAAAGCTAAGACGGTTGGCAGCAGAACTGCCTACAAGAAATGCAAGTTTTTTCAGGCTGAACACAACAAGGAATGAACAGAAACAGAAATGGTAAATATGTGAGTAAAGAAAGACTATTTTTATTTAGTTGCTGCAAAAGATAACTAAATGTCTAATGTAAAAATTTTAACATTGTGGTATGGGATATACAATATACGTAGATGTGAAATAGTTTGCAGAAATTTAACAAAGGAGAGGGGCAAGTTAAATGAATGTAAAATTTTGCAAGTCTCAGATTTTATGTGAATTTATACAATACTATCTCTAAATGGACTGATAAATTAAGGATGCAGGCTTCTATTCATAAAAATATCACTAAAAAACATACAAAAATGTATAGCCAAAAGCCATGAAAACAATCCAATAAATATTTAATTAACCCAAGAGAAGGTGTGAAAGGAGGAAAGTGGAATTAAAAAAAGAAGAGATAGAATTAATATACTATGAAAATAGTAGATTCAACCATATCAATGATTACATTACATGTAACTGTACTTAACATTCAACTGAATGGAGTACAAAATACAGTTACAATCATATAATGTCTGTAAGACCTGCACTTTAAATATACGACAGTAAGAAATGGAAAAAGATAAATCATGCAAATAGTAAGCACAAGAAAGCTCATAGGCTATCTTCATATCTGACAAGTCTTCAAACAGAGGAATGCAAATTAAAAACAAAATAAGATACAAATATATATCAATCAGAAAGGCTAAAATTTAAAAGACTGGCAACATCAAAAGTTGAAGTAGCTATGGAACAACTGGAACTCTCACTCACTATTTGTTAGAATAAAAAATGGTACAACTGGGCTTCCCTGGTGGCACGGTGGTTGAGAGTCTGCCTGCCAATGCGGGGGACGCGGGTTCGAGCCCTGGTCTGGGAGGATCCCGCATGCCATGGAGCGGCTGGGCCCGTGAGCCACGATTGCTGAGCCTGCGCGTCTGGAGCCTGTGCTCCGCAACGGGAGAGGCCGCGATGGTGAGAGGCCCGTGCACCACGGTGAAGAGTGGCCCCCGCTTCCCGCAACTAGGGGAAGCCCTCGCACAGAAGCGAAGACCCAACACAGCCATAAATAAATAAATAATTTAAAAAAAAAATGGTACAACTACTTTGGATGAAAGTTTGGGAGGATTTTTTTTTGTTTTTTTATTAAGATAAAGTTAAACATAATGCTACCCTATAGCCTAGTAATTCCACTCCTAATTATTTACCCAGCAGAATGAAAATACTGTCCACAAAAAGACTTGTACAAGGACATTCATAATGGCTTTTTTCACAATAACTCAAAACTGGCAACAACATAAACGTCCATCAACTGAAGGTGAGTAAACAAATGGTGGTCCATCCGTAAGATGGAATACGACTCAGCAATGGAAAGGAACAAACTACCAAGGCACACAACAATACAGATGAATCTCAAAAACCTATACTAAGCAAAGTAAGCCTGATGCAAAAGACTGCATAGTATATTATTACTTTTATCTAAATTTCAAGAATAGGCAAAACAAATCTATTGTAATAAAAATCAAAATATGATTTGCCTTTGGCATAAGGATTGGTCAGAAGACACAAAGAAGCTTTTTGTGTTGATGGAGATGTTCTAAATCTTGATAGGAGAAGTGGTTCCCTATCTTGGTAAGAGAAATGTTTATGTGGGAATAGATATTTATCAAAACTCATACTCTTAACATCTGAGAATTTCACTGTATGTATATTTTTCTTCAATGAGAAAAATCTCATTTCCAAATTATGATAAAACTGAAATTTTAAAACTCATCTAAATTCAACTCTCATGCTGTTTTTCACTATTGCACACTGCACTTGTTAACATTAAACTGAGCTGGGGATTTTAGACTACGATTTAGGTTAGTATTTTTGGCTTATGAAAATATTTCCTATTTCCTATTTTTGTTTTTGTAATAGCAACATCTTCCCTTTGTAAAATTTTCTTTCTGTAGGGGAAAAAAAAAAAAAAAAAAGAAGTGATCCCTTGGGAAGCTGTGTCAAGTTCTTTAAAACTGAAGGGGTATCATTTAACAAAGTTGCAGGAAATGCCTGAACTTCAGTTCCAGAGACACATTCCCATATTATCAAGGATGCAGTCCATGAAACACCAAGTTATTTTCTAAAGCTGATATTTTAACAGTCATCTAGAAGAAATGAAAAGTACACAAAAATATAAAAGTTCATGAAGTCAGCATATTATAAAAATTTAGGTTCTTTAACTCTGTTCCATTCTCCTATTGCATTTTTATATCTACACTGAAAATTTGAGTCAGTGCCTATGACTTTCTATGGAGAAAATATAGAATTTTTTTTTCCTTTTGTAATTGAACTTGTGACCTTTTCTGGGCTCAATGTCTTTCTTCATTCTTTGTATATGTAGTCATTCATTCAATCATAACAGTTATTAAACTATTATTATAAAAGAATATTAACTCTGAAACAAGTTCAAACACAAACAAGATACAGTTCCTGGCCTTACCAAACTCATAGTCTAATAACAGTTAAGGATAATTAAAAAGATAATGCTAAAACTTTTTAATAAGTGCTGGAATAAAGACAGGCCCATGATTTCTCAAAGGGAGAAATAAAGCACTGTTCATCTAACACGTATGCATGTCAAGTCTCATCTCTTCCTTAAATGGAAAATGCATCATATGTATAGCCCATCACCCTAAGGAGCTGAAACAGATGGCAACACCTTCTTGCAGTACAAATAACGTTGTTACCCATCTTAGATGTTTGTTCATTTGTTTTTTTAATGGCACCTAAAAATATTTCTTAATGTCTTTCTCCGCCAGAGCTATAATTGTAGTCTCACTGAAGAGTAAAACTGAAAATGAAGGACATAATTTCACCTTGAAGTTCTTCTTGAGCTAATGTCTTCCCTGCTGTTTAGTGGACCAAATAAATACGTGGGACATATAATATATAAAATTAACTCACAAATGAGAAAAAAATATCATATCTGATTCTAAATTTTAGGATTGGTGGACATTTCTTAAAGACGTCATCATTGGTTTAATAGGTCAGAAGTGAACCTAGAAAACACTAGTTTATCCATGGAATTATTTTATGTAATATGAAACAGTAAATTAGATGTTCAAGGTAGTCTAATCCATCCTCCTCTAGATTTAGATTTTATTCTTATTATTTTAACATAAGAAGGACTCGACAAATAACTATCTACTAGATTTGGAATTCATCCACTCAATCAAAGTGCTATGGATTACATTTCCTGACATATCATTTCAACATTCATGACACACAAAGTTGAATCACTAGAAGACAGAAACAGCTGTTACTAGGGAAATAAGGGAACTCTGTAAAGAAGTTAAAAATCATTCTGAATAATCAGTTTCAATTCTGGAAATTAACAGCTGCTTTGAAAACACAAAATCCATACACTTCAGGCTTCATTTTACTTTTGTCCCTTTGCCATTTTAATGTTTGTCATCAAGGTATAATAACTGAGAATACACAATACATTGGGCTTTCATCAGTTACCCATCTCCTCAAAGAGATTCAGTGGTTTCCTATGGACTTCTACAAGCCATACATATGGCAAATTCAAAGAATGCTGGGTAATGATTATAAGAGAAAAAAGTTCTAAGAAGAAAGGGGTGATTACAAATGTTAAATGAGGTAGAGGAGGCAAGAATTTTCACATGTAGACCGGGCCACGGGATTTGCTAACTGAGAAGTTCTGGTGATCTCTCACAGAAGTTCTAAGTAGTGCGAAGAGTATGGAGACCAAACTAGCAAGCACTGATGAAGGAAAGGATGCAGTGGAGAGTATTCTGTTTATTCATAATATTTAGTAAAGTGAACAGGAGATTCTTTATGTCAGGCACCCTAATTCTTTCATATTTCATACCGCTCTACTGACAATTTATTGTTAGTGGATGGGTTCAATGCTGTCCTCAAGGTTTCACTGAGTGAAGGACACTGAGACACCACACTCTAGGAAGAAGAAATGTTTTAGAGACTGTTTATAGCTTTCCATAAAACACTCCTTTCAGGCCAGTGTTGTCAGAGCAGTTAATCTGATTGGAAAAAGAGACTAGCATCCAAAGGTTCATATTTTTTACCAGGGTGGATTGTTACTTCACTGGAAAACACAGCAGTAGCCACTTCCTGGTTGTTTCACATCCTCCTAGACATGACAGTGTGTAGGCACAAGGCTCAATTTGATTATCAGTCTAAACGGTGAGGGGGATAGGGTTCCCAACGGCTGGGTTAGGTCTGTCCACCATTCTCCTTTATCTGTTACTGGGTAAGTGATCAAGCTGGCTTTGTCCTACAAGCATGGTGGCTTCAATATAAGAGCGAAGTTGTGCTAACACTCCATTAGGTCCCACATGCATATTGTGTTCTCATTTGTTCCACATTCAAGCCTTTTGTGTTTATTATTCACCAGTTACAATTCAGATGGAAGGAAAGGTAATAGAAAGATGCTCCACAACTCTAAATACTGACTTGTTTTTGCCTTCATTTCCCAAATATACAACAATTTTGATTACAAGTATCTGCAGTATAATAAATAATGTATCTGGTCTTTGCCCCTGGCTCCAAGCAAAAACTTTAAAAACCCTTAGCATTTCCTGGATAAAAGCATGTTTGTTATGCTAAGGAATGACTAGTGGTAGGCCCCTAGGCAGTTTCAGAATGGAGGTTCATCAACAGAAAGATCAACAATAGGAGAAAAACACTGGAACTTTGGACCATCCCAACCTCCTGGGAAGGAGACAGGGGCTGGAGATGAGTTTAATCCTGTGGCCAATAATTTATTCAGTTATGCCTGTGCAAAGAAGCTCCAGTAAAACCTCTGAACATCAAGGCTCAGTGGAGCTTCCTGGTTGGCGAACACACTGATGTGTGTGGACAGTGACGCACCCTGACGCCACAGGAAGAGAGCACGGAAGCTCTGTGCTCCCTCCCAGCCCTCACCAGATGTGTATCCTTTATAATAAAACTATGATCATTGAGTATAGCTGTGCCTTGAGTTCTGAGTCATCCTAGCAAATTGAACCTGATGGGGCTGTGGGATTTATTTTATTTATTGCCAGTCTCTCAGAAGTGTGGGTGTCCTGGAGACCCTCCACCTGCTGCTGGCATCTCAAGGAAGAGCAGCCTTGTGGAAGACGGAGTCCTTAACTTATGAGGTCTGTGCTCACTTGCGGCGGTTAGCATCAGAATTGGACAGCTGTACCTCTAGCTGATGTTGGCCAGTGGGGTTGGTATAGAATAGAACCTTAAGAAGCCAGCTGGATTGAGGTAGCTTTAGGATAGAGGAGGCTGTGATATTTTTGTAGGCATGATAGAAAAAGTTTATATAGAAGATACTTGAAATATATCCATAAAAATAACTGATACACAGAACTATAAAGTTAATATATTATTTTCAAGAGTCTTGGTTTCAAGAAATAGAAACAAAGCATATGTGTGTATGTGTACATATAAACACACAATACACACACAAGAACTCACAATCCTCTACATGTGTGTATATATATATGCAACTACATGTATACACACACATACATACACCCATACATATACATACATAGAATAGTCATACACACACACACACACATTCTCAAAGGGTAGAGGATATTGATTAAGTAGTTTTTCTAGGAATGGCAGGAAAGCCAGAAAGCAGGTTTAAAAATTGGTCAGAACCTTGTCAAAATAGGGATAAATCAATATCATAAGGAAATAACACCTTTTGCTAGAATCACCACCAGCATAGGACACAAACGCCTGTCACCATAACCACAACTGTCCTTGGAAAATGGTTGGTACTGCTAAAAATGAGTTCAGCACTGTGGTTTTGATTCATGAGCTTGCAATTCAAAGCCTAGGATTAAATGAGCCTCATGGGCTGAGCCTGAACTCAGGTCCACAAATTGCAAAGGTCTTCAACCAAAATGCAAGGGAAGCACTTCTGGCTTCTTTGGTGGAAGTCAGACTTTGCCTTCCAGCAAGACTCATGTGGTTTAGAATTCCCTAAACATAAATCAGTGTTTATTTGCCAAACACGCAAAAATTACAAATCCTCATTTATTAAAGCAGTTTTTAAAGTTCAATTAACAAATGGAATTGATAGCTTCTGAATCCAGAGTTCTCTAGAAAACCAACCCCTTGAAAGTCCCCAATTCTCCACCTTTGTCCCACACACTTTCAATATTTTTTCAGGGACATTTTCAAACATATATCAAAGTTTAAATTTTTTTTTTTTTTTACAGCGAACACCCATATATCCATTATCAGTTTCTACTATTGGCATTTTATTATATTGCTTATCAGAAGCTTATCCCTTTATTCATCCATCAATCTATTTTTCATGTATTTCAGAGTAACTTGTAAACGTCAGTACACTTACCTCATACTTCAAAATGCACATAAGTAACAAGTGTTCAATACTTTTTAAAATTTATGTAAGATTCATATACACTCTAAAGCACAAATCTCGATCAACATTTGAGTTTTGACAAATGTATTCACCTGTGTGATCCAAGAGATATATAGCATTACAATCACACTAATATTATAATCCTGTCCCCAAAGCTCCAGAAGCAATTATTATTCTGATTTTTTTTTTCCACCATACTTTAGTTTTACCTATTTTAGAACTTGATACAAAAAGGAATTATACACTATTTATTCTTTTTAGGTAAGACCTTTTTTTACTGGTATTATTAGTATTTAATAAGTCTGCTACTTTTCCTTGAGAAAATGAGCATCTTAGAGGATCAAAAGAGAAGTTGGTAAAGAAACTGAACCAGCAGCCAAAAAGAAATGTGGCTAACTAGACACACAAGAGAGAATTTCCTCTGAAACCAAAATGCTGACCCCATTCATTATGACATTTTCTATTTTTATCTCCTCTCTGTATTCCATGAAGATAATATAGAATATATTCTATATGAAATATGAAAAGTACTTATCCCAGATAAAATAGAAAGCATTGAGTTATTATTTAAGTAGTCAGTGGAAAAGAATGTTGTTTTGCATCTCCCAAAGTCCCAGGCTCCCCAGAATGTGTGTACTCAGTGTGAATAAGTTTTTATTGTACAAAAGAAATAGTCAAAGCAAGGGGAGAAAAAGCAAAATGACAGACATTAAACTTGATCATTTCTTGAAGAAAGGGCATTGGTTTGGTGATAAATTCCTCACTGAGGAATGCTTTGAAATAGAAAGAGTGAAGTCTCAAATTAATGAGTTTATAGATGAAGTCAAACCACTTAGTAATCCAAACAAAAGAGTAGAATCCGGGGACCCATTGTTTCTATTTCTCCATCTGTCAGATAATTAAAGTTATTTACCTTCTTTTGAGAGGTTTAGGGACAATTAATTAATTTCTTGAAGTATGTTGAAGGTGAATCCTCTTCCTTTCAGCAAGTCTCTTCCTTCCGTTTACTAGATAGGGCATTACCATAAAGCAACACTAGAGACCGAGAGATTCTACCAGGGCAACCCAAGAGCATATTACAGGGGACGGACAGGTAACTAAAGCAACAGGGATGTGCCAGACGTTCCAGATTTAAAAAAAAAAAAAAAAAAAAGGATTTGGTTCCCATTGAAGTACTACTTTTCTATCTTATTCATTAAACATTAATAAATGTCCCTTCTGTGCTAAACACAGCAATGTATTCATTAATTAGGGGATCCTTGATTAAATAAAGATCTAATATATACATATATATATATATATGTATTTTTTGGCTGTGTTGGGTCTTCGTTGCTGCTTGCAGGCTTTCTCTAGTTGCGGTGCGGGCTTCTCATTGCAATGGCTTCTCTTGTTGCGGAGCACAGGCTCTAGGCATGCGAGCTTCAGTAGTTGTGGCACACAGCCTCAGTAGTTGTGGCACACGGGCTCAGTAGTTGTGGCTCACAGGCTCTAGAATGCAGGCTCAGTAGTCGTGGTGCGCAGGCTTAGTTGCTCCAGGGCATGTGGGATCTTCCCGAACCAGGGCTCAAACCCGTGTCCGCTGCACTGGCAGGCAGATTCTTAACCACTGCATCACCAGGGAAGTCCCATGATCTAGTATTTTTAACATTTATTCTATACTAGACTACACGCAAAACGACTTACATGTATGAACTCATTTAATTTCCAAAAGGTATAGTGTTTCTAATACATTTTATTATTCCCATTTTGCAAATTATGAAATAGAGCCTCAGCAAGTTTAATTATTTTGCCCCAATTTATATAGCTAAGAAGTAGCAGAGCCAAAATATAAGCTCTATAGCCTAAAGTTTTAATTACGCTGCCTACAAAAGCTATTTAAAGTTTTTCCATGTGATAATTAAGTTTAGGCAAAAGTATAGCCCAGATGGGAGTCCATCTGGTACAAGGAAAAGAGTATTATATCTGGGAGACAGGCAACATATTTCAAGCCCAGTTCTGCCATTACCTATCTCTTTGGTCTTGGTCAACTTAATTCTTAGTTTTCTATCTGTAACTAAGAAAAATGGCCTAGGAGATTTCCTAAGTCTTTCCTTATTCTGGGTCATCCTTCTTAAGACAAAAGCCATTTCCTACATGAAATGGTATTATGTTATAATCTGGCCTAACCCTGGTATGCATAAAGTAATTTGTATGGTCAATTATGTCGGCTAGATGTAGAGAACTGAATAAGATAATCTGCCACACTTGTTCTTTGCTTTAAGGAATTGTGCTTTTCTTAGCCTGCTTCACTTGTCTACAGAGCCAGCTCCACTATCTGACATTAAATTAGTTATCTATCTATTTTTTGGCTGTCTATTCCCCTGGAATAAAAGCTCTTTGAGGGCAATGGACTTAGTATTTATACTAGCTCCTGCTGTATCTCTAGCATCTAGAATAGTGCCCAGTAAACATTTACTAAGCAGTTGTTGAATGAATAAGTGAATGAAAGATAATGATTAAAGAACTCAATATCAAGATAAACTGTCTAATTAGTATATAGCAAGAAAAAAATATATATAAATACTTTTTTTAAACTCCTGCTAATAGTTGGACTTGGGCTAATAGTTTCTTCTCTGGTTGTTAGTTTCTAACCACATTACTTTAAATGGGATGACACAGGCAACAACATCTATAATAGTCCCTGGTTCACAGTAGGTGCTCAATAGCAGTTCCTTGAAGCTTAGCATAAAACTCTACCTGGTTCCAATATCCTAAATTTTAAAAAGCAAAACAACTACTTGATCAAAGAGTATAAGAATTCCCTCTTATCTCCCAATACACGCATACACACATACACACACACACACACACACACACACACACACACACACCCATGCCATCAACTCAGTATTATTTAACTTCTTTATTTTTGTCTGCCTATATGACTTTGGAAAGTCAATTAACCAAACCGGGCCTTAGCTGCCTCACTGGAAATTAAAAATATTCTAATCTCCTCAAGTTTTCAAGTGAAAGAGAGTAAATGGCAATGTTCTATGCTTCTCTCCTAAATGAGAGTTTAAAAATTCAGTAATTTCTTTAAGCTTAATATTGGGAGAAAGTACTAGAGGGCCTACCTTTCTGCTTAGCCCCAAATATTCCAGCGGGGCTGCTATAAACATGACTGCCACGTTTCTCACAAACATTAACCTAATCTTCAGACTTGGCCATAGTAATTATCAGAGCCCTGAAAGCTACTTCAGGATCCCAAGTGATTCATGAAGGTAGTGGATGCCCCCCTTCAAAGAAGAGTATCACAGCTGAAAACATCAATACGAATAATAAGGAATAGGACCTAATGTTTGCTCACTAAGTGTCAGTCAAAATTCAACCATTTAGCATAGATTATCTTATTGGAAGCTTCCAATAAACCATTTTAGAGAAAAACAAACGAAAGTACAAAATGATTGTCAATTGTCCAAAAACACAGAACTAGGAAGTCATGAATCCCAGATTGAACCACGAAGTTGTAACTAAAACCTCTGCTCTTAGTACTATGAATGGAACAACAAATGTGTCTAATTTAAGATCAACTAAGAAACTATATCTATTAAGCATTCTGTCCTGAAGGTGCCTAATTAGCCATGGAAAACAGTTGATTCAGGCACTTGTAACTAGATACTGATCTGCTCCATCATTGTCTTATCGATTCCTTTACTCTATGGCTTAAAAGAAACTTTGTTCAATACATTCTTCCATTTTACAAATGAGAAAACTAAAGTTCCAAGTAGCAAAGCGACACCATGTGACTACTCAGGGGTTGATCATTGCAATATCGGTCAGGAAAGACCTTTCCTACATTGCGCTAAGGCAAAAACCTTACACTGAGTACAAAGTATCATAAGTAGCTACTGGATCATTCAGAGCTTCTAAAATTATTCTGAGTGGTTAAACTCAGCCTGTACCACACTGTCAAAAACACTCACTCTTGACATTAAAGGCCTGACTTTAATTAAGTTATTTATATAGGTTTTACTCCAAATGTGTTTGTCGAAAAGGCAGAACATATCAAAAACAAATTGTGAGATTTTGCTATTCGCTACTGCATCTCTCCTCCTGCACATAAATGATTTAATGAGATAATGGGGCTCTAGATGGGCGTGCAACCCAAAAGGGACCAGATGCTGCCAAAAAGGTCATTTCTTGATGACTGTAGCAAAGGGAATGTTTCAAAACATTCTAGCAGCAACGCACCAGGAGGCACTTCATAATGGGCTTTGCAGCCATTTATGATGTATTTTATGTATCGCGTTTGACGAAAATAATAAACATCTACTATCAAATGGCAGAAATAATGTCTTGTGCTTCTGCTACCTACTGTGGTATCTTTTTATGTCGCTACAGGGACCGAGAGGATGTTTAAGTCCCAAGAGGTGCCTTTAGTTATCAGCGTTTAACAAATTCATTGGCTACTCCATCACAGGTACCTTTTGGCAGGTCACTGCTGGACCCATGGATAGATCCTTTTGATACTTATGAAACTGCAAAATTCCTCTACCTCTCTGTAGAGCTGAAGAATTTATATCAATTAATTGGTACACAATGCAAATTCCACAGGATGTTTCAGAACAGGTAACATACAACGTCAGTATCTTGGGACAAACAAATAATTACAGGTACATTTAGTATGTTAATCATTTAGAGTCAAATTTTAATGTTCATCTCAATGTGTCTTCATTATTCTAATATGATTCTTAATGGCCATGTTATTTTCTTAAGTTGTTGTTTGAAAAAGCTCTGTACTATCCCATAATGGTTTAGGATTTTTTTTAAGAAGCTAAATCATTTTCTTAAGCACTTCAAAGGCTCATTGCTAACCTTGAGTTAGCAGCTACTACATGATAGAGGATCACTTTCGTAATCTTAGAATTTCTTCTCTTTGTTTTTTACTGTATGACCTATCGCTAGGTGCCGGTCTGAGTTCCTTAGGGATGGCAGAAGAGTTCTCTGCCTATGGGCTAATAAAATCCAATATTTTATTTTTGGCCTGGAATACTATCAATTCTCATGGTCATACTAATAACCTATAATGGAAGAGAATGTAAAAAAAGAATATATATATATGTACACACACACACATACGTGTGTGTATAACTGAATCACTTTGCTGTACACCTGAAACTAACATATTGTAAATCAACTATATTTCAACAAAAATTTTTTTTTAATTTTTAAAATAAAATAAAATAAATCAATATTAGGAAAAAAGTTTAATTCCCTATTGACACGATAAGAACAATTATACAACATCAGTGAATTAACCAGTTATCAGCTGAGTGTCAGCTGGTCAGAGTCTCCAGTCTTCAGCGGGTGGAGACCTCAAGCAGCATCACAGCTGGGAACAGTCTTGCATTTTGAACAAATACCACGTTTTGGAAACTCCTTCTAGTTTCCTACATCTGCCCCCTGTCCCATTCCCAACGCCACTTCACTTAAGCCAAGATTACACTCATAGAGCCTCCTAACAGCTCTCCACATGCACTGAGCTCTCCCCAGGACCGTCCTTCGGACCATCTTCCTTAGTGGCTGCACATTGTTCACACACACAAAAACAACCTAAATCCTCATGGCAACATTACCATACACAAATTCCACTCATCACATGCCTATCCATTAACAAAAGCAAAATTCCATACTCCTTATAGTTCATTTCTTTTAAATGCAATATTAATTTAAGCATTTGGCTTTGTCTTCCATCATTGCTCTAGTCAGGCCTCTCTCTCAGCACCCCTTCAAATGCAGTTATTTTCCAGCTTTATTTTTTGTATCTTCCCCTTTATCCGACAATTCAAACACAAGGTCTTCAAAGATGTAGTTTCCAAATTCTCAAACAAAACTTAAAAGTCAATTCGTAGCGTCACCTCATTCCTGAATGTCTATGTCATTCAGTGCTTAGATCAACTATCTTGGTGCTCAGTCACTGACTGTCTTCAATTATAATTTTCCTGGCTATAAATTCCCCCCAGACTCTGCTTAAACAACAGAAACAATATATACAATCCTTCTGGTTTTCTCACAGCTGATAGTCAGCATTAGTTGAATGAATACTATTCAATGAGAATGAATATGTTTGGAGAACTGTGAAAGCAACACAAACAGCCTTCAAAAGAAATGGATACACAAAACATTCTTATTATGTGGAACCCAGAGCTGATTCAAGAAAATTACATAATATCATACCTTTCTCATTGATTTTATGACTTGATGTTTTCTTTATAATATTTCTTTATCCTATTTTCTCTTCTATAGATTTTATGCTATCCCTGGCACTACTGAATTCTGTGAGGCATTAGGTGAATACTCTGAAATAAAGTAACTCTAGCAAATGAAATTGAAATTTCCCAAAAGATATACATTTTACCAAAACCACTACAAAACTGAGAGGTTATATCAAAAGTAATGAAAAGTTCATACACAATTTTTGTAATTGACATTTCCTTTTGGTTGGGGAAAGCTGGCTTTTTCCTTCTGAGTGAGAGCAATAATAAACTGGCCACTGTGTAAGTTCTTGCTTTTAAGAGCTCAGCAGTATGTGCACACAAATGCATCGTCTCAGGATGTTATTTTCACCAAATAATGAGTTGAGTGTTTAGAAAAGTCTTAACTAAGTTCTTTTAAAAATCCCTGTTCCATGCTCTACTTGTGGCTCTAAGAAGTAGTTTCCAGTTCTCCAATCTTTGGATTAAAGGATGGGGGGATGGGGGAGAGAATCACAGGAACCACCTTGGCCATTCCTACTGGCACCACTGGTGCTCCTATAGGATGAGAAGTCAGTAAAACTGTGGGATCCAGCATGGCTTGGGTGACTTTTAGAGGTGGAAAGAATGAATAAAGGGATTCTCTCAACGGTCCACGTTCAGAATTTAAATGTGGAAACTACAACCATGACTTTTCCGAGGCCACGTACTTCGATGATTGTCGCTCCTTATCAACACTGGCACAACTGTAGCCATTAAACAAAACTCAAAACTCCACTTATTCTAGGTAAACACCATTTACAATGTACCGTTTCTGCCATTTTTTAATTCCATGTAAAGTCTCTAATTCTTGACTTCGTAATCCATTTTAGACTCCTCCTGAAAGATTTTTTGAAGACTCTCTTAGCTTCTCCTTCAAGATGTATTTCAGGCAATGTCCTTCCTGGCAATCAGTTCCATACACCTCCCAGATTTTGGCAACCATGAAGGAAGGACAGGCTGACTTTTTCTTCCATCATGAGGCCCCTCTGTACAGAAGCTCAGGCTTATGTCCCAGGAGTGGGGAAAGGGTGCTGAACCCTTAGCAAATGGACTGAGTAATGGAAATAATGGTTAACTTCTATAGACCACCTACAGGTTTACTGCTAGTTACTCCACATTAATCTTCTCAGTATGGCCATTACCTAGGAGTTGTCATTATTATTTTAACAGATAATGAAAAGTGAGGTTCAAAAATGCTAACGACTTTGCTCAGGAACACATAGTTATTAAGCAGTAGAGAACCCAGGTCTGCCTGACTACAAGTAAGGCTCATTCGACTGTTGTGCCCAGGACACCATGCTGTACCTCTGATAAGGGTTAGCCAATGTGGCCAAATAGTATAGTGCTTTTATGTCGATATGAACTAAGTCATTTAATATTGATGTAGTCCTTTAATTCCCACAACCTTTGGAACAGGTAGGCAAGGTATCATTTCTCTGTTACAGATAACGAATTAATGTTGGAAACCCTAACGCTATAGAGTCCTTATACTGCCTCTGTGACACATCTTCTCTAGGAGCTTTCAGCTCTGAGATCATTCATTCACTCACTTAATCCCTTTCATCTCTGTACTCAGGGCATTAGAACAGAGTATTGACTTATAATAATAGTATTTAAAATTTAGGTGCTTTGGTTCACCTTATTAGAGACTAAAAATATTGAAAAATCACCGTTTTTCTTTCCCCTCAGTTGTCCTGCTCAGGTCCCTAGATCCTGAAAGTTTTCTTCTCTCAGCTGTAAACAAGCTTGTCTTTGTCCTAACTATCAATTGGAAAAAGGTCATGATGGCTATAAATAATCTTTTAGTTAGGGTGACAAAATTGAGTCTATTCCAACATAGAAGATATGCAATCACTTAGCAGAGAGCTTGGCCCACATCAGATAGAACCATCAGTCGCATCCAAAAACTTAATGAAATTAAGAGAACTGTTTACTAGGAGGTGAGAAGGGATACATTCCACAAAGTTTAACCTCCCAAGAAGGTTATTTCATCTAGAAGACTTAGAAAAACTCTCTTGAAAAACGAAATCTCTTAATCATTAAATAGCTCTCTTAGGCATAAGAAGAAAAGGCATACCTACCAATCAGATATTTGGGGGTGATTTTTTAAGTGGCCCTTAAACTTACAAGTCAGAGTTTTCCGCTTTCTTCTATTACTTTCATTCTGGCCTTTTGTAATGTCTTCCTTTATTTATCACTCATCGCCTCATCCAGGAAATGTGCCTGTTTCATGTCTTTATTTATTTTCAGAAGAAAGACCCAGGATAGCAGCACGCCAACCGAAACCGTAACTGGTTGCAGAAATAGGAGCCTAGGCTCCTTCATTTGACCATAGCCAGCAGCCAGAGGGTAGTCTCCCTGTGAAGCAAAGTTCCCTGTCCTGAGTTCTTGAGCGTGGATATCCTCTTCCTATTCTTTTGTCTTTTTCTTACACAAGCCTAACAAGAAAGGACAAAAATGAGGCCAAGCCCTTATTCCCTTCAGTTCACTGACAATTGCTAGGCCCTTTGCAGCTTTCTGTTCTAAGTGGCTAGGTTCCCTGGTAGCTTCGTATTTTGAGAAATGAACAAAGCGCTGAGTAGGAGAGGAACATCCAGTTGCCAACCCCCAGCCCTTCCAATCAACAGTTATCTGCACGGAAGTCACCAGGGTATTTAGGCAACTATCACAAAGGATAGGAAATATTCCTTTGGAAATACTTTCCTTCCTTTATATATCTCTCGCTTCTACCTTCTAAAAACCCAATGTTCTCATGTATCCTACTTTAACAAAAGTCTCGAATGCTCAAATCCAATCTAGCTTGACTGACCTGTGTTTAAGAAGAACATGAACTTGTGTTCCTAAAGGGCTTTTAAAATTTTAAGGTATACATTTATAAACACATATAGGTGTATACACACATACACACACACATCGTCACATGCATATTTATTTATCTTGATAAAGCACCACTTTGGAACGGTTCCAGTGAGCATAACTGGGACCAGTCAAAGTTAAAAAGGATGCAGTGGTTCAATATAAAAATCTGTCTAATAAATAGGATGCTCAGGAGGTAGATTTCCCCATCACTACAAATAGTAAGGGAGAAGTCTTACAAACTATATACCAGGAATATAGAAGAAGGTATTTGGAGAAGATAGGCCTAGATCATCTGGTAGTGGGTCTTACATTGCTAAGATTCTATAATCTATCTGGATTTTTCCAATAACTGATGTAATTAGAGCTGAGCTTTTCACTACATTTGAAGAAGGAGTTTAACAGCAATAGACCCAAACTCTACAGTGGTGAAGCTAAAACTCAGTTCCAATTTCATATGTTTCTCCAACAATATCACATATCCTTTTACTACTCTGCCCAGGAAAAACTGACATATTCACTGTTCAACTGAATGTTAGAAAGAAAACGCAACGCTTTTAAAGATAACTGATTCTATGTTTGTCCTCCCAAGGGACATTTGTTTTTTAAAAAGGAACATAACCATGAAAACTACACATAATGAGAGATAAAATGTGGAGAGCAATAACGAAACACCATCTGCCCCAGGAAAGAAATCACTCAAATTTTAAACAGATCTTCTCTTTTCGCTATGATCTCAAATTTAATAAAATAAAACAAAATGTATTTAGCCACCTCAACTGTATACAATAGGCACACATGCACATGAGATATATATATATATATATATATATATATCTATGATAGACATATACATATGATAGATTCCTATTTATATTTATTTAGTTAAGGTTGTACTTTTAAAATATACAGATATATGTATATATTATATATAATTTTATTATGTCTATAAATAGATTTATATGTTTACTACTTCCCTGAAGATTCATGAAACAATTTTATTTTATTTTAAGTATTTACTTGTGCCTTCAACATTATCCTCTTTGTTTTCACTACAGTGCGTGTTGTAATACATTTTCCTGAAGTAAGTTATCTTTCTTTCGTGTTGTTGATACTATTTTTATTCAATTTGAGCATAACACCATTCCTGAAAATTTTATCCCAAGGTAAAACATGCAATTCCATAATAATAGAATACATCATTTTTTTGTAACCAGCCCATAAGTGTATAATAATTATTGCTACAAGATAACTATTTACTACTTAGTAAAGTGAATTTGAAGACATGTCTATAATGACACCAAATACCTATAATTGTGAGGTAATATTCTCATACATATATATCAAATCTATCTTAATTCTCTTTCTAACTTTTCTTTGTTCTTGTTACATAACCTGCTTAAGTATCCAAAATGACCATTGATTTGGGTAATTTCAGGCTACTTTGTGCTCTCTAAACAGTGGGTTATTCTTCTAAATAAATAAATCAAGAGGGAGCCTTACATTATGGGAGAATTTGTAAGGAATGTAATATAAGATATCACCCTCTTTGTCTCAGGGCTTATTATTAGAAATATTATTATTTTAAAACCTCATCTGACATATTGGCATTATGATATTTATAAAACAGCAGAAAATGTCCACAGCCCCTTACCTGCACTAGACACTTTCCAGCGCAAACAGCAGAGGTGAGCATCTTGTCACCTCACTCGAAAACAAAACACCCTTGCTATAGCCCTTGTTCACGTTTCCAACTAAACTTGAAACTGAACCTTTGCATGTCCAGAGAGGAGACCATGGAAGAGGTGTGCAAAACACACCCGTAAGTTAAAGCATTTTCACAAACATCACTTCTGAGTCTCACCACACATTGAATGACACGACAGAGTCATCTAACAAAGCCAGACCAGCATCATGGAAGAGAGAGTCTTTGCAATGCATGAACCAGAATGGCAGCTGCATGTCCAAGTAGCTAATATCAAGGTGAAGTAGCTCTGAGCTAAGCCAGATGTGAATGGAAAAGTTACAGGGCACAGAGAAATGCAGCTGCAAAGCCCATGAGGGTAACCGGAAACTATGAACGCCCACAAGCACACAGAGCTAGCAGTTATTAGACACATACAGATTAATGGATCTTTCAGCAAACTTTTGACTCAGGAAGGAACTTTATCCTTACCAACTCAGCGCCGAGTCATTACAGCTCAAAGTCTGCCATGACAATTTTTATCACATACTTTATCTTCTTAATTATGCACACCACACATTGTTTTATATCTGATTCATGAATTTGCATCTTTAAAGTATGCTGACATTTCTATTGGGTTTGAATAGCCTTTAATGACTTTAAACAACTGAACAAGATCCATGTTTCAAGATTGGGTCGTTTCCACATCTAGAGGAGAAGGTAGATATTTTGGCCACCGACACAGCTCCTCAGAAAGAGGCTTAAAGGACAGCTGAAGCCTCCCCAAGGATTTTTAACTTAATAGTTACCACCCAGTAAGCCAACCACTCAACTCCTATTTAGGGACTCAGCAAAAAAGCTAGTTGATAAACAACAGGACCTATTGTATAGCACAGGGAACTATACTCAGTATCTTGTAATAACCTATAATGGGAAAGAATCTGAAAAAGAATGTGTGTGTGTGTGTAATTGAATCACTTTGCTGTACACTTGAAACTAACACAACATTGTAAATTAACTATACTTCAATTTAAAAAATTTTTTTTAAAAAGCTAGTTGAAGTTAATCTCTGTTCAATTTTCAAGGCACCTAGAATAGTTAGCTCTAAAGTTTATTCTGGTTTCCAACACTTTCTTCTAAGTTTGCCACTTTGGAAACTCTGGAGCATCAAAATATATCAGAACCATAATTCAGGACAGAGCTATGCAACTACAGTTCTTTTCAAATAGGTAGATTACTGCCATTACTTTAGATTCTTAATTCTGTAACAGGGTTAAATAAAACTAATTATTCCATTATAAATTCATGCATATGGTTAGTTAAAAAATAAAAACATTCAATTCTTTCAACATCAAGAAAATCTACTGCATTTTAAACAAAGGGGAAATTTGGATAACATGATACATAATTTGGGTATGTGAATTTTGTAAAAGAAGAAATTATGTATCAGTATCGAATATAATTTTGAGTCTGGGCTGTTCAAAATTAAATTGATTGGTGCAAATTAGGCCTAGCAGATTCTGAACAGGCCTGATAGCAAACAGATTTCACAGACTATTAATATCCTTGGTAGTAACTACATAAACATGCCACATTATGGACTTCTAAAGCAACCCAGCCCCTCAGCAAGCTATTAAATCAGATACAGAGTACTACCCGAGGATATGAAATGTTCATGACACCTTTGTCTTTCAAAGTAGTAATGGAATGATTTTCATTTCTGGGCTCATTAAAACATACTTAGTCATTTAAAAGATTCTATTAGGTGATCCACAGCATACGACAAGTTGAAGGAATTCTTCTTGGGAGAAATTTAAGAATTCACTTTTCTTTTTGAGCTAATTTTAAAAATGCTGCTCTAGACAGTTCTTTAATCTCTGCAGGTCCTCTTCTAGTTTCACTTCTTGAATTAAAAAATTCCAGAAAAGCAACATATCGGTCTCCACGTAACAACTTAAACAGATTTATTAAGAGAAACAGGACTCCAGACTTGAATATCCAACTTCCTACTCAACAAGCCTACTTGAACGCCTAACAGACACATTGAAATGAACACAGCCAGAACTAAAGTGATGCTCGTTCCAAACGCTCCTCCCAGGGTCTTCCCTCAGCATGTGGTGACTCCATTCCACCAGTTTCTTAGTTCAAAAACCACATGATTATCCATTTCTCACATATACTTTACATAAAATCATCTGCCAATCCAATTAGCTTTACCTTCAACATATATCAGGAATCTGACCACTCTTTTTTTTTTCTTTTACTGTTTTAAAGGTATTAGTGTCCAAGAGCAATGGTTCTCCATTGTTTCTGAGCACGAGTATTTCCTGGAAGTCTTCTTACAACACAGACTCCTGGGCCCCACCAACCTCTAGAGTCTCTAAAATTCAGAAAGTGGGACCCAGGTGATGTTGATGCTGCTGCAGGAAACACCTTTGAGAAAGACTGTCTTAGACTAAATTCCCATTACATCTTGCCTAGTCTATTTCATAGACACAGCTCTGGTTTCCCTTTTCAGCCCTCGTTCTGCCAGGTTTTCCCTCAAGAAAGGAGCCCAGATGATCTGCTTTAAATCTAAGTCAAATTATGTGACTCTTCTTCTTAAAATCCACCCATGACTCGTATCTCAGTCAGAGAGAAATCTAGAGTCTCTATAATGACCTAGATTACAGATCATTATATAGCACTGGGGTCCCCGCCTACCTCTCGAACACTGAATCCTCTCCAGCTGTACTGGAAGATGCCCCAGGAATATCCAAACACGTTCCCATCTCAGTGCTGCTCAGTTTGCTGGCAGTTGTGCCTGCAGTACTCACCCTCCACATTTTGGCAGGATACTCTCGCTGAGAATGTTCAAATGGCACCCTCCCAGAACGGTTTTCCTATTTCCTCTTAGCACGCCCAGAGAATGTATTTAAAATTTAGTAAATGTATTTAATTATTTTGTATCTGTCTCCCCCTATGAAAATATAAGTAATCACAAGAGTAAAGATACGGCCCAGTTTGTTTATCACTGTATTCTCAGCATCTGGAAGAGTATCTTCTTACACACATTATGGGATCAATCCGTAAAACAAATAAATGGATATAGGCCTAGAAAAGGAGTGATGAATTAACATAGGATTATTCACTGTGCTTTGTATCAGGCACCATGATGGACACTTACTTTACGGCATCATTCATATCCTTACAAGCACTGTGTACTGCAGCTGTTTTTATAAACAGTACTAAGAGGACAAGAGGAGGACTCAGAGGAGATACATAATTACCTTGAATAACACAGGTATGAGATGGGGCCTAGGATTTGGAGTCAAGTCTTTGTGCCTCTGCAGCTTAGATTATACTCTTTTCATTGAACTAGATTAACTCATTTGGTAAATATTTTGAGTGTCAATATGTCAATATTTATCTAGGTATAGAGCACTTAAGGATAGTAATAAAAAGAAGAAAGAGAAGGAGAAGGGAGAGAAGGAGAAGAGGAGGAAAAGAGGGGGGAGGAAGAGAAGAAGGAGAAGGAGGAGGAGAAGCAAGAGTTGTTTCCATTTCTAGTCTGGCAGAGGGGAAAGACAATATAACCACCATATATTTTAATGTCTAATTACAAGATGAGATGAAGCGAATGGAATATTACAGTCCTAGGAGAGTACAGTATATAACAAAGATGATTATACCATATTCAGGAGTGTAGACTGGAGTTGTTACAGTTCAGTTGCCTATGAAACAGCTAAGAAGAGATGCCAGTTAAGTAGGATGGTCTATCAGTGTGAAGTCAGAGGGAAAACCCAACTGACCATCTCCATGTTGGACTTGTCATACGTTAGACAATAAACCATATTTATAAAAATATCCTCACCACCTGCCATTCATGGCTATGAATGATATTTCCAAAGCAAAATGTACACAGTGAAGAGACAGAGGACCAAGTGTGACAAAGGGAAACTCTGGTATTACAAAGCCCACAGGAAAAGTGTTTCGTGAGGAGAAAAATAATTAACAGTGTCAAAAATACTAAGTGACTTAACACGATTCGGCTTTGACCGTGAAAACACCAAAGTGGTCAGTGACCACATTTTTTGATGGAGTTTTACGGATAAAAGGGCAGTATGGAGAAGTTAATGGAGTGAGTGGGAGGGGAAGACATAGACACACTATAAACACCAGAAAACAGATGATAAAGGGACAGCACAGGGATGTCGCTGAGCAGTTCTTTTTAGAGGCTTGGCTGCAATGAGTAGAAAGAATTAGGGCGGCTTTGTGAAGGAAATCCACAACTCTTTGTTCCACATAAATGCCATTTGTTAAGTAAACTCTGGCATCAGACTGTCTAGCTATAAGAACAAACAAACAGACATTTTTTGAGATCTTCCTCCATGTCATCTATCAACTCTACCACAGGCAAGCAACAACAACAACAAAATCTCAGGATTCCAAGAGGACTAAAAAAATGCCAACAGGTGGTGAGCCTAGATTCTCCCCATTCACAGAAACCACTGACTAACTCATTATTGAAAGCACAGGTATGTTACTGGTTAAACACTCTGCAGTGACCCTAGTAGGCTGCACTCCGTATCACTCCAGGCCTAAATCCTCCTCATCATTCAAGAGCAATTGCATATAATACCCTCCTAAATCCCACTAGACTCTAAGCTCTCTGAGAAATCCTAACTAACACAGTCACTGTGAGCAGACTCGAGGGAGTGATTATTTCAGCCCTAGCCTTATGGGAAGGCCTTTCAGAGATCATCTCAGTTAACCACAACTAGACAGTCCTAGTTAGTAGATCCTCTCACCACCACCATTATCTAGCCCAGTGTTTCCAACTAGAATGTGCCAACTACTACCCTGAAGAGCTTGTTCAAAAGCAGATTCTGTAACCACAGACCATGGACAAGGCTTGAGAGTCTGCATTTCTAACTAGTTCCTAGGTGACACCTACCGCAATCTCAGAGAGTAAAGCAAGGCTCGGAGCCTTTACATAACTGGCACGTTTCCACACACCTGGCATAGATTCTGGAGTTCCTCACCCAGCATGATTCCAAAGCCCGCACTCCTCAGCAGGGTTCAGTACGCTGCAGCCCACAGGCAGGACTGGAACACAGCCAGGCCCCGCTGTTGAAGTGTTACCTGTGGCAGTGTTTGTTGATGCTACAGATGGCAGAGTTGAGTTGGCCGTGACCAAGACAACGTGGTCTGCAAAACCTAAAATATTTACTATCAGACCCTTTTTCGAACAAGTTTTCCAACTCCTGCTCTTAACCACTGACCTCTGTCATATTAAGTTTTAATTTTGTAAATTCTCAGAGCTGGTTATATAGTGTTCTGAAACAAATGGCTACGATCCATTCAGCTTGAAAAACTAGCTCCCATCCACCACTTCATATCATCTTATCTGCAACTCTTATGATACATAATTTTCTACTTCTTGATATACTTATCTAATACCTGTATGATCACACCCTGGAACAGTGGTCTTTACAGTGGGGTACACTTGCCTAAGGAATGTTCCAGATGGCCCACTGGGGTACAAAAAGAAAACAATGGGCCTTCTACTTGAATTTATTTTGTCTTATTCTATTTAAATTTGTATATTCGTATATGCTTTAGGATTATCCCTAATGTGTATTACAGTGACCTTCTCAATAAATCCTGAATGAGTAACTGACCCAAATTTGCACTCTCGGGCTTCCCTGGTGGCGCAGTGGTTGAGAATCTGCCTGCCAATGCAGGGGACACGGGTTCGAGCCCTCGTCTGGGAAGATCCCACATGCCGCGGAGCAACTGGGCCCGTGAGCCACAATTGCTGAGTCTGCGCGTCTGGAGCCTGTGCTCCGCAACAAGAGAGGCCGCAATAGTGAGAGGCCCGTGCACCATGATGAAGGGTGGCCCCCGCTTGCCACAACTAGAGAAAGCCCTAGCACAGAAACGAAGACCCAACACAGCCATAAATAAATTAATTAATTAATTAAATTAAAAAAAAATTTTTTTGCACTCTCGCCCTGCCCAGCAGAGGGCCCTGTACATATCAGGTACACAGTAAATTTTTTACAAAGTCCTCATTCATTTAGTAAAGTTGTTTTTTTTTTTCTTTTTACTTTAAAATCCTAGATGTGATTACTTTCATTAAGGTTTCAGAATCTGGAATGCACGGAGATAGCCAGAAAATAAAACGTTATTTTGAAGCATGGAAGGGAAAATTCTATCTTCCAGGCATGTGGCACAGAGAACTGCTGAAACAGGTTGGCAATGGGACCAGAATATTCAATGAAAGACTCTCTCTAGAATATTCTGTGAAAGGTATGTGGCAATTCAGGCCTTCGAAGAAGGAAGTTTTGTAGCAGGAAAAGAGATAAAGAGGACGCCATGCATGTGGACTTGAAGGAGGGTAGATAAGGTACAGAAGTCAAAGGGAAGAAAGACCTCAAAGATGATCCTGGCAAAACAGCACATGAGGTTGAAATCCCTGAAGGCAGTAGCTAAGGCTGCCTCCTTACTGCTCAAAATCCTCCCCTGACCACTTTGGGTTGGGACATTGTGGGCACTGAGCACCAGGGCCTTCCCTAGGACAGCTGTAACTCTCTGAGTGCCCCAGTCCTCATTCTAAGGTATCAATTTTCACTGTAAACTAGTGCAGAAGATGGATCTGAGTCCCGTCCAGACTCCAAATTCTTTGCCAATTCTTTTTGCATGAATCCCTGACAGGAACCCTTTTCATCTCATTTGCCTCTTTCCCCTGGGGTCAAATTACAAAAACAGACTGGCTGAAGGAAGCTCTGGCAGAAGAGAAGTTTCTGTTTCAGTGCTCTTCCTCAGACCACGAGGCTCACTGGAGTGAGGCAACGAAAATGCTGATAAGCAATTCTTGGTTTTCATTATTACGGTAGCATCTTTAGCGAGCTTTGATTAAAAACTGACCACTTGAGTAAGCAGTAGTTCAGGCGCCACATTCAGAGCAAGGCACGTTTGCAGAGTCCTTGGTTTTGGTAGAACGACTTCGATTCTTTCTACCAAATAATGTTCCTGAGCTGAAGAGACTGGGGTTCAAACTCAGATGGCTGTTAAGAAATATTACTGTAACAAACATGCTGTGTGGATGAAAGGCTCTTGGTGCTCCAGCCAGGCATCAGGGCTGTGCCTCTGAGGTGGGAGAGCCAACTTCAGGACACTGGTCCACAAGAGACCTCCCAGGTCCACGTAATACCAAACGGCGAAAATCTCTCAGAGATCTCCATCTCAACATCAAGACCCAGCTTCACTCAATGACCAGCAAGCTACAGTGCTGGACACCCTATGCCAAACAACTAGCAAGACAGGAACACAGCCCCATCCATTAGCAGAGAGGCTGCCTAAAATCATGATAAGACCACAGTCACCCCAAAACACACCACCAGACGTGGACGTGCCCACCAGAAAGACAAGATCCAACCTCATTGACCAGAACACAGGCACTAGTCCCCTCCACCAGGAAGCCTACACAACCCACTGAACCAACCTTTGCCACTGGGGACAGATACCAAAAACAACGGGAACTACGAACCTGCAGACTATGAAAAGGAGACCCCAAACACAGTAAGATAAGCAAAATGAGAAGACAAAAAACCATAAAGCAGGTGAAGGAGCAGGGTCAAAACACACCAGACCTAACAAATGAAGAGGAAATAGGCAGTCTACCTGAAAAAGAATTCAGAATAATGATAGTAAAGATGATCCAAAATCTTGGAAATAGAATAGACAAAATGCAAGAAACATTTAACAAAGATGTAGAAGAACTCAAGAGGAACCAAGCAACGATGAAAAACACAATAAATTAAATTAAAAATACTCTAGACAGGATCAATAGCAGAATAACTGAGGCAGAAGAACGGATAAGTGACCTGGAAGATAAAATAGTGGATATAACTACTGCAGAGCAGAATAAAGAAAAAAGAATGAAAAGAACTGAGGACAGTCTCAGAGACCTCTGGGACAACATTAAATGCACCAATATTCGAATTATAGGGGTCCCAGAAGAAGAAGAGAAAAAGAAAGGGACTGAGAAAATATTTGAAGAGATTATAGTTGAAAACTTCCCTAATATGGGAAAGGAAATAGCTAATCAAGTCCTGGAAGCACAGAGAGTCCCATACAGGATAAATCCAAGAAGAAACACGCCAAGACACATCTTAATCAAACTATCAAAAATTAAACATAAAGAAAACATATTACAAGCAGCAAGGGAAAAACAACAAATAACACACAAGGGAATCCCCATAAGGTTAACAGCTGATCTTTCAGCAGAAACTCTGCAAGCCAGAAGGGAGTGGCAGGATATACTTAAAGTCATGAAGGAGAAAAACCTACAACCAAGGTTACTCTACCCAGCAAGGATCTCATTCAGATTTGATGGAGAATTTAAAACCTTTACAGACAAGCAAAAGCTGAGAGAGTTCAGCACCACCAAACCAGCTTTACAACAAATGCTAAAGGAACTTCTCTAGGCAAGAAACACAAGAGAAGGAAAACACCTACAATAACAAACCCAAAACATTTAAGAAAATGGGAATAGGAACATACATATCAATAATTACCTTAAATGTAAATGGATTAAATGCTCCCACCAAAAGACATAGACTGGCTGAATGGATACAAAAACAAGACCCATATATATGCTGTCTACAAGAGACCCACTTCAGACCTAGAGACACATACAGACTGAAAGTGAGGGGATGGAAAAAGATATTCCATGCAAATAGAAATTAAAAGAAAGCTGGAGTAGCAATTCTCATATCAGACAAAATAGACTTTAAAATAAAGACTATTACAAGAGACAAAGAAAGACACTATATAATGATCAAGGGATTGATCCAAGAGGAAGGTATAACAATTGTAAATATTTATGCACCCAACATAGGAGCACCTCAATACATAAGGCAAATACTAACAGCCATAAAAGGGGAAATCGACAGTAACACAATCATAGTAGGGGACTTTAACACCCCACTTTCACCAATGGACAGATCATCCAAAATGAAAATAAATAAGGAAACACAAGCTTTAAATGATACATTAAACAAGATGGACTTAATTGATATTTATAGGACATTCCACCCAAAAACAATAGAATACACATTTTTCTCAAGTGCTCATGGAACATTCTCCAGGATAGATCATATCTTGGGTCACAAATCAAGCCTTGGTAAATTTAAGAAAATTGAAATAGTATCAAGTATCTTTTCCGACCACAACGCTATGAGACTAGATATCAATTACAGGAAAAGATCTGTAAAAAATACAAACACATGGAGGCTACACAATACACTACTTAATAACGAAGTGATCACTGAAGAAATCAAAGGGGAAATCAAAAAATACCTAGAAACAAATGACAATGGAAACACGACGACCCAAAACCTATAGGATGCAGCAAAAGCAGTTCTAAGAGGGAAGTTTATAGCAATACAAGCCTACATCAAGAAACAGGAAAAAAAAAAAAAAAGAAACAGGAAACATCTCGAATAAACAACCTAAAATTGCACCTAAAGCAATTAGAGAAAGAAGACCAAAAAAACCCCAAAGCTAGCAGAAGGAAAGAAATCATAAAGATCAGATCAGAAATAAATGAAAAAGAAATGAAGGAAACAATAGCAAAAATCAATGAAACTAAAAGCTGGTTCTTTGAGAAGATAAACAAAATTGATAAACCATTAGCCAGACTCATCAAGAGAAAAAGGGAGAAGACTCAAATCAATAGAATTAGAAATGAAAAAGGAGAAGTAACCACTGACACTGCAGAAATACAAATGATCATGAGAGATTACTACAAGCAACTCTATGTCAATAAAATGGACAACCTGGAAGAAATGGACAAATTCTGAGAAATGCACAACCTACCGAGACTGAACCAGGAAGAAATAGAAAATATGAACAGACCAATCACAAGCACTGAAATTGAAACTGTGATTAAAAATCTTCCAACAAACAACAGCCCAGGACCAGATGGCTTCACTGGCGAATTCTATCAAACATTTAGAGAAGAGTTAACACCTATCCTTCTCAAACTCTTCCAAAATATTACAGAGGGAGGAACACTCCCCAACTCATTCTACGAGGCCACCATCACCCTGATACCAAAACCAGACAAAGATGTCACAAAGAAAGAAAACTACAGGCCAATATCACTGATGAACATAGATGCAAAAATCCTCAACAAAATACTAGCAAACAGAATCCAACAGCACTTTAAAAGGATTATACACCATGATCAAGTGGGGTTTATTCCAGGAATGCAAGGATTCTTCAATATACGCAAATCAATCAACGTGATACACCATATTAACAAACTGAAGGAGAAAAACGATATGATCATCTCAATAGATGCAGAGAAAGCTTTTGACAAAATTCAACACCCATTTATGATAAAAGCCCTGCAGAAAGTAGGCATAGAGGGAACTTTCCTCAACATAATAAAGGCCATATATGACAAACCCACAGCCAACATTGTCCTCAATGGTGAAAAACTGAAACCATTTCCACTAAGATCAGGAACAAGACAAGGTTGCCTACCCTCACCACTATTATTCAACATAGTTTTGGAAGTGTTAGCCACAGCAATCAGAGAAGAAAAAGAAATAAGAGGAATCCAAATCGGAAAAGAAGAAGTAAAGCTGTCACTGTTTGCAGATGACATGATACTATACATAGAGAATCCTAAAACTGCCACCAGAAAACTACTAGAGCTAATCAATGAATTTGGTAAAGTGGCAGGATACAAAATTAATGCACAGAAATCTCTTGCATTCCTATATACTAATGATGAAAAATCTGAAAGTGAAATTAAGAAAACACTCCCATTTACCATTGCAACAAAAAGAATAAAATATCTAGGAATAAACCTGCCTAAGGAGACAAAAGACCTGTATGCAGAAAATTATAGGACACTGATGAAAGAAATTAAAGATGATACAAATAGATGGAGAGATATACCATGTTCTTGGATTGGAAGAATCAACATTGTGAAAATGACTCTACTACCCAAAGCAATCTACCGATTCAATGCAATCCCTATCAAACTACCACAGGCATTTTTCACAGAACTAGAACAAAAAATTTCACAATTTGTATGGAGACACAAAAGACCCCGAATAGCCAAAGCAATCTTGAGAACGAAAAATGGAGCTGGAGGAATCAGGCTCCCTGACTTCAGACTATACTACAAAGCTACAGTAATCAAGACAGTTTGGTACTGGCACAAAAACAGAAATATAGATCAATGGAACAGGATAGAAAGCTCAGAGATAAACCCATGCACATATGATCACCTTATCTTTGATAAAGGAGGCAAGCATATACAGTGGAGAAAAGACAGCCTCTTCAATAAGTGGTGCTGGGAAAATTGGACAGGTACATATAAAAGTATGAAATTAGAACACTCCCTGACACCATACACAAAAATAAACTCAAAATGGATTAAAGATCTAAGTGTAAAGCCAGACACTATCAAACTCTTAGAGGAAAACATAGGCAGAACACTCTATGACATAAATCGCAGCAAGATCCTTTTTGACCCACCTCCTAGAGAAATGGAAATAAAAACACAAACAAATGGGACCTAATAAAACTTAAAAGCTTTTGCACAGCAAAGGAAACCATAAACAAGACCAAAAGACAACCCTCAGAATGGGAGAAAATATTTGCAAATGAAGCAACTGACAAAGGATTAATCTCCAAGATTTACAAGCAGCTCATGCAGCTCAATAACAAAAAAACAAACAACCCAATCCAAAAATGGGCAGAAGACCTAAATAGACATTTCTCCAAAGAAGATATACAGATGGCCAACAGACACATGAAAGAATGCTCAACATCCTTAATCATTAGAGAAATGCAAATCAAAACTACAAGGAGGTATCATCTCACACCAGTCAGAATGGCCATCATCAAAAAATCTAGAAACAATAAATGCTGGAGAGGGTGTGGAGAAAAGGGAACACTCTTGCACTGTTGGTGGGAATGTAAATTGATACAGCCACTATGGAGAACAGTATGGAGGTTCCTTAAAAAACTAAAAATAGAACTACCATACGACCCAGCAATCCCACTACTGGCCATATACCCTGAGAAAACCATAATTCAGAAAGAGTCATGTACCAAAATGTTCATTGCAGCTCTATTTACAATAGCCAGGACATGGAAGCAACCAAAGTGTCCATCATGGGATGAATGGATAAAGAAGATGTGGCACATATATACAATGGAATATTACTCAGCCATAAAAAGAAACGAAACTGAGTTATTTGTAGTGAGGTGGATGGAGTTAGAGTCTGTCATACAGAGTGAAGTAAGTCAGAAAGAGAAAAACAAATACAGTATGCTAACACATATATATGGAATCTAAGGGAAAAAAAAAAAAAAAAGGTCATGAAGAACCTAGTGGCAAGATGGGAATAAAGACACAGACCTACTAAAGAATGGACTTGAGAATATGGGGAGGGGGAGGGGTGAGATGTGACAGGGTGAGAGAGTGTCATGGACATATATACACTACCAAATATAAAATAGATAGCTAGTGGGAAGCAGCCGCATAACCCAGGGAGATCAGCTCTCGGTGCTTTGTGACCACCTAAAGGGGTGGGATAGGGAGGGTTGGAGGGAGGGAGATGCAAGAGGGAAGAGATATGGGAACATATGTACATGTATAAGTGATTCACTTTGTTTTAAAGCAGAAACTAACACACCATTGTAAAGCAATTATACTTCAATAAAGACGTTAAAAAAAAAAAAAAACTGACCACTTGCAAAACACAGTGTTACAAGCTAGCTAATAGGCTCCTGCTTTTAAATTCGGTAACAATCTTACTAGGTAGATATTAAATGCATTGAAAGAATAAAAGAAATTAATTGAAACCAGGATGGTCTTTCCATTGGTGGTACTCAAATGATACACCATAAATCACCATTTTGTTTATTTCAATTTTTCCAAAATGTTATTGATCATTACTTGTAGAACACACTAAAAATAAAGTCCTAGAAATATGAAATGAAAAAATGTATAAAATAAAATTTGGATTTTTTAGTATTATTATATTCAACAGACAAAGTTACTGTCAAATTGTCATGACGGTTTTGAAGTCTTTTTTTTTAATTGAAGTTGATTTACAATATTGTGTTTCAGGTGTACATTAAAGTGATTTGGTTATACCTATGTATGTATTTATATTCTTTTTTTATTCTACTCCATTATAAGTTTTATAAGATATTGAATACAGTTCCCCATGCTATACAGTAAATCTTTGTTGTTTATCTGTTTTATATATAATAGTGTGTATCTGTTAATCTAGTACTCCTAATTTAGCCCACTCCTCTCCCCTTCTCCTCTGATAACCATAAGTTGTTTTCTATGTCTGTGAGTGCTTCTGTTTTGTAATTAAGTTCATTTGTACTATTTTTTAGATTCCACCCATAAGTGATATCATATAATATTTTTCTTTCTCTGACTTACTTCACTTAGTACAATAATCTTTAGGTCCAGAAGTGCTGATTCTTAAATTTCATACTTATATTGCCACATCACAGTAACAAACACAGCTGGCAGAAGCCCACAGACCACACTTTGAGAAGTGCTCCCTACATCACACAGATCTGAGAGCGGTGTTTCTCACACCACAGCCGACAAACAATGCTTCCACTCTCAGCTCCTACTGCTTGCCTCTCTGCGCCTTGTGAGTCAAGCAAAATTATTTTAACCCCGTGCTGATGTTTATAGGATTTACTGGATCTGAATGCAAGCTCTACCACTTACCACTAGCGCAAGCTGAGGCAAGTGCTTCGAATTCTAAGCCTCATTTCCTTTTGGCTACAAAACTGGGACAACAATAGAACAAACTCCATAGCATTATTTCGAAGACCAAATGATTCAATGCATGTAATATGCTTAGAATACAGTTTAGTACATTGGAAACACTCAGAATGTGTTTATTGTTACTCCTAATAATAATGATAACAAGTTATCCTCATCCTTCTCCTCTTGTCATATGTATTGCTTTTCAGTGCTGTTTTACATGTCAATAGTATCGAGGGATCTTTCTCTTTAAATCCCCACAATTTTGTATTCTTCTTTTATCTTTGTGATTTAGAAAAAATCCAACAATAAGGGAACATTTATGGAATGTTTAATCTCAATGACATTTCCGTCTCACCTCCCTCAGGGCCCCTACACAGCTCTTGCCTAAGGCTGGACACATTCTCTATTTCTCCCGTTCTTTACAGATGAGGGCAAGAAACCATGACTGCGTCTTCTTCATCTTAATCAGGTGTACCTAATCTATTCTAAACCTAGTCAGAGCTCAGTAAATACTTATTGAAGTAAAGTCCCAATAACCAGTCAAACCTGGAAATCTAGCATAAAGTATCTACAAGGGACTAACATATAAGTTTGACAGAACTCATGAACAAGTGTCTTTGCATTAGATGAACACGACCTTGTTTCTTTTTCTATAATGAACCCTTAGCCTATCCCATAGTCATTTGGGAATCAAAGATTTCTTGAAGTTTGGCCTGCCAATCAACTATTAGAGGAAGGTAACAATAGTTTTGTCATTCAAATAAAAAAGATGGCCTACTTGTCTGTAATACGAAGGTCTAGCGCTGCCTTGAATCAAGGGGCTTAATCAAACACTTCTCATGTATACCTTCCAGCTCCAAGGATTTAATGGAGTACGTGACCCATTATTTTCAAACTGTATTGCCATTAGCTAATCAGCACCCATTTTGACAAGGCAACAGGTGTAGCAAAAAGAAGCCGCATTTTGAGATACAACAGGCAATATATTCAGTGTGTTTTCTTCATATCTCAGATCCATTTAACTATTTTATCACCATATCGATCTAAAAGGATCCTTACCACATCGGTCATGCATTTTGTATATTTGTCATTAAAAGTAAAATAGTGACTCTTAACTATTTGTTACATGGAAACCAAGAAACATATAAGATAAAAAAATTTTCTGTAGTCCTTGCTATCATGTAAAAATACATCTCCTTAGCTACCCTAAAGTTTACTTAACAGAGGAGCCATCAATCTCCCCTTATGAACACTTAAATCCTTCTCACAGGTCCCCCACAAAATCGGTAGGAAAGCCCTCACATTGAGGAGGTGAGTTCAGTATCATAATCTAAATTTAGTCAGACTTTAGCCAGGGTGATATGATTCAAGAAACTAGCAGACCCTCAAACAAAAAGACACATTTTGAAATTCTAAGACTATCATTATCTCTCACAGTTTCTAGACACACAGTGTTAGGGGACATTTTTCACCTTTAGTAACTTGAGGTGAGACCTTTAGATATGACATAATCCAGCAGATGAATGAACACACAGACAATAACTTACCAAAAATATTTAAGGTTTCAAGGGCTTATAGAACCCCCTCTATGACAGATGCTTTTTCTGGCTCCACTGTGAGAGTTTAGGATCACTAACAAAGCAGGAGGGGGATTATACACCAGACCCACATACAAGAGATACTGCTGGTTATTTCCAAACAGAAATCTCACCCAGATAGAAAGTGAGCATCTTACTGTCACCCAGAGTGACCCAGGACTACCAGCGGCAGCAAATCCTAAGATATAATGTGAATTTATCCATGAAAGGGTAAGTCAGGCTTCTTCGTTTCCTTGCAGTTGTCATGGTAACAGTGGGACTGAATTTAACATTTTACTCAAGTACTTTTGTTGGTTCTCTGAGACTAAGAGATACTGAGTAAATATTAAGTATTATTATAAATCAGTAGTAATGCTTCTGCAGGTTTAACATGACCAAATGGAATTCATTCCTGGAGGAATTCAACACTAACTTCATACATCAGCTAACTGCAGAGGCAGTTTCTTTAGTCACTGATTGATACCAACAATACAATCATTGTCAAAACATAAATCTGGTGTGACTCTGAATCAATAAAAATTGTACATACTTAATGCAAAGGACCTGGTCTTACTAAAAGATTCTTTCTTGTTTTATGGTTCCTTTTGTGACACATCTTTCTATCCTCAGTGGGGGAACAAGAGTTTTTCATCTATTTCTTAGACATAGCTCACTCTAATGCAAAGGCAGTGAGGCATGAAACCATCCCAGCACTTGAGGAGAAAACACCAAGAAACCTAAGAATGCTCAGAAAGTAGAGGAAAGTGTTTCCTCACCTCTGGAACGGTGAGAGTATTTTTCCTCCTTAGTAAGAAGGACAGAAGCAGGAAGTTTTGTCCAGATGAAACTTGTTGGGTCTCTCAAGTCCTAGATGTTCCTTTGAGAGGTGTTAAAAGTTATTTTAACAGTGACAGAAAAATGCCACCTATTTGATTCCCATCAACTCTTTTCTGGCTTTTTTCCCTTAAGACTGCAATACTCTACTCCAAAGTGGAAAGCATCTTAAAAACAAATACCCAGGCATACATAAATGGGTCTAGGTAAGAAGCAAACAGAAAAAAAAAAAAAAAAAAAAATCCACCATCCCCTGCTAACCTTTACTCAAATGAGACCCACTGACTGTTTCGTCACTGCAGAATGTGAAGCTGAATTTTTTAAATGAACACACTGTGACTATTTTCTTATGTGGAGAATGAACATTCTCTCTCACCAGGGGATCTAAAATGGAAAACCCTCCACACTCTTGAAATAAGCCTTGGACAACAATTTTAAAAGGCAAATTAAAGAAACAGTCATTTTAGTGATGTTAAACCAGCTGACAATTCACAAGCCCAGTGTCACACTAGGACTCCTAGAAAAAAAAAAAAAATATATATATATATTTAAATCAATAGTCTTCTATTTGATGTGCAAAATTTTCATTAGCAATATCTATATTTCTCAGTTCTTCCACCTCTCAATCACTTAAACTTGCATTCTCACAACACTAAAAAGGAATTATGAGCAACTGTCTGTACTAAGTCATGCAGAAGCTCTCTCAAGGTACAAATTATTGTGGGAAAAGAGGAAGAACAGGGAGAAAAATCAGCTTGATGTCTATTACATTCCCACAGTTTCTGTTGGGTTTTTTTAAAAATTTTTTGTTATGTGTCTATTTCCATCAAACCAAAGGAACAGATCTTACTTGAAAAACAATTTATGTACTTCCATCGGAATAGTATTTATACACCACTGTACTTTTCTGTAGCATTTATTAAATTAACATATATTAATTGCAAATTAGTTTGATTTTTTTTAGTATTCATTTGGAATTTATACATATCTTTATTCCATAAGGAGAGAGTGTTAAGCATCTGGAGTGGATTTAGATTCTACACGGTCTAAAGTAGGTTATTTTTCCTCTTCCTCATCTACCTGGGGAATTATAAACATAATACAGTTTGGAAACTGTTACTCTGAAAGTTAACCATTTTGTAAAACGTTTATTGACCAGCTATTCTTTTCCAATGTTGGGTTAGACTTTGAAGATATAAACATTTTTTTGAGATGTAAGAAAGTATGCTCTTCCTCCATCTTCCATACATTTCCCCAAAGGAGACTTAGCTCATCTTCCCAAAAGAAAATACTGTGGTTTAATCTACGCCACTCACCCTCAGTATTTACTCCTCCTCCTTCTCTGTGGAAAAGTGAATCATTTGATTGGTATGAGTGCAAAGTACTTGGAATGTACTGGGCTGTCACTGTAGGGGAAAATTTGTGTCTCAAAACCACATCAGGGTCTACCATGCTTCTCTCCTACTTTGTCAGCTTCTTGGATCCATATACGTGTTTTATTTGAAAACTCCTCCCCCATAAAGGAGCTTTGGGCCAGTTTGTTAATCACTCTATCTAGACACCCACTCACAGAGGTAGGCAACCAGGAACACCAAATTTCCCTCGCCACCATGTGTGGATGTGTGGTCCACATACGCCAATGAAAAGTTTCCCTAAAAATCACATATACCCACTGGAAGAAAACCTACCTTTTTACTGCAGTGTCTACTTTTGGCACGTTAGACAGTCTCATCTCCCATTCAATATTTAATTCCCATCTTGCTCTATACCTTTGGAAGCTGACCTCTATGGCCTGCACCAACTGGATTTTCTTACATTCAGTTGGGTTGGGCTCATGGGAGGCACTTGAAGATTAGAGGGAATGGAGAAAGTGGCTGGAATGTCTATTTTCCCAGTTCTCTCCCCCTGGGCTGCAGGTTGGCAGTGGCTGTGTCTTTCTACTGAAGGCCACAGCTACAGTTTGGTAGCCCTCTCTCATAACTGCAGTAGTGGATGGTTCTGGTAACCCACCCTACCACTGATTCCTTCAGCCCAGCACTGCAAGCATTCCGCTCCACACCACCACGGAGTGCCCCACCATCCCCAGTAGCCGTCTCTTAACCTGCCTGGAACTTGCAAATAGCTTCCTTGTTTAAGTTTCTTTAATCATCACTTTGACTATACCATTTCTTTCCTGCAAAGTATGTGTATATATATGTATATATATATATATATATATGGAATATATCATATTCTAGATATATATGCCATATGATACATCATATATCTATATATATCATATGTATATATATCATGACACTATGAAAATGAGCCTTAGTCTGAAAATGCCCACTTCATCTACCTTATAGAGAAAGCCTGCATTCAAACTAAAATCCACTGAGAGAACTCCAGCTAAGAGTTGGAGAAAAAGTGATGAATACCTAAAAACTGGTTTTTTTAGGCATGGCTACAAGTGCGCCTGAAGTCAGCAAAACCCCTGAGCATTTCAGTTATATGATTTCATACATTTCCATTTTCTTTGATGTAGTTTTCGATTGCGTTTTTGACACCGGCAACTGAAAAGAATGTAATGGAATGTATGTACTGCTGAGAACCTTCATGCTCTGCAACATCAATAATAATTATATGGTTTATGAGAAAAGGAGGTTTGACAGCAAAGCCTTCAAAACCCGTACAACTACAACTCTGTGTCTCACTCACCAGCAAACATAATCCTAATAAAAATACTATCTCATTTTTAAAAAGACACACTACACTTTCAATATAAGTAAGCCAAGGTAAGCAATGTTGCACAAAACACTATCAAGATAGAGTATATGATCAAAACTGGTCCTTGGAGAAGACCATGAAGTGCATGCGTATCCAAGACAGTAGAACACTGCTCCACAGTTTACTGTAACCAGCTGTGCTAGTGTACTTTCTGTTTAACTACTGTTACTGGATGGCAAAAATCCTTAATGGACTGGGGAAAAAAAGTGTATAAATCAAGGTGACTTCCATATTATGCTGACATCCTTATCCTATTTATAAGTTAACATATGGGTTAAGTCACATCGCAGAAGCATGTGTTGTACCAGAATAGACTGTAGGTCTACACAGCTATCATTTTTTTCTTTTGCTCAGTTGTTCTACCAGTGATTTAAAAGATGTATACTTTTCATTTATTTTATCAGTAATTACCTCTAAGTATTTTAAAAAACACACCTGAATTTGTTTTTTCATTTCCATGCAATCTCCCAGTCTCAGATGATTTGTCATAAAAGACTTGTTTCAGCATCACAGACGCAATATCTTTATGCACCATGAATCAAAAGACATCTAAAGTGTTCTCCTATTTCTTATAATAACCACATCACAGGGTGGCAGTTGTTCTAAATAGGCTGGGGTGTGGGTTAAACTGCTCCTTTATTTTAAGTGAAAGATAATATATTCACTGATTATGTAATCAGTATTATAGTTAAGCTTAACTGAGGTAAATACTACAAGTTGAGATATCCTGGCACAAACTGGCTGGTAGTTCACCAAACATTTTTCCATTCTTTCTAGGCACACAGCTAGATTATGGTCCCCAGGCTTATGTGCAATCAGGTGTGACCTTATGATTAAATTCTGGCCACTTTGGACATAAATAATGTATTATCTTTCCAGACTTGAACCATGGGTGCCTCTTCCTAGTCCACACTTCTCGGTTCCCTTTCTATCTTTCCTGCCTGCTGACAATCAGAGTATTCTTGGGAGTCGTACGTTAAAGATGGCAGACCCTCTGTCAGCTTAGACCCCTGAATGACTGGGTGGGTCAGAGGTTCTGAACATATGTACCCACCACTTTTTATTCTACATGAGTTAGAAACCAATTCTCATTGCTTTAAATCACAGAGACTTCCAGGTTCATCTGTTACAGAAGCTTATGGTGCCTTAACTAATATGTGCAGCTTCTATTGCACTTCATTAGGTTCTCATTCAAAAACTGCAAACTCAGATGGAGAACAAAAAGGTAACTTTAAAAAGTTTTTGTGTTAATTTGCAAGTAATCCAGCACTTAAGTGCATAAGGAACAGTCTGGGGTCTTTCCCAGAAGGGAGTTTCAGCTACATGCCAATAGGTTTCTTTTTTTCAGTTGATGTGTTTTAACCAAGACACTTTTGGTTGAAAGGATCATAAACCTATCCAAATTATTTCACATAAAAAGGAATTACTTTAAGGTACATAGAGTCTTACTAAATTTACGGAGACTGAACTTTGCTCAAAGAAAGTAGGATATGTCAGGAACTGAGGAATCTGCTGCATCTGAGGTGCAGCTAGTGTTGTTGTTTTTTTTTTTTCCTGCTGTTTCTGCATGTTCAACCCATCCTTTCTCCAACCACGACCTTTCCCTGCTTACCCATCAGGATTATGGTCTAACATGGTGTAGGGGAACAAAATTCTGCCACCACAAAATGTGTTTCTTTGGCATGAGGATTATTTTAGGCTGATTATTTTTAAGAAAGAGAAGACTAAGAAGATTTTCTTTTTACCTTCCCCTTAACTGCCGAAAGGAATTTTGATAAAGGGCCTGTTCCAGGAAGGGAACTATAATCAGAGGTGACAGTCATTACCTAAATTTTTAAGTTTGTTAATGATAACCATCTAATACTGATAGACGTTGTCTGTTTTTATATAGATTAATAATTTCATTGAATTTAGATGTGGGAATACAGGATTAGACAAATATGTTAAAAGTCAACTTTGTACTTGGAATCTTCTATTGCTTATTATCATTCTCAAATTATGCCTTGGGCTGACCCATTATCTGGGTCACATTTCTTCAAAACGGCACACACTCTGGATTGATTGGCACAATTAAAGGTAGTGAATTACACTACACATCTTATATTTCTTTGCATTTATTCTAAAACAGTGTAATGTTGTAAGTATACTACGTACTGTATTCCTTAATTTATTTTGATTCTCTCTTCTTAGAACGAAACTCTGCAGCCCTACTCTCTGACTAAAATGATACAGTATCTTCTTCATGTCCATTGAACATATATATACATTATGTATGTTCAATGGTGTACACACATGTTCAATATATACTCAATATAATGCTTTCTCCTGTCCACTAACTACCCATCTCCTGACTCCCATGCTTTTTTTCCCTCATCTTCTAAGATCCTTCTAAGCTGCTTGATTCTTAACATGTTAATTTCTGCAAGAGTTCCGGTACCATTCTCCTTCCTGGAAGATCCTTTTAACATACTATATAGGTAACAAGGGGGAAAATTTGCTACTTTGTGTTTTAAAAGGGAGTTCAAATCCCAGCTCTTACATTTACTCTTAGTTTGAAAGACATTTACTTAACTTCCTCCAGCTTCAGCTGCCTTGCTTCAAAACTCAATGGTAGAAACAATTTTGCTAGGTGTTTTGGGGGGACAGTAAATGAGACTTGTACATGCAAAGCACCCCGTATAATAGTTCCTGTTCATTTCTTTCCCTGTCAAATCGTGTTTATACCATCCAGCGTTCAGATCAAATGTCACTCCTTCTCATTAAATCTATGTTTTATCATTTTCTTTGCTGAGGTGTCTAATTCATGTGCAGTCGTAGTTGCTCCCATCAAGGAAGATCGAGACATAAAACTTTTATTACTTCCTGTCATAATTCCAAGGTCTTACTTGGGAGGTAGTGTAGTGTGGTGACTAACAATGACCAACTCCAAGTTTGAACATCAGCTTACTATCTGCAGAGACTTACACAAGTTACTTTAAGTCTCCGCCTCTCCTTTATTCATCTGTAAATGAGGGTAACGGTAGTGACATTTTCTACGAAAGTTAAATGAGTTAGTTATATGTTATAAATTTTGAACAGTATCTGACACATAGCTAAAGCTCTGATAATGCTGCCTATTATTATTGTTACTGTTAGGAATATTATTATTACCATGTTTTATAGCCAACGTTCATTCATAAGTACCAAAGAACAATTCAACCAATATAAAAGGAATGCGTCCATGTCATGTTGAATTTTCACACACAGCCTTATGAGATTTATCTTACATACCCCAAATCGTAATATGAAGAATGTGATTTTTCAGGAGTCTGCCCTGCATATAAATCTTAATATTTTTATGAAAACACATCACAAAATGGCTGTACTAACACGACAGTGAATTCCAAATAAAGCTTAAAGGGCATTATATTACATTCACAGAAATAGCTTGGGAGAAGGCTTATGGATTTGACGGTAATGTGTTCTATAAATCAGGCACCCAGTGTGACAGTAGGCACTGTGAAAGGGGATGATACATCTCATGTGAGATGGGAAAATTGCTTGAGAGATAAACAATGATATGTGTTATAAACATATGCTTCAAAGACACTGCCTTTATCTTTCCCGATAAGATTTTTTTCTTTCCTACTTTTCACAATAGAAATAAGGCTATTTCTTCACTTACAGACACAGGGAAATATATCTAGGCAGTAAAGAAATAAGCATATTATTTTTATTTGACATGATTAATCCAAAAAGGCATTTGAGTCACTGTAATGTCAGTGGCTGTATCGAATATACACCTCAACTAGAGGGACTTAACATAAGAAAGGTTTGTTTATCATTCTTTTAACAGTTCATTAAGGATGTTCCTGATTCATGGGTGGCTCTCTTCCCCAAACTGATCGCTTCTACTGGGTTACTGGCGACTCCTACAACCACAGATTCCTCTGTACTCAGTCAACAAAGAAAGAAAGGGAAGGTAGAAAAGGCACATCTGTGTCCTGCCATCTTGTCCCTACAACACTATATCCTTCCACTCTTACTCAGGAGACAAAAACTAGTCCTATAGTCCCACCCAAATGCAAGGATGCTGAGATGGTGACAGTGGCAGCAGCTGTAAAGGTAGTACCATCCAGACAGCCATTCCCAATGGTTTTATACCACACCACAGCAAGGGAGCTGGAATCCTGGTACCCTGGTCTCCTACCACAGTTAGATCAGCTAAACACTCTAAACACTTGTAGTTTTGAACCCAACGGCCTCGCCCATTACTTAAAGGCAATGAAAGGACAGAAATGAAGCCCAAGTGGAAGGGGCCTCCTGAGAAACTCTGTTCCACCTTCTTAGAGTTGTCCTTCTTCCCCTCAAATAATTCTGGGATAAAGGGGAAGATCTGAGGCTGGATTTTTCCAAGCATATGTACACTCGGCCCACTTCTAAGAAAAGAAAACTATTTTAGTAAGATTTAGGTTACATTTTGAGAACTAGCAATCTTCTGGGAAGTATTTAACACTAGTCATGATCAACAGAGCTAATATAGACAAACCTCTTAATCTTTGGAGATGTCCTTTTTCTTATCTCATGGTGAAAAAATTTGTAAAGACTTTTCCAGTTACAGTAATCTGTGAATTCAACAGTGGTTGGGAATGAAGAAGAAGGAGAGATTGTACAGAGGTAGTCTATAGTCACTCTTTAAACCCATTTCATCAATATGAAATATTTTGCTTTGGAACATTCAAAAACTAACCTCAGTCTCTCAGTCCTGTTTGGATTCACTCTGTCTTACTTAAAATATATAATAATGAAATACCAGTAAATGTACTCAAACCAAATAAACGACAACATTGCCAACAATCAAAACTGCAGGGTCATAAGCACCTAGAAGCATAAAGACATGATGGAGAACAAAACAAAACAAAAACTCAGTGGAACCAAAGAGAGCCAAGCCTTTCCAAACCTAACATTTAATATTAATCAATATAAGATCCTAAATTAACCAATTCACATGGAAGAAAAAGCTTTAATATAATGCTTCTGTTGACCACTTCCAAATGTAAAATGCATAGAACATAAATCTATAAATAACAAATTATTTAGTTGACACTTTCTAGAGTTAGTTTATAGACATTTTTAGAGCTAGTTACCTAGAACTACAGGTAGCCTAAAGAAAGAGCACTGGATATGATCAATCATCTCACAAAGGCCAAAATGCTCAGCATCTGGGTTTCAATAAAAGGGGATCTGAATTTACAAAATATAGAATGCTTGATGTGGCTATACGCATAGAAGTTAAGGTCCGAGTGATTGGCTCGAGACTATCACCATATGCCCAGAAAATTTAATTAAGTCACAGAAGAGGAACTAACCAAATATTAATGGAAGGTCTAGAAACTGAAAGTCACATATTATACAAAACATGTCCTATCCAGATATTTGATGAATCCATGGCCTTACTATTTATCATTCATTTACCTGAGCAGATCAATTGGCTAAAAAGAAATTAATCAGTAGAAGATAGAGTGCAGTGGAGATGGAGGTCATCCTAAAAATGAGGATGTGGTCTATCGTGATATAGCCATGCATTGAATTACGAATTACACTGCACATCCTAAAATCGTGTTGAGCCTCAATTTCTCCAGCTGGAAAATTCAAATTGGAAAAAAAATTCAGCGATCAGTTCATCTTACTCCAACATCCCAGTATTCTAAAGCAGACATGCTGTAGGTCATATATTCTCTAGAAATAGCACACCCGTTTTTCTTTGTGAAATGTAATGACTTGCCACAATTCAATCATGAATAAGAAAATGCTTAATTTGTTAAAGAGAAAGCTCTTGGGCATTTTTACCTGCAATGTGAATGAGAATTAATTATTTAGGGAAAAGGTGATTCAATGTATCAAAAAATAGTAAAATAATATCTAAAGAAGAAATTTAAATCACCCATATTTCTACCACCTAGAGATAACCACTGCATTACTTTTGTACTATACTTTGAATAGGTTACTTGAAATGAAGGATCATCTATAAAACAAAAGATATGTATAAATACAGGGGTAAACAGATTTCAGAGGTAATACAACTACTGTAATTAAAAGAACTTCTCAAACATTCCCTTAAGCACTTGAGAAACCTTTATTTGCATAAAAACAACCCATATGTTAATTGAAAATCATTCCAATCTACTACTTCAAACAAGTTTCTTAGGGATCAGAGACAACACTTACTTTGTCAGTCTAACTTTTCATACCAAATGGTTTTGAAATGAAATGAATTTCTTTTAAGATTTTCATTAATTCACACATTTATACACACTTCCAAAGTCCAAATTGGTATATTTAATTGTAGTGTAGGATGATTTAGAAAATTAAATCAGATAAGGAAAAGAAAATGACATTTTCAAAATCTTATATCTAATAAGGACATCTATGAGGTCTACAGTAAAAGCAAGCACTAAATTATAATATTAATATAATTTAACAATTCAAATTCAAGGTAATGATGTAACAAAATATTATACTAATTTTAAAAGAAAATAATTAAGATTTCTGTCTCTTTGTTATCCTACTATTTGAAAAGAGGTGCAAGATTTTAAAAATATCTGGATGGCATATCTAATAAATACAGGTAACATGGCACGCAGAAAGTTTTCTTTGCAGACCCCGTAATGACTGGGTTGGGGTGGGAAACAGATCCCAGAGAAATGAGCAGTCATCTTCCAGAGTTGCTTCAAGAGCTGATCTAGTCCTGAGTTGCTTCTCACTTGAACAACTGGACATATTTATTCCAAGATGAGTAGCAGTGGGAACTTATTTAACAAAGACTAATGATTCTCCTGATCAGCAATGAGAGGGCCACAAGTGTGTGTAAATGCAGAATACATATATTTAAGTTCTTGATTTTAATGTGTAAAAGTGACAATCATCAAGTACAAATTCAAGAAAATGGTCTTCCACCTATAAAATAAATGATTTAAATAAGGATGCAACCAGCTTGTTTGGCAACCTCACAGTAATTACTGGCATTAAAAATGGTTATGAGGGACTTCCCTGGTGGTCCAGTGGTAAAGAATCCGTCTTGCAATGCGAGGGACGTGGGCTCAATCCCTGGTCAGGGAACTAGGATCCCACATGCTACAAGGCAACTAAGCCCACACGCCTCAACTAGAGAGCCTCCATGCCACAAACTACAGAGCCCATGTGCTCTGGAACCCACGTGCCACAACTACACAGCCCACACGCCCTGGAACCTGTGTGCCACAACCAGAGAGAGAAAACCTGCATGCCACAACTAGAGAGAAGCCTGTGTACCACAACAAAGAGCCCGCGTGCCGCAGTGAAAAGAACCCACGTGCCTCAACGAAGATCCCGCGTGCTGCAACTAAAACTCACGCAGCCAAAAACAAAAAAAAAAAAGAAAAGAAACTATTTTAAAAAATGGTTTTGAAAATTAGCTAATGACAAGCAACAACCCTCCCCAGTTGGAAGGGAGGGAGGGAGGGAAAAAGAAAATCCAATGTATTATTTGCTATCATAACTATAATATTATACTAGAGAATGAATTAAAACATCATTCAAATACCATAGAAGATTTGTATTTGGTCCAAGCAAGAAACAAATGAACAAAAATGGGAAAGGCAAAAAGAGTGATTGATATCAAACCAATAACTGAACTTTTACTTTGGGGTCATGATGGGATAACAGAGACCAGATTTATACTTTATATGCTCACCTTAAGCAACAGGAAAACTGGAATATATATATTTATAATTCATATGAATAGATGTGAAAGTAAGTATTTTGATGAGTATATATACATATGCATACAATACATGTATATTCATACACCATATATTGGCTTGGCCAAAAAATTCGTTTGGGGTTTTCCTGAAGGAATTTTTGGCCAACCCATATATACATACACATGTATGGTGTATGAAGCAAACTTCAAAAAAAGTAAATGGCTTTCAAGTAGCTGTGCACCAGAACAAAATCCTACACTAATGAAAAGAATACAACAAATCTGGCAACAAACAAAGTAAACTATGCAATGTCCAGCAGCAATTGCAATTTTAAAAATTAAAAAAAAATGTGAAGTTCAAATTCAGTACATTTGCAGAATACAAAATTAATACACAAAAATCAGTTGTGTGTCTATACACTAATAAACTATCAAAAAGAGAAATTAAGAAAAAATCTTATTTACAATTGAATCAAAGGGAATAAAATACCTACAAATAAATTTAACCAAGGAGATGAAAGATTTGTACACTGAAAACTATAAGATAATGACGAAACTGAAGAAGACACAAATAAATGGAAAGCTATTCCATGCACATGGACTGGAAGAATTAATATTGTAAATATTTCCACAGTATACAAAGAAATCTACAGATTCAATGCAATATCTATCAAAATTCCAATGACATTTTTCACAGGAATAAAAGAAACTATCCTAAAATTTATATGAACCACAAAAGACTCCAAATAGCCAAAGCAACCTTGAGACAGAAGGACAAAGCTAGAGGCATCAACTCTCCTGATTTCAAACGATATTACAAGGCTAGAGTAATCAAAATAGTATGATATTGGCATAAAAACAGACATACTGACCAATGGAACAGAATAGAAAACCCAGAAATAATCCCACACATATATGGTCAATTATGCCATGGGGGAAGTATAATCTCTTCAATAAATGGTACTGGGAAAATTGGACAGCCACATTGAAAAAAAAAAGAAACTGGACCCCTACTGTTATACCATACACAAAAATCAACTCAAAATGGATTAAAGACGTGCACGTTAAGACCTATAACCACAAAACTCCTAGATGAAAACATAGGCAATAAGTTGACATAGGTCTTAGCACTGAAATTTTAGAGCTGACTCCAAAAGAAGGGCAACAAAAGAAAAAAAAATCAACAAGTGGGACTACATTGAATTAAAAAGCTTCTGCACAGCAAAGGAAACCATCAACAAAATGCAAAGGCAACCTATGCAATGGGAGACAATCTTGAAGAACCATATACATATTTTCCTTGTCTTACAAAGGGGTATATCCCAATAAACCGATAAGTTGAAAATAGCCTAAGTCAAAAATACACTTGATACATCTAACCTACCAAACATTTTAGCTTACCTCGCCTACCTTAAACGTCCTCAGAACACTTATATTAGTCTACAGGTGGGCAATATTATCTAATACAAAGATTACTACACAATACAAAGTTGGATATCTCACGTAATTTATTGAACACTGTGCTAAAAGGGAAAAGCATACAGAATGGTTGTAATTGTGTCAGTTGTTTACCCTGGTGCTCGTGTGGCTGACTGGGACCTGAAGCTTGCTTCTGCTTCCCAGCATCATAAAAGAGTATCATATTGCACATCACTGGCCAGGAAAAGACAAAAATTCAAAAAGTACGGTTTCTACTCAATGCGTACTGCTTTCTTACCATCATAAGTCAAAGTGTCATAAGGTGAACCATCATAAGTAGGGAACCATCTGTATCTGATAAGGAGTTAATATCCAAAATATATAAAGAACTCATACAGCTCAATAGCAAAAACAAATTCCAAATTAAAAAATGGGCAGAATCAACATTTTTCCAAAGATGACACCCAAATGGCCAACAGGTATATGAAAAGGTGCTCAATATTATTATTCATGAGAGAAATGCAAATCAAAACCACAATGAGGTATCACCTCACAACTGTTAGAATGTCTATCTTCAATAAGACAAGTGTTACTGAGCATATAGAGAAAAGGGAACCCTTGTGAACTTTTGGTGGGAATGTAAATGGGTGTGGCCACCAGGGAAAACATTATGAAAGTTCCTCAAAAAATTAAAAATACTTAGAACTACCATATGACCCAGCAATCCCACTTCTGAGTAGTACCTCCAATGGAAATGACAACAGGATATTGAAGAGATCTGCACTCCTATGTTCATTACAGCATTATTCACAGTAGTCAAGATATGGAAACAATCTAAGTGTCCATCAATAAATGAATGGATAAAGAATATGTTAGATATATATTTTACAGTAATGAGAGAGAAGAAAATCTTGCCACTTAGTACAACACAGATGGACCATTAGGGCATCAGGCTAAGTGAAATAAGCTAGACAGAGAAAGACAAATACTGAGTGGTATCATTCATAGTATCCCTTACATATGGAATCTAAAAAAAAAAAAAGTGTAACTCATTGAAACAGAAAGTAGAAAAGTGGTTACCAGCAGCTGGGGATGGGGGAAATAGGTAGAAGTTGGTAAAAGAAAACAAACTTTCATCTATAAGATGAGTAAGTTCTGAGGATCTTATATAAACATGGTGACAATAGTTAATAACACTTTATTTTGTAATTGAAATCTGCTAAGAGAGTATACTAAAATGTTCTCACGAAAACCAAACAAAACATAAATATGAGAGATGATGAATGTGTTGATTAACTTGACGGGAGAATTCTTTTACTACATGTATATATTAAATTGCTATGACGTACACTTTAAATCAATTTTTTTTTTTTTAATTACACTATACTAGGTGTGCTTTATTTATTTATTTATGGCTGTGTTGGATCTTCGTTTCTGTGCGAGGGCTTTCTCTAGTTGTGGCAAGCAGGGGCCACTCTTCATCACGGTGCGCAGGCCTCTCACTATTGCGGCCTCTCTTGTTGCGGAGCACAGGCTCCAGACGTGCAGGCTCAGTAATTGTGGCTCACGGGCCCATTTGCTCCGTGGCATGTGGGATCTTCCCAGACCAGGGCTCGAACCTGTGTCTCCTGCATTGGCAGGCAGATTCTCAACCACTGCGCCACCAGGGAAGCCCTGACGTACACTTTAAATATCTTAGACTTTTATTTGCCAGTTATACCCCAAAAAAGTTGAAATTAAAAAAAAAACCTGATTAAAAAAATGGTCCAAAGACCTCACCAGACACCCCACCAAAGAAGATTTATAGATGGCAATTAAGCATATGAAAAGATGCTCCACATCATATATCATCAGGGAAATGTAAATTAAAACAACAATGAGATATCACTACATACTTATTAGTGTGTGACGAAAACCTGGAACACTGATAGCACCAAATGCTGGGAGTATTTGGATCAACTGCAGGGCCTCTCATTCATTGCTAGTGGGAATGCAAAATGGTAGGCACACTTTGGAAGGCAGTTTGGTGGTTTCTTACAAAACTAAACATACTTTTACTATATGATCCAGTAACTGCACTCCTTGATATTTACCCAAAGAAGCTGAATGTGTGTGTCCACACAAAAACCTGAACGAGAATGTTTATAGCAGCATTATTCATAACTGCCAAAACTTAGAAGCAACCAATGTGTCCTTTAGTAAGTAGATAAATAAATTGTGGTACATCTAGACAACAGAATATTTGAGGCTAAAAAGAAATGAACTAAAGGCCATGATAAATATGGAGGAAGCTTAAATGCATATTATAAGTGATAGAAGCCAATCTGAAATGGTTAATTCCAACTGCATGCCATTCTGAAAAAGGTAAAACTGTGAAGACAGTAGAAAGATATATGAATGGCAAATAAGAATATGAAAAGATTCTTAACACAATTAAGCCTTAAGATGCAAATTAAAACTACAATGAAATACCACTACACACCAACTAGAACGACTAAAATTAAAAAAAGAAAAAGCAAGTGTCTTTGAGGATACAGAAAAACTGTTACTCATATGTTGCTGGTTGGAATGCAAAACGACATAGCTACTTTGGAAAACAGATTAGCAGTTTCTTGTAAAGGTACACATGCACTTAAAATAAAACCCAGCAATACACGACTAGGTATTTACCCAAGAGAAATTAAGACATATGTCCTCTTAAAGGTTTGTTCAAAAGCCTTTATAATAGCTTTACTCTTAATATCCAACTGTGAAGAACCCAAATGCCCAGCAAGTAGTGAATACATAAACCACAAACTATGGTGTATCTAAACAATGCAATACTACTTAGCAGTACAAAGAAACCACCTTCTAATACTTGCAATAACATGGATGGATATTGAAATTATTAAACTGAATGAAAGAAACCAGACAAAAAGATTACACACTGTTTGATTTCATTTATGGAGAAGGCAAAACTGCAACAAGAGAAAGCAGACCAGTGGTTACTAGGGTCTGTCGGTGGGGGAGGGAATTGAATTCAGAGGAGGACAACAAAGAAATTTAGAGGATGATGGAAAAGTTCTATATTTTGATTGTGATGGGGATTTGGATTTTCAAATCTTACAGAATTATACAATAAAGTTGGTGACTTTTGTATGTAAATTATACTTCAATTAAACTAATGAAAATAGAAGAAAAAAATCAATGTCTGAAAGCTAATCTTAAATACTTAGATTTGGACAATCCTCAAAGAGTCCAATAAGTAAACTATTATATGAAACTTTTTTTTTTTTTTTGTACTCTTGTTAAGCAGAGAACTGAGCAGCATGGATAGTTCTGACCAGCATAGTACCTCAGGAGGTAAGGAAGATGCCAAATTAAAAATCAAGGCAGGGGGAAGAGCCAAGGTAGCAGTGTGGGAAGATGCGGAGTTAGCGTCTCCCAACAACTAGGGTGACTGCTGGCCACTGGTGGGGGACCCTGACCCCCAAGGAGACGGAAGGAACCCCAGAGTGAACCGGTAGGATGCAGGGGGACCGAGGGGGGAGGAGAAGCGGAGGCCAGACAAGATCGGCGTCCCTGAGGCCTGGGAGATCAGGAGAGGAAGGCGGGAGGGGCCCTCCAGGAGGAGCAGGAGAGGAGAGGAGGGCATTTGCCCTGCCCACTCAAGCCCAGGAAGCCTGCTGGGCTCCCAGGTGAGGTCCCCTGCCCTCTGAGACCAGGGGTGGGGGGCACGCCTGGGCCCCTTCTGTTCCTTGAGCTTAAGCCCCACCTCCCACAGCTCCCAGGGCCATTTCCAGCCCTGTGGGTCCTGAGCATTGGCCCTGCCCACTGCCCAAACCTCACCCTGGCTTAGGCCCTGCTCTCCACAGCCAAGGCCTTTCCTCACCCCCCACCCCCTTTTTTTTTTCTTTTCCCTCCACCTCATTTTTACTACTGTGGTACTGGTGTACCATCCGGTTGTGGATTCATCTATATTTTTATTTTTACATTCTTTCTAACATATCTGTTAGGTTCCTAGTCTAATTTTATTTTTTACTTTGTTATTGTTCTTTTTGTTTTTTGCCACCCCACATGGCTTGTGGGATCTTGATTCGAGAGCCTGGGGTCGGGCGGAAACTCCTCGGTGGGAGCTCCGCATCTGAACCACTGGACTAATGGGCATAGAGGGAACCTACCTCAACATAATAAAGCCCCTATATGACAAACCCACAGCAAGCATCATACTCAATGGTGAAACACTGAAAGCATTTCCACTAGGATCAGGAACAAGACAAGGATGCCCACTCTCAGCACTCTTCGTCAACACAGTTCTGGAAGTCCTAGCCACAGCAATCAGAGAAGAAAAAGAAATACAAGGAATGCAAATTGGAAAAGAAGAAGTAAAACTGTCACTATTTGCCGATGACATGATACTATACATAGAAAATCCTAAAGATGCCAGCAGAAAACTACTAGAACTAATTAATGAATTTGGTAAGGTTGTAGGATACAGAATTAATGCACAGAAATCTCTGGTATTCCTATACACTAATGATCAAAAATCAGAAAGAGAAATTAAGGAAACACTCCCATTTACCACTGCAACAAACAGAATAAAATACCTAGGAATAAACCTACCTAAGGAGGCAAAAGGCTTGTACTCAGAAAACTATAAAACACTGATGAAAGAAATCAAAGATGACATAAACATATGAAGAAATATACCATGTTCTTGGATTGGAAGAATCAATATTGTGAAAATGACTATACTACCCAAAGCAATCTATAGATTCAATGCAATCCTTATCAAACTACCAATGGCATTCTTCACAGAATTGGAACAAAAAATCTTACGATTCATATGGAAACACAGAAGACCCCAAATAGCCAAAGCAAACTTGAGAAAGAAAAACGGAATTGGAGGAATCAGGTTCCATTACTTCAATCTATACTTCAAACTATACCACATTACTTCAAACTCTACCACAACGCTACAGTAATCAAGACAGTATGGTACTGGCACAAAAACAGAAATATAGATCAATGGTACAGGATAGAATGCCCAGAGATAAACTCACGCACATATGGGCACCTAATTCATGAAAAAGGAGGCAAGAACATACAATTGAGAAAAGACAGCGTCTTCAATAAGTGGTTCTGGGAAAACTGGATAGCTACATGTAAAAGAATGAAATTAGAACACTCCCTAACACCATACACAAAAATAAACTCCAAATGGATTACAGACGTAAATGTAAGACCAGACACTATAAAACTCTTAGGGGAAAACCTAGGAAAAACACTCTTTGACATAAACCACAGCAAAATCTTTTTTGACCCACCTCCTAGAGTAACAGAAATAAAAACAAAAATAAACAAATGGGACTTAAACTTAACGGTTTTGCACAGCAAAGCAAATCATAAATAAGACCAAAAAGACAACCTTCAGAATGGGAGAAAATATTTGCAAATGAAACAACAAAGGATTAATCTCCAAAATATGCAAACAGCTCATGGAGCTCAATATCAAAAAAAAAAAAAAAAAATCCAGTTAAAAAATGGGCAGAAGAACTAAATAGACATTTCACCAAGGAAGACATACAGATGGCCAAGAGGCACTTGTAAAGATGCTCAAGATCACTAATTATTTGAGAAATGCAAATCAAAACCACAATGAGGTATCATTTCACGCTGGTCAGAATGGCCATTATCAAAAAAGCTAGAAACAATAAATGCTAGAAACGGTGTGGTGAAAAGGGAACCCTCCTACACTGTTGGTAGGAATGTAAATTGATACAACCACTATGGAAAACAGTATGGAGGTTCCTTAAAAAACTAAAAACAGAACTACCATACGACCCAGCAATCCCACTACTGGGCATATACTCTGAGAAAACCATAATTGAAAAAGAGACATGCACCACAATGTTCACTACAGCACTATTTACAATAGCCAGGACATGGAAGCAACCTAAGTGTCCATCGACAGATGAATGGATAAAGAAGATGTGGCACATATATACAACGGAATTCAACCATAAAAAGAAATGAAACTGAGTTATTTGTAGTGAAGTGGACGGACATAGAGTCTGTCATACAGAGTGAAGTAAATTTGTAGTGAAGTGGACGGACATAGACTCTGTCATACACAGTGAAGTAAGTCAGAAAGAGAAAAAAAAATACCGTACGCTAACGCATATATGTGAAATCTAAAAAAAAAAACAAAAAATGATACCGATGAACCTAGCTGCAGGGCAGGAATAAAGAGGTAGACATAGAGAATGGACTTGATCACATGGGGTGGGAGGGGGAAGCTGGGGCGAAGTGAGAGTAGCATCGACATATATACACTACCGAATGTAAAATAGTTGGCTGGTGGGAAGCAGCCGCATAGCACGGGGAGATCAGCTCTGTGCTTCACGATGACCTAGTGGGGTGGGATAGGGAGGGTGGGAGGGAGGCTCAGGAGGGAGGGGATATGGGGACATGTGTATGCATATGGATGATTCACTTTGTTGTGCAACAGAAACTAACACAGTATTGTGAAGCAATTATACTCCAATAAAGATTAAAAAAAAAAAATCAAGGCAAGCAAACTCCAAGGCAAACAATCATTTGCAACAATCATTCATTCAAAAAAAATTTTTTTTTGGTCTAAATATTCTGTTACTTCTTCATAATTGGGAAGCTCCAAAATTAGACCCCTGAAGCAAAGTATAAGGAGAAAGAAAAATTCTAAAGCAATGAGATCACTTTTCCCTAATGTGATTCCCTAATAATGATTTATTAATTTATTAGGTTAGGACTCTGCTTCCATGAAGGGGGTGGGGACCAACATCTTGCCTTCTGGCATAAGGAATTAAAAATTAACTCACAAAAATATCATTTATAGCTGAGCAAGTTAATTAGATTAGATTTATTTAGTTTCCAAACTATTAAATAAAGTTGCCCATTGATGTTGAGATTATAGGTTGATCTGACAGGTCAGCAACTCTTCCTATTTTCATTACCTATTCTGAATGCTTCTAGAAATATTGTTCTGGCTGAAATCAATAGGAGCCGTTGCAGAATACAAGAAATGCTCTTGCATTAAAAAGGCATTTTAAATTGCTGAATTCATTTGAATCTCTAAAAAACTTAAACCAATCTTTTAAACTATGGGCACAAGGAGGTGGGAAAAAAGAGACAGCTTCGGGCTTCCCTGGTGGCGCAGTGGTTGAGAATCTGCCTGCCAATGCAGGGGACACGGGTTCGAGCCCTGGTCTGGGAAGATCCCACATGCCGTGGAGCAACTAAGCCCATGAGCCACAGCTACTGAGCCTACGCGTCTGGAGCCTGTGCTCCGCAACAAGAGAGGCCGCGACAGTGAGAGGCCCACGCACCGCGATGAAGAGTGGCCCCCGCTCGCCCCAACTGGAGAAAGCCCTCGCGCAGAAACGAAGACCCAACACAGCCAAAAATAAATAAATAAATAAATTTATTAAAAAAAAAAAAAAGAGAGAGAAAGCTTCATGGTTACCTAATTCCTTTGGACACTTTATAGGCTACAAGGCTATGGGAAGGTCTGTGCTGAGTGATGTGTGCAATGGGATGACTCTTCACACGCCACACTTTCCTAACTGTGGAATTTTCCGTGGACCCACTTTTTCAAAGAATTTTCTTCAGGAGTGGTTTCAGTTAAAAGGAAAAACTCATCCCAAACTCAACTGCTTATATGTTCCACAGCTAGACTCTCTTCTGAACTTCCAGATTTTCACATCTGGAGATGCGCTACCTGAGGGCCTGAAAGACAGAAGTGAAGGTTCTCGTGGACTGCCGTCTTGGATTCAGCTTCACAATTATCTTCCCTTAAAATTTGTTGGGAACTTTACTACCATGTTCAGCTGAGCAGGAATTTATGTTCTTCTACTCACTGGATGTGAACCACCCTGAAGTTCAGGCCAACCGTTATTTTCAATGAACTAATTAATCTCACAGGGTTGGGGTGAACATCAAATGAGAAAATGTCTAAGTATTTTTGTAAAATTTAAAGGATCTTTGATAAGGAACTTTCCTGCCCAAGATGAAGCCTTTGATTCTGTATATCTTGTATTGTAAGCCCCATGTTTCCTCAATTGCAAACACCTGTCAGATTTTTACCTTAAATTTGCCATCGCAAAACTAAGGAAATATATGTACATGTATGTATGTGTGAAGGTACGCATTTTCTACATATATAGGACATTGTAAAAATGTGGAAAAAGTAAGTTTTAATACTTCTACTCACACTCTCCTGGGGAGCTTTCACATGTGGACACATTTAACCAAATATAAAACAAATAGAATTCTGATTTCAAAACAACTGAAAGTTTCTTTCAACTGGCATCTAACTGGTGAAGAATCAAACACTGTGGAGGAAAGAGTAAACATTCATAAGTTGAATCCTACTGTAACAACAAGACAGGTTGGGTGCTTCCAATTCCGGCAGATGACCACATTACATAAGCAATATTCAATACAAAAACATTTCTGTACAAATTACGGGAGAGTAAATTGGAATGAATGTTTGTGGATTCCCCCCCCCCTCGCATTTAGGTTATGATTTAATTTGCCTCTGAGGTTATTAGCTGTACCTATGAAAAAGACATGTGGATTTACTTTCCACAACTTTATTAGATTCTCTTAAACAATCTACTTGGTCATTGATCCCTCTTAAAATATTTACATTAAGGGAGATATGTGAGGTGATTATATTAGATAAAACCTGGGTTTAGAGATGAAACTATCATGGATTTAAATTTCATTCGTAACCTAAGCAGTTGTGAGTCACTCAAGATTTATAAACCTTGAGAGTCACTGAAGATTTATAAACCTTGATTTCTTCATAAGTGGAACAGGATTCCCTTATATTAGTGAAGTTGGCATTGAACAGTTTGATGCATGCAGGCTTCTGGTTGAGAGCAGACTTCCATGTCAGTTTTCTTCTTTCTTCATTAGCAGAAGAGTCTTCTGTTTCACAAAAGGCCACATGGGTGAGGTCCACAGAAAATTCCAGTCTTGAAAGAGTGGAGTATGAAGAGACATCCCATTGCACACATCACTCAGCACAGACCTCCCCACAGCCCGTAGTCTTCCAATCTCACCCCTGCGCTAATTCAGTACCACCCTAGCAGCAGGAGTGGAATTTACAACTATCAAACAGAGGCATGTGACTTCTCTGTTGAAACCCCCCAATGGCTGTGATCCTGGATAAAGACAAAACACTGCAGTAGGGTGGAATCTCTACTTTCCGTGTCCATGGCCTCTCACGATGAACTAGGTTGGTGTGCAGTTTTTGAACAAGCCACGGCCCCGCCTCCTCCATGACAGAACCCTGTACAGGCAGCTTACTTTGCATGGGGCACGTGCTCACCCAGGCCCCCAACCTCCCTTAATTAACTCCTTACTTATCAGTTAGCTTTCAGCTCAATAGACAGGAAGGGGCCCTGAACACCTAGTTGGCCGGGTTTCCTTTGCATAATTTTTCCTCTACATGTTTCTCAGGACATAATTCTATGTTTATCCTTGTGGGGTGATTTTATTAATAGCTGCCTCCCTCACTGTGTGTGTTGCATGCTGTGTGAAAACAATAGTGTCTGGTTGGGGTCCCCATTTACTTCAGGTGCCTAATAGAGGCTGGGAACAGAGTGAGCTCTCAATCAATACTTGTTTAATGACCAAGTATGGGAAGAACACATGGACATGGATGAAGGAGTTACTTCATTTCAGGATTTTAATATGTATTTAATCCCTGAGTAATCACACTATGATAATTCACTTAAGTTCCAGAAGCATACTTTCCTTTATCTAACTGAGGAAAAGAATCCTTAAGGGAAAGAAATTGTACAGGCGAAATAAAGCTTGTCTTTCTAAACCTATAAACCTTATTTAATTCTAATTAAGTTAATACACCCCAATGCTGCTGCTGCTTTTCTTTTTCCTTTGAACAAATAACCTGCACCTACTTTGGTCAGCAAAACAAAAATACAAGCATCAATTTAGCATTAATTTCAATTAACTATTATTTAATGTGAACACTTCAGACACTGATTTTAATGGCAAAGTATTGATTTTGTGTATGTCTCAGTATACACAATATCACAACAAACAAGGATGAAAAAGCTATTCAACTCTCCCATGTCAGATGCTAACCCAACTCTGAGTTATGGGCTTTGACATATAAAAAGACAATGACTCAGTTATGCTTGGCTCAGGAGGGAGCAAATTTGGAATATAATCTGTTACTCTGCTTATCTCTTATGCTTGACAATGTAAGTCAGAGATAATTAAAAATATAGGAAATCAAACTTTGTGGAGGACTTTAATATTCCAAGAACTTGAGGCACACATTCAGCTGCGTTCCATTTCATTGCAGTCCTGAACTCAGAATAAAGATCATTAATTATGTTCATGTCAGAGGAAGTTATTTAACATCAAAATCTTCACATTGCCAATACCTAGCATCAAGAAAGTACAGCTGAAAAGAAATATAATTAAGCAGCAAGGGTCTGAATTACATTGGTAGAATTGGGAATTTGAAGTCTCACAGAAATTTTCAAAATAAACAGATTTTTAAGAGCAAAATCACCCTTGTAATCCATACAGATACTCTGTGAAAGATCACCCAAGCTTTATGACAATGTTGACCCAAAAGTCCCTTCCAGAATCTTCTTTAAACAAGGAGTCTACATTACAGTGAGGTCTTTCTATTATTACTAAGGATTAAACAGTCTTTGGGTAGAATCCAGAACACAGCGTTCCATTATGCAACAGCTCCCTAATCGGGGAGGGATTTACCTAAATATAAGGGACCACTTATTCATTCATGATGTAAACCTTCATTATCAACCTCTAGAAGAAGTTCTGGCTGAAGATGTAGAGGCCTGGAGGATTATTCTGACTTTGTCACTTACTTGCAGTCACCTTGAGCAAGTCACTTCACCTTTCTTGCTCTTGGTTTTCCACTGGCAGGAGAGATGGGGGTTGGACTGGCTGACTCCAACAAGATGCCAAGCTCACTTTTAAATTCAGACATTATTTCCCAGTCACATGGTAGCTCTGACCATTCACGTTGGATTTGGGTAACAACAATTCTCTAGTACTTACATGTTTACTGTGTATTACAAGTGTTGACAAACTTTTCCTATAAAAGGCCAGATGGTAAATATTTTCAGCTTTTTAGGCCGTAGAGTCTCTGTGTCACAACTACTCAATTCTACCATTCTTTTGTAGAGCAAAAGCAGCGATTGAAAATACATTAGTGAGTTGTTTTCCAGTAAAACTTTATTTACAAAAACAGGTGGTGGGCCAGATATGACCCATAGACTGGATTTTTCCAGCCCTCAGTGTATACCATACAACTACGATGATGGATTTGCAGATAAAAAACCTCAATTCTATCCCTAGACCCACCCAAATGGCTCAGACATATTTAACCAATATTTCCATTCCTCTTTTCAGAGTTCATTTCCTTATCTCTCACTCATTCTTTATTTATATACTGCTCTGCCTTTCTCTTTCTTTACAAAAGCCACTTCGCTGCTCTTACAGATTTACTCCCCAGAATTCATTAGAAAATAGTTCATAACAAAAATGCAATACTTTCTGGCAATGATGGATCCAAAGGCTTCCACGTCAGATTATCCTTTCCAGAAACTAAAGTTTTACCAACCAGATAAGGTTTTGCCTCTCAACGCTTGTAAAGGAATCCATTTCTCTCTTCAATAATCTGCGTCTAGGCTCACTCACTTACTGGACTTTACCTCTCAGAATAAACCTTTCAGAGAGGACAGCTAGCTACCCATATAACCTGTATATGCCTCTTCAAGGGGAATGCCTGGTATAAAATATACTGGAAATGACAAAATTGCAAACCAGAAATATGCAACAAATCTGGCTGTTGCTAGATTCAGAAAAAGACAGTAAGCAAAGGCAAAATCTGAAAAAAAGAGTCCTCTTCCCACCATATCAACCCCCAAGTGCAAGCAGAGTGCTAACAACTTCGTGTGGTTTCTCATGTTGAAGAAATGTTGATAGAAATGTTGATATTTGGACAGAAGCGATAAACACTGTGACATATAAATTATCTGTAATGAGTGAAGCTTCAGCTCCCCAAACTCCCTGCTAACTGCTCACATTCACAACCTTCAAACTCACCTCAGGGTCCAGTTTAGGAAAGTCTGCAAACAGTGCAACTAGCAACACCTTCAGATCCTAATGGGCACCTCGAGAGCAAGGTCTCCTGCAACACTGTCCCTCCTGAGGGGCAGTAGAAAGGAAAAGGAGAAAGAGGGAATCTACCCAGCTATTTGAGAGGATTACTCATCCAACACTTGGGTTAGTTTCTTTGAGTTTTTAGGACCTTCTTTATCTTGAGAAACATACAACAGGCTCATGAGTCAGACAAATCTGAGTGAGAGGGTAACATAAGGCTTTGTCCAGCCACCAAACTGGGAAGGGCCACCTACAGGCAAATGAGGAAAAAGTCCATTATATCAGTGCCCACCTACATCAGAGTGATGCTCACTTTTGCTGTGCAGTGCACGAAAGGAGGGGAGAGATAAACAAAAGATGGAGACATGCAAGTATAACCAAAAAAATAAACATGTTAGAAACTCTCAGCAGTGTGCCAAATAGGAAGAGCAATCTAAAAAGCCTTCTCTTCTGTGGTTGAATCTGGCTAGATGCTCATTGATTCCTCTTTCCTCCCCCATGGTCTCAAAGAAAGGAGCCCCAGGCTCTCTTCCATGAAAGATGGACCCTTGAAATTTGAGGTTTCTTGCATTCTCTCTTTCCTTGTTGCCCAGGCAAATGCAGAAGATTCAGGAAGAGGTTCTGTAAGATGCCAGTATCACAAGATGGAAAGCAATTCACATTGAAGGCTGTCTGTCAAACATCTGATTAGAATTTATATGCTTTGATGTTACATCATGGAGATTTTGTGCAATTTATTACAGCTGATGTTAACAGCCATAACATCATACTTAGGAAATTCAACCTTATGACATTTCCCAGTAATGAACAAGGACAGGTTACCCTTCAAAAGCACACCGCATTAGCACACGGCACTAGTGGTCCCAAGCGCACTTGAGAATAGCTCTTACAAAACTTTGTCTATTTGTATGTAACTGCGTTTCCATACTGAAAGCTAAAAAGAGAAAGAAAAATAGGCTATTGAGCTACTGATGCAACAATAAGTATCAACAGAATGGGAGTTAAATATTTCAACTTATTTCACCTCAAAAGTTTGTCAAGACATAATAAGAATAATAAATGACCTGCAAATTGGGCTTTATAAAATAAATATCAATGCAAGTTCAGTGAAGAGATGGAAAGAAATCTTTATGAGCATAGGTGATCTTTACCAGATGAAGTTCACTCTGGGGCTTTTTGAGAACTTAAAATTGAAATTGCTCATTCTCAGTCAGTGTAACTTCAGGAATTAAATTCTCTGCTAGCCAAAATGGAAAACCTCACAACTCATGAGCATTGGATAGACTACTCAGAAGAATGTTTTTCTCATCAGTGGAGAAAAATAATCTCTTTACTTAACAGTGATCTGGTTCCACCTATCAAAGCTTAAGAGAAACATGAAAAAGGATCAAACTGGCTCCAGGTAACTTAAGTACATCCTAGAACAAAGTTCAATAATATTTATAAAAATATAAAAAAGATCCAGAACTCAACAAGATCAATTCACCATTTTTGATAGCCAATCAAAAGTTACCAGGAAAACACCATTTATAACAAGCCCACAACTAACATCACACTCAATGGTGAAAAACTGAAAGCTTTCCTCTAAGATCAGAAACAAGACAAGGATGCCCACTGTTCCATTTTATTCAACATAGTACTGTAAGCCCTAGCCAGAGCAGTTAGAAAAGACAAAGAAATAAAAGGCAGTGAAATAAGCTGTCTTCACCAAAAACCTTATAGAACTAATAAACAAATTCAGTAAAATTGCAGAATACAAAATCAATATACAAAAATCAGTTGCATTTCTATACACTAATAATGAACTATCAGAAAGAGAAATTAAGGAAACACTCTCATTTACAATTGCATCAAAAAGAATAAAATATCTAGGAATAAATTTAACTAAGGAGGTGAAAGACCTGTACACTGAAGACTACAAGACATTGATGAAAGAAATTGAAGACACAAATAAATGGACAGATATGCTGTGCTCATAGATTGGAAGAATTAATATTGTTAAAATGTCCATACTACCAAAAGCAATCCACAGATTCAAGGCAATCCCTATAAATAATTTTAATGACTTTTTTTTCACAGAAATAGACCCAAAAAATCCTAACATTTGTTCAGAACCACAAAAGATCGCGAATAGCCAAAGCAATCTTGAGAAAGAAGAACAAAGCTGGAGGCATCACACGCCCTGATTTCAAACTATGTTACAAAGCTATAGTAATCAAAACAGCAAGATACTGGCATTAACACAGACATAGAGATCAATAAACAGAATAGAAAGCCTGGAAATAAACCCACACATATATGGTCAATTAACTTACAACCAAGGAGCCAAGATTATACAACGGAGAAAGGATAGCCTCTTCAGTAAACAGTGTTGGGAAAACTGGACAGTCTTATGCAACAGAATGAAAGTAGACCACTGCCTTATACCATACACAAAAATCAACTGAAAGTGAATTAAAGACTTGAACATAAGACCTGAAACCATAAAACTCCCAGAAGAAAATATAGGGGGTAAGGTCCTTGACATTGGACTTGGCAATGATTCCAAAAGCAAAGGAAAGACAATCAAAAATAAACAAGTGGGACAAAAATTATCAAGCATACATAAAGAAGGAAAATCTGACCTGTAGAGAGGAGGAAAACCAATCAATTGAAATCAACCCAGGAACGATACAAATGATAGAGTTAACAGACAAGGTCATTAAAACAATCACTATAACTGCATTCCATATGCTCAAGAAGCTAGAGGAAAGCCTGTGCATGGTAAGTGGAGACATGGAAGACTGGAGAAAAATGATGAAAATAGTACTTCTGAAAATGAAAACTATAACGTCCAAGGTGAAAAGTACACTGGATAGAACTAAAAGTAGATTAGAGATCTCTGAAAAGAATATTTGTGAATTTGAAGATTTTTTTAAAATGACACTTCTGAGTCAATGGTTTGGAATGTACCTGAGACTCTGCATCTCTAACATGTGCCTGGTGCAAACAGCGCTGCTAGTCTCAGAACAATCCGTGAAGCAGCAAGGGACCAGAGTCATACATGGTACCCTAGACAACAGAACCAGGCAACAAGGTTAAGATTTCAGGGTGGCAGAAAGAAGGCAGAATCATGAAAACACACCCCACAATACAACAGTGAGGGTTCCGTTAGAGGTGTTGAAAAAGTCACCAGTATTCAGTCATGTCGTAGAGAGGCTGGAAATACAACACTTCTGAGCTTCCTTGCAATGCTAAAATTAGATGATTCACTAAACTTAAACTTCAAGAAAATATGTTTTATAAACTCTCAGTGTTGGAAGGTGGCCATGGAAAGGATATACTGGCCTAGTGAAAACAATACAAGGGCAATAGGCTAGGGAATAACTTCACTAATGAAGGCAGCAGCATCCATCTACCCAACAGATATTTATTAAGCTATCACTGTGTGCCTGGTATGGGGAAACAATAACAAATAAGACTGGCATTCCTGAACCTGGCAAAACGATCATTTTTAAAATGCTGTGGATAGGACGAGGGAAAATGGAAATGTTTTCCTACCCATAAGCATTCCAAAACACTGAATGATATAGGAGATACCAGTCTTCATATTCACAAGAGCCACTTAACTACAAAAGACAGATTAGCTACAACAGATCAAATCCATAGTCGGGGAACACACTGTAGTTTCTCTAGGAATTCTCACAGAGGTTTTTTTTTTTTTTTTCCTAGTTACTGTGCCAGAATAACGTAAGAATGACATTTCTCCTGAACTAAATGTCAACTTTGTATTGATTAACACTTCCTAGGTGGAAGTTACGTGTTTTTTGCTTTCTATCACAGTACATCCAATATTATACATGTAACATGAATTTGCTATACTGTCATCTTTGCAAGTAAAACGATGCCACTATAGATTTATTAGCCTATGTATTGCTCTAATCCCTTGAAAGGAAATAAGCTGTCACAAACGCTCAGGATAAGGAAGGTTACTTTTTACTTCAGTGCACTTCATTAGAGAAATAAAGACATAAATGGAATTTCTTGATCCATATAATACCTGTCACAAAACATAAAAAATACTTTCTCATTTAAGACTAAGTCAATTTTCTCCATGTCATTTGCCTTCCTTTATGGTTAGGATCATACGTATCACACCACCGTGTGACAGGAATTTGGGAAATTTGGAAGTCTTGGGTTTACCTCAAGTCTTTCTTAACAACTAGTTCTTTCTTCCAAGGAACCGGGCAAATTCCATAATCATAAGATTATAAGAAACCCAGCAAGCTCAGCTGTCATGTTCTGATACCTGAGCCAAGAGATTTTTTTTTTTTTTTTTTTTTACATGAGGTCATTTTCTGATACTTGAACCAAGAGGTTTTTTTTGTTTTTTGTTTTTAACATGAGGCAGTGGAGCATGAAGCAGTGGCCCTCAAACTTTAGCATACACCAGAATCACCTGGAGAACCTGTTGAGCCACAGATGGCTGGGCATTCACCCCCAGAGTATCTAATTTAGTAGGTCGGGGATGAAGCCTGGGGATTTGCATTTCTGATTCCCTGGCGATGCTGCTGCTGCCTTCTGAGGATGCTACTTTGAGAACCACTGGCATAGAAGTTGAGAACCTGGGTGTTCGTATAACATAAAACTGGGTTTGGGTAGTTATTAATCACGTTGTGATCTGCATCCAACTCCCTTGAGCAAGTACTGGTAAGCCGTGGCTTCTTCATCAGTAAAATAAAATTAATAACTGTTATCAATGTCATTTTTTTTTTTTTTTTTTTTACTGATGAGAGAATTATACAGAATAATGCTTTTAACAAATTTATCATTGCATGTCAGGCTGTAGGCATAAATAAATGTTAGCCAACTCACCATCATTAACAGCAGTTAATCATGTAGATAGTAGCTGTGTAGCCTTTGGGGAAGGAGAGCCTAGGTTTCATAACCAGGTGAGTCATTTCCCAGCTCCTCACTGTACAAAGCTCTTCCCTGCCTATCCATGAGCTCTGACCCTCAAAGCTAAGGATTTTCTTGGGTAGCTTCTAGTCAATGAGCTTTGCTTTTGCTTTCTCTCATCTGCTGATAAAATCTTTTTGAGCTCAGGGAAAAAAGAAAGGGAAAGGAGAACTGGGCAAATCGGTCAATAGTCGGCAGTACAGTAAGGCTGAGGGTAGAGGGAGGACCCATATTCTTAAGAAGACTGATCTGTAAGGCTGTGTGCCGATGAATACCTTGGAGCCTCCCTCCTTGGCTGCTACAGAGTAGAAGTTGGTTGAGCAAAGCTTTTCTAAACAGTATGCAAGAGTGTTTAAGTTTATACAGGCGCACTAGGCATCAGACAGCCTGGTCCCTAGCCGAGGATGGAGCTACAAAAAAAGTTGCAGGGCATCAACTCATCTTCAGTCAACATACGGGGTTCCAGATGTGAGGAGAGAACTTTTATTAGTTTGAAAGACTTTTCTTATCGACTGAAATTATACTATTTCTCATATTTCATCAGCAGAAGAGAGTAGCAGACTGAAAAAAAGTGACTATCTCTTTAATGTGGAAAACAATTAGACTTTAGTTAAATTAGTATAACAGAGCTTGAGTACTTAACATTTAGAATATATTTCCATGTTTAGGAGGTCTCAGCTTATTATTTAATAACTAGAGACTTGGAAATCTGCTTAGAATATGATTTCCGCTTTGTGGTATCTATGACTACTCTCTCTTTTATTTTATGAACTCACTGTAGTCAGATGCATGGCTGCCGCTAGAGTAACAGGTTCTATTTCTTGAGGAAATTAAAATATTTGTACCAAATAAATTCTTCCTGTTCCTACAGGCATTTAGCACAATAGCAAATACACTGCATGCTTTTTGGTTCCTTTGTTCAATCAGACACGGTATGCTTAAAGTTCTTTTCAGTTCTTCAAGACGTGTGGAAAAATATTTTGTATCTCTGTAGAAAGGCACCCGAGTTCCAATTAAGGTGAGCAAAGTAAAAGCTCATGCTGATCTAGCACTTCCTGTGTGCCAGGCACTATTCTAAACAGTTCACATGCATGAACTTATTTAAAACAAGACCAGGCTGTAGTTTCATTATTCTTGTTTTTAAGACGAGGAAACTGAGACAGGAGCAGGTTAAGTAATTTAACCAAAGAGTCACTGCTAGTAAGTGACAAAGCCAGGTTCTAAAACCCACGCAGTCTGGTACCCTGATTCCTCATAACATAGTCATGTATAGAGTATGCATCTTCCAACCTGATAAGCATAACTCTGTTCTTGATATAGGTAACGTAAAGCCCACCAGCAGCCCATCAGTTGAGTGAGCTAGTAAACTCCATGTAAAATATTGATGCCTTTTCATCTGGTTTGGAAAAAACTCATACAGATATTTAAATATTTCTAGGTATTCACCCAAGTCCTAAGGTATTCCTAGGTACTTGATGAAGCATCATTAGAACTATTAATAAACATTCCAACACCCTAAGCCATCCATCTACTGATTACCCATGCTGCCGTGCCATCTCTATTTCAGGTAATTCAGGGGGCTTAGTGGTTAGACTATTTCACAAATGGAGAAACTTGACACTCAAGATACACCACTCATATATGGATCACTCATTCGGTCATGCCCCCTTCATTTCATAAATTTCTGGAAACTTTTTGGCCAGAGCATTGTAGGTGGAGGGATTTGAAACACAGGGCAGTCCAAGATTTGTCTGAATCTTATTCAAAATTTGTGACTGAGTTTGTAACTGCTATTCACTCTGCTTTAAAAAAAAAAAAAAAAAAAAAAAGCAATAAAGATGTTTCTAAGTCTTTAGAAAAGCAGTGATTTAAACTGCAAAATTATGGACACTAACAAAGAAAATAAAGTTTGATGTCATTTCTGTATTAAATGGGAACCCTTTGCAGTCATTCAGTAAAATGAAAGGTATACAAGATTTTAACAAAAAAGTCATCCAAATAAAATGTCTGCTTTATAATTCAATTAACTCTTCATTGAACTCTAATTGGATTATACTTTGCTGCCCCCCTTTCCCAGAGGATATTTTTAATGAATTAGATATACAAGTTAGAGATTACATAATCATCTCGTAGCATGGTTATCTGGAGGCAGTTCTGAAGATTCTGACCTCCGGAGCTCTTCCCATTTTCAAAATTATCATTCAGACAGTGGTCAAGCAATATGAGGCACATTCTCATCCCACAATGCAAGTAAATTCACGTCTATAAATAAAATTAGCCAAAGAAATTACATTTGAATGTCCTTATGCTTTAATGTCCTTAGTTTTTCGTTTTCTTCTCAATTCTACTCTAAACCAATGACCACAACTCAGTTATTAGCCTGTTCTTTATCTCCCCTTTTCAGGGATATTTATTATACAATCCACAAACCATAATACAGTAACCTCTATATGTGGGCTATACAACAATTGGTTTGGAGTTTGGTCAACCTAGATTTATGTCCTCTGGCTCCCTGACCTCAGACAAGTTAATTCATCTTTGTCACTCTTAGTCTCCTCATCTGTAAAATGGGAGTAATAAAAACACTACCATTTGTTGTCAAGAATAAACAAATCGATGCAAGTTAAAGGGAGCAGAACATGCCACACCAATACGGGATTGTAGGAATCCAGGACATACCCCCCTAAAATATGCCACTTTGGTATATTGATTATTTTGAGCTGTAGGCGCTTGGAAAACAGCAAACTCAGGGAAAGGATTTCTCTGAACTCCTCTTATCTACCTAAAGATGAATCCTCCACAAGGAACTGGATTGCCATAAATCCCCTCTCTTATCCCAGAAGAGACTAGAAGTGGACCCCATACCCAGACAAACTATCACAGACTATCAAATTTCCCACCTCTTCTTCTAAAGGTCCATTCATCTTTCTTAAAAATTGTTTACTCTTCCCTAAGAGGCCTACAATCTCCACCTCCCTTTTTCCTATTAAGAAGATATTTAATCCTGAATTCTAAAGCCATCTCTTTGAGAGTTACTCACTTTTCTTAGGTATCTCCCACGTATACATCAAGTACGCATGTTAACAAATATTTACGTTTTATTCTTGTTGATCTTTTATTACAGAGGTCTCAGCTAAGAACTCAGAAGGGTAGAGGGAAAATTATTTTTCCACTCCTACAAAGTCATTTAGCAACAGAGCCCAGCACACAGCATATGCTCAATGAAATGCTAGCAAACAGAAAAGACCAATGCAAGCTTAAGCCACGTATGTGTTAAAGAACTCATGAATATTTCAAGACAAGGTACTTGAGAAGGTGGCTCTGGGACTGGTCTCTGAAAGTCCCTCCACCCTCAACGTTTCCTCGCTTTCACACGTCTACAGGCTCATGGGAAGGCAGATCATTGTTAAGATATGATCCCTCCTTTAAAATTATGTCTAAAAGGAAATATGTCATTTGGGCTGTTTCCTGCAGACAGCACTTTCCTTATGCAACTCTCTGAATAGGGCTTGAAACAGCATTTTCTATTCTTTATTTTCCTCACTGCCTTTCACACTTGCCCTCCTCTTAAGGTGACATTTTATTCCAGTGAGATTCTAAGTCCCTGGATAGAGTACCTGAAATGTCCTCTTCTCTAACTGAGTAGCAAGAAACCCTAACTAGATGCTTCTGCTTCCCTTTTTCTCTGTAGCTATTTCAGTGATCCAGAGCTCTGGTGTTTCAGGAACTGTGCATCTCTGATGTCAAAGAGGAATCTTCTATTGACAAGTAACCCTACCCCTCCTGCCACAGGGTAAACCCACAGTCCCCGGGAGGGTGCAGTTCAGTCCCCAAAAGGTGGCCAGTGCTAAGAATCATCCCTCCACCTGCTCTTCCAACTGCATACCCAGGGGCCTCCCCACAAACCAAGCCAGACCAACCCTCCAGGAAGCCATGTTCTCTGTACAAGCCTAACTCATCCAGACCTGTATCCTCTGGCTCCTTTTCCTTTCTTGGGATGTCTTACCCTTTCTGAACATCTGAGAGGTCTCCCTCCATACTGCTACACTGTCCCCCAGCCATCATCACAATCCCTTCCCTCCTGAGCTAGGGGAGGGTAGGGAATCAACACAGATGTCAACTGTCCAGCTCAAATGGACTTGGCCAGTCACACTATATTTGCATTGGGTCCTGGTTACTGTACACAGATCATTGGACTTTTTATTGCCCTTCATCACAGACATATGCGCCTGGTTCCTGCGTTTAAAACTGCCAAATCTGAGAAGAGAGCATCACTTGTGATGGCTTTATGCTTCTCAAATTACATGGCTACTCAAGTCTGGAAGGAAGTCATAATACTCAAGTTTTAGTATTATTTTTATGCTTTAGTCTAGAGTAGTTATAAATCAAGTACAGATGCCTCTATTTGTGAGAGTTATTTGTCCAGTCAATGCTTTGGGGTTGGCTCTTTTTGGATAATTCAAGTGTAGGCCAAATATTTCAGTGGTTTGTTTTTCTCAAACTTGCTTGATTATCAGAAGCACCTGAGGTAGCTTCTGATACACACAGATCTCTAATCCCCACCAAAGACTTATTAAACTTCTGGAGATAGGGTCAGAAAATCCTTCTTTCCCCAAGATGTTCCCCAAGTGATTTGGGTAATGAGTCCAATTTAGGAACAAATGAGCAATGATGGAATGAGATCATTCAAGGAACACGGTAAAATCTTACCCAGAGGAAAATCTTTCCCTTTGCCTACCCTTGGCAGGTTCCTAAATCTTGTTGTACGGCTCTTCAGCTTTAGGGGGAACAGGTGTGTATAATCAAACTGAAGATGACTCTTAAAGGAAAGAGTCAAACATGCCATATAAATAGTGTCTGGGCAATGTAGCCAATAACCATATTTGAATATTTTGATCATTGCTCTATTGTACCTATAAACTAAGGCAATTCCCTGAAGAATGCACTTTCAGAAATATAATAAATTGGCAACTGGATTCCAGTTAGTCCTCTTCATCACCTTAACCCCCTGGAGTCACTTTCCCTCAAGAGCCCCTGCTAGGGTGGCCAACTCTCCCAGATTGCCTGTGATGGACGTTTCCCAAGGATGCAAGACTATCAATCTAAACCTGGGACATCCTCGGCAAATTTTTGCTTATTGTTTCTTAGTCATAGAAAAAGTATATCAAGAGCCTTGAGGAAGCAGAAGAAGATAAGGGTGACTGAAGGTAGGCCACCTGCAGCCTTAGGGGGAGACGCCTTTCACAAAACATTTTCTATATGGCGGGGCTGTGAAAGAAGCACATTTCAAGAATACACCTGGGAATATATGTGTTTAGCATGAGAGGAACTATAGTTTTACGGTTATATGTCCAAAGTGTTTTCATAAATAGTGTTGCTTTTGGTGTTTATCCCTAAGTAACAGTACAAAACAGTGAAAACTTGATTTTAAACTCATCTTCTTTTTTAACAGGTCATGATAAGTTTCTGTTTTTTGTGAGTTGAAGAGCATATCCCCAAATTCAAATCCAAGTTTCATTTCTGAAACTTCAGAATGTGACCTTATTTGCAGTTAGGGTCTTTGCAGATAAAATTAGTTACAATGAGGTTTTCCTGGATAAGAGTGGGCCCTAAATCCAATGACTGGTGTCCCTATAAGAGGAGAGTCCCAGAGACACAGACGCACAGAGAGGAGAAGTCCATGTGGAGACAGAGGCAGAGACTAGAGGGGCGTGTTAACAAGCCAAGGATACCAAGGATCATCAGCAACCGCCAGAAGCTAGGAGAGAGGCTTGGGACAGACCCTCCCCAGCACACTCCGGAAGGAACCAGCCCTGTTGACACCTTGATTTCAGGCTTCTAGGCTCTGAAACTGTGAGAGGATAAACTTCTACCCAGTTTGTGGTAATTGGCTATGTCACCCATTGAAAAGTAATCTGCTGTATAAGTGGATATATTAAAGGGCATTGGAAAGACCCCTGCAATGAGAAAAGAGAGTCTAAATTCTAATCCCAGTATTGTCTTTGACTCATTTTTTTTTTTTAATTTGAAACATGTTACTTACTGGCTTCTAATTTCCTCATTTGCAAAATGAGAGGATGGAGTAGAACTAGACGATTTCCAAAGAGTTTCCCTCCAACACCTCATAGTCCACGATCTGAGAGAAGCTTTTTATTATCTTTGTATTATCACTGTGTCCATGGGTTTACCAGTCACTTCCTACTCACAATGCATACCACAGTGTCTCAGAGCAAACAACTTGAAACCCCGTACATCTCTCTGCTCCTGCTTTAAAAAATACTCTACGAAATTTGACCCAAAACACGCTGGCTGTGGAGGAGAGAGGGTCTGTCTCCCCCCAAGTATATTTCTGGTTGACTTTCTCCTGAGCATGAGTAATAATAATAATAATTAACATTTATTGACTACTTACTAGGTTTTACTCTCTTAAGTGCTTTGTGCATATTATCTCCTGTAATCCTCACACAGTCTAACGAAATTGACATGAAATATTATAGAATTGCTTACTTGGGCTCCTCATATCTAACCAAATAACTCACAGGATAAACTCCAGGGCATATAAGCAGAGTTTGGGCTGAAAGCCACATCTGTCCACAGCTACGTAATCAGTCATATGTTTGGGGATGAAGTATGGATTCTACATTCCTCTCCCTCAGAAGGCCTACGTGCGTTTTAGACAGCAAAACCGTCGAAGTATAAGAGCATGCTGTTCCACAAGCTGGCTTCCCAAACTAACCCCCACAGTGGCTGACATCTGTGTGAAATGCCTTGTACATATTTTAGGAGATCAGACACTTCAAACACAATATTCACCTGCATCTCTTCTTCGAGAAGCATTGAGTACCATTTCCCTCAACCCCTGATGAATGGTAGAGTCTAGGTGGGTTAACAGAGAGGGCACAGGTCAGAAGATTGTGTTAGTACGCTTAGCTGAGTCTCCTTGGCCAAGTCATTAATTTCTCTATATCTCTGTTTGATTGATTCATTTTTACCATATATATTACCTCGATGCATATTTGTGCTAGGCCTTGCACTACATACTAGGGATAAATTAGTAAACAAAATGGAAACAGAACATATGGCTTACTGGAGAGACAGAAATTAAACAAATAAAGTTGTATATTTATACACTGATATTAACATATCAACACATAATTAACACATGATATTAGCAACACCAAGGACTATAAAGGAAAAGTGTCTGTGCTAACATTCTAAAGAGGGTCCAGATTCCAATGGAATTCAAGGAAGGTCACTCTGAGGACATGAAAGTAACATGCAAGTTAAGCAAAGGGGAAAGCTTTCTAGGAGTCTTAGGTGAGGGAAGGAACTTAGTGTTTTGAAGGAAGCTAAAGCAAGCAAGCACACCACAGTAAAAACAAGGAGGAGACAGGCATGGGATGAAGTGGCTGCATTTTTATCCTGAGTTTAATTGGCAGATATTAAAATTTTTATGACTGTGAAATGAGAAGAGTGGTATTTATTTCATTATTTCCTACCTAAGGAATAATGCGATAGTGTTCATGAATATGCCTTATATAAGTGTCATACAAAATAAGATATCTCTTGCTACAAGTATATTTTTTTCAATACGTATATAAAACGTAGAGTCTACCTCTTCTGTTTCAAGAATTGTCCAAAGATAGCCGAGAGGAAGATGCTTTAATATTACACTTCAAGAGAGCTAGAGTACTTGGTAAACCTGATTCTAAATCATTTACTTCTAAATAATAGATGCTAGACAATTTTATGACAGGCATATTAATTATTAATTTGGATAATTTAAATTGATTTCAAATTATACTATATCATTTTCTATTAAATCTCAGAAAGACTGCAAGGAATTCATTAAATTCCAAATCATTATCATTAATTTTCATTGAGATGCATGGATACCAAATACATTCCATCCCTTAAAGTCAGTGATTTCCAGGATCGGTTTGATCAAATTACTGTGACTATGAGCCAGGTCTTGGCTGTGCGCTTCACAAATAACAATGGCTTGTGTATCAGAAGGCCAGCCTTCTGAAATATCCAACAGATGTATCCAACAGGATGACTATTATGTTAGACTTACTATTTTTAACACCCTTTATTAGGTATAATAGAAATACAACACATATTTAAAGTGCTCAATTTGATAATATAGGACCTGGTATATGACAATTATAAAATCACCATGATCAAGATAATGAACATTCACAATAGCCTAAAGTGGAAACAGCCCAAATATCCTATGATACATGAGTAGATAAATATAATGTGGTGTATGAAATTCTTACACTTGCTACAATGTGGATGAACTTTGAAGCATTATGTTAAGTGAAATAAGGCAGATACAAAAGGACAATATCCATCACCGCTAAAAGTTTCCTACTGGCTCTCTGGAAGCCCTCCACCCCATCCTGTCTTGCTACCACTCCCCACCCCCCTCTCCACCACTCACAAAGCCACAGGCCATCACTCATCTGCTTTCTGTCACTAGAGATTCAACTGCATTTTCTAAAGCTTCATATAAATGACATCACAGACTGTATACCTGACTTCTTTCACTGAACATAATTATTTTAATATTCATCAGTGTTGGTGCCTGCTTGAGAGTTCATTCATTTTTAATTGCTGGGCGCTATTTTGTTATGTAGATATCACAATTTTTTTATCCATTTACCTATTGATGTATATTTGGATTGTCCCCAGTATTTGGCTATTAGAAATAAAACTGCTATGAACATTTATGTACTAGTCTTTGCAGAGATGTATGCTTTCTTTTCTCTTGGGTATAAACCTAGGAGTGGAATGGCTGGGTCATATTGTGAATGCCTAATTTTTTATTGCAGTAAAATATATGTAACATAAAGTGTACCATTTTAATTATTTTAAGTGTACAGTTCAGTGGCATTAAGGACATTATTGTTGTGCAACCATCACCACCATCTATCTCCAGAACTTTTTTAACTTTTCAAACCAAAACTCTGTACCCATTAAAAATGTCTCCCCATTCTCCCCTCCCCCCCACCCATGGCAATCACCATCCTACTTTCCCTGTAAACTTCTCGGTACCTCATGTAACTGGAATCATGCAATATTGGTTATTTTATGTCTGGCTTATTTCACTTAACCTAATGCTTCAAGGTTCATTCCTGTTGTAGCAGGAGTAAGGATTTCACACACCACATTTTATTTACCTATTCATACTTCAATAGATATTTCCGTTGTTTCCACCACTGGCTTCTGTGACCAGTGCTGCCAACAATGCTGGTGTAAAATATCTGTTCGAGTCCCAGCCTTCAACTGCAGAAGTGGAATTTATACATCATACGGTAATTCTATGTTCAATTTTTTGAGGAACTGCCACATTGTTTTCCACAGAGGCTGCACCACTTAATATTCCCGCAAGCAATGGGCAAGAGTTTCAATTTATTTTGAATGCCTTTTTAAGAAACTGCCAAATTATTATATATCTCATCTAGCAGTTCCTGTTCCTCTGTATTACTGCAAACACTTGATATGGTCCGTCTTTTTCATTTTAAAGATTCTCACAGGTGTGTAGTGGTAATTCATGGTGGTTTTAATTTGAATTTCCCTAATGACTAACTGTGCTGAGCATCTTTTTTATGCATTTATTTGTGCAGTTAGCTGACACGACCACAGGGATCACACCTTGTTTCCCATCCCTCAGGAAGATCTGTTCTTAGTTGCCTGATTTTCAGTGTCTTAAAAAAGCATTATTTTATATATTTTCTTTTTCATAACAGTTGTTTCAGATAAGAGCCTAAATCTGGTACCTGTTACTCCATCTTGGCCAAAAGTGGAAGTCCAAATTTACTATTTTTTTTTTAAACTGTTCTTAATTAATTAATTAATTTATTTATTTATTTTTGGCTGTGTTGGGTCTTCGTTTCTGTGCGAGGGCTTTCTTTGGTTGTGGCGAGCGGGGGCCACTCTTCATCTCACTGTCGCGGCCTCTCTTGTTGCGGAGCACAGGCTCCAGACGCGCAGGCTCAGTAGCTGTGGTTCACGGGCCCAGTTGCTTCACGGCATGTGGGATCTTCCCAGACCAGGGCTCGAACCCGTGCCCCCTGCATTGGCAGGCAGATTCTCAACCACTGCACCACCAGGGAAGCCCCAAATTTACTATTTTTAAGCCAAGGTTGTTATCTGAAAGTTTTTAAACTAATTAATACATTTCCTTATCCTGGTCTTTTATAATCCATTCGTGAATCAATCTATAAACATATTGTCAAATATATACTAAACATCTATAAAAGAGCTAACTACTTTTTTTACTTTTAGTACTTTCAAAAATATCAGCAAAGACAGGTGTCCACTTACAAGAGGCTTATAAATCCATTGGTCAGAAAAAGCAGAAATAGTTATTATACAACATCATAAGCTAGAAGTAAGGCAGACAGAAATACTTAGTAAGCTGACGTTTTCATTGTTGTCCACCCAGGTTTGCTCTGATCTGTGCTAGGCACTTGGAGAACCAAAACGAAAAACACAGGATCTCTGCCCTCTAGGAGCTTACATAGTAATGGAAGGAAATAGGAAATACTTAAATAGGATCATGTCAGATAAGCAGTAGAAGAAAATAAGATAGAATAATCAAATATGATTTGGGAGGAACAAGAGTGACTTTATATGGGGTAGCCAAATAAGTCCTAAGACCTAAATGATGAGAAGGAACCAGCCAGCTAAAGATTTGGAAGAAAAGCCTCAAATCACTAATCATTAGGGAAAGGCAAATGAAAACCAAAATGAAGTATTACCTCAATACCTGTTAGACTGGGTATCATGAAAAAGATAAGAGATAACAAGTGTTGGTGATGTTGTGGAGAAAAGGAAACCCCTGAGCACTGCTGGTGGGAATGTAAACTGGTGCAACCACTATGCAAAGCAGTATGGAGGTTCCTAAAAAAATTAAAAATAGTAGGTCTGTGTCTTGAACGACCTTGGGGGCGGAGTCAAGATGGCAGACTAGGAGGAGGTGGAATTTGCATCTCCACACAACTAGGGCACCCACCAGGCATCTACGAGGCACTGGTGGGGGACCACAGATACCTAAGGGGACAGGAGGAACCGCCAGAGACTGGATAGAACGTGGGGTGAGGGGGGGAGTGGGGGGGGGGAGAAGTGGAGGCGGGACTGGACTGGCGCCCCCTGAGGGGCAGCTGGGGGAGAAGAAGGGCTCCCACACCCGAAGGGGGAAATTGGGGGACCAGTGGGAGGGCAAAGGATCAAAAGAGAGCACAGCCGGGCTTCCCTGGTGGTGCAGTGGTTGAGAATCTGCCTACCAATGCAGGGGACACGGGTTCGAGCCCTGGTCTGGGAAGATCCCACATGCCACGGAGCAACTGGGCCCGTGAGCCACAATTACTGAGCCTGCGCTTCTGGAGCCTGTGCTCCGCAATAAGAGAGGCCACGATAATGAGAGGCCCACGCACCGCGATAAAGAGTGGCCCCCACTTGCCACAACTAGAGAAAGCCCTCACACAGAAACAAAGACCCAACACAGCCATAAATAAATAAATAAATAAATAAATAAATAAAACCCAAAAAGTTAAAAAAAAAAAAAAAAAAAAAAAGAGAGCATAGCCAGTTTTCCCCTGCCCACTTGGGCCCCCAGGAGCCTGCTGAGATCCCAGGCCTGCTCTGCCCACAGAGGCCCCCTCCAGCTGCGTGGGTCCTGAGGGAGGGGGAGGGAGGGAAGGGGGAGCAAAAGTAAACGCTGGACCTATTCCCATAGGTCCTATTCCCAGCACCCCTGAGAGGTGGCTGGGGGAAGGGAGGAGTTCCTACACTCAGCAGGATCCACCCACTGTTAGGGGTCCAGCAAGGACAGGGGAGACCCTGGGGGAGATGGGGGGGTGGGGTGGGGGGGGTGGGGGGTGGGGGTGTGCAGGAAAGGAAGGGAACACAGCCAGCCCTTTCCCTGTCTACTTAGGCACCAGGGAGCCTGTTGGGCTCCCGGACCTAATCCTCTGCCCTCAGAGCCTCCCTCCTGCCGGGCGGAGCCCAAGCTCCACCCCTGCACTCTCACCCAGGGCCCCACCTCTACACTCGGAGACCTGCTCTAAGACCCCCTCCAACCACCCTGGGCCTAAACCCCACCCACACACCCTCATCCATGTCCCTACCTCTAAACTCCTGAACTCCACACTCCAGAGGCCCTCACTTGGACGTGCTGCATCTCCCCTTCTGCACAGTCCTAAGCAGAGGCCCCGGCCCAAGCTTGAACGTCACCCCACCACCCGCCTAGGTCCCATCCTGCCCTAAACCCCACCCCTGCTTAAGTTCCACCCCCAGCCAAAATCCACCCCTATGGCCAAGGCTTTTTTTTTTTTTTCTTTTCTTTTTTCCTCTTTTAAATTGGGGTTCTGTTTTACCTTTTTGATTCATTGTTGTTGATTTATATTTTTATTTTTTCTAATAAATCTTTCATTTTTCTAATTTTATTTTATTCTTTATACTTTGTTTTTGTTCTCTCCTTTTGGCTTGTTCCCCACCCCACCCCTTGTTTTTCTTTTTTCTGTGATTTTATTTTACCTTGTTGCAGTTGTTTCAATTATATTTTTATTTTTCATAATATTTTTTACCTAATTTTATTTTGTTTTTTATTCTTTGTTATTGTACTGCTCCTTTTTTTCTTTTTTTGCTGTGCCACATGGCTTGCAGGATCTTAGTTCCCAGGCTGGAGTTCAGGCTCGAGCGCCTGTGGTGGGAGCTACAAGTCCAAACCACTGAACTAACACAGAACCTCAGAACCCAGGGAATATTAATTGGATTGAGGCCTCCCAGAGGTCCTTATCTCAGCACCAAGACCTGGCTCGATCCAACTGCCTGCAAATTCCAGTGTGGGACACCTCAGGCCAAACAACAAGTAAGACAGGAATACAGCCCCACCCATCAAAAAAAAAAAAACATGAAACGACAAAAAAATATGTTACAGATGAAGGAGCAAGGTAAAAACCCACAAGACAAAATAAATGAAGACGAAAAGGCAACCTACCTGAAAAAAAATTCAGAGTAATGATAGTAAAGATGATCCATAATCTTGGTAGAATGGAGAAAATACAAGAAACATTTAACAAGGATCCAGAAGAACTAAAGAGCAGGCAAACAATAATGAACAACACAATAACTGAAATTAAAAATACTATAGAAGGAATCAAGAGCAGAATAACTGAGGCAGAAAAACGGATAAGTGACCTGGAAGATAAAATGGTGGAAATAACTGTCAAGGAGCAGAATAAAGAAAAAAGAATGAAAACAATTGAGGACAGTCTCACAGACCACTGGGACAATATTAAATGCACAAACTTTCGAATTATAGGGGTCCCAGAAGAAGAAGAGAAAAAGAAAGCATCTGAGAAAATATTTGAAGAGATTATAGTCAAAAACTTCCCTAACATGGGAAAGGAAATAGTCAAGTTCAGGAAGTGCAGAGAGCCTCATACATGATAAACCCAAAGAGAAACACGCTGAGACAAATATTAATCAAACTATCAAAAATTAAATGCAAAGAAAAAATATTAAAAGCAGCAAGGGAAAAGCAACAAACAACATACAAGGGAATCCCCATAAGGTTAACAACTGGTCTTTCATCAGAAACTCTGCAAGCCAGAAGGGAGTGACAGGACATATTTAAAGTGATATAAAGGGAAAAACCTACAACCAAGATTACTCTACACAGCAAGGATCTCATTCAGATTTGATGGAGAAATCAAAAGCTTTACAGACAAGCAAAAGCTGTAAGAATTCAGCACTACCAAACCAGCTTTACAACAAATGCTAAAGGAACTTCTCTAAGCAGGAAACACAAGAGAAGAAAAAGACCCACAAAAACAAACCCAAATCAATTAAGAAAATGGTAATAGGAACATACATATCAATAATCACCTTGAATGTAAATGGATTAAATGCTCAAACCAAAAGACACAGACTGGCTGAATGGATACAAAAACAAGACCCTTATATATGGTGCCTACAAGAAACCCAATTCAAACCTACGGACACATACAGACTGAAAGTGAGGGGATGGAGAAAGATATTCCATGCAAATGGAAATCACAAGATAGCTGGAGTAGCAATACTCGTACCAGATAAAACAGACCTTAAAATAAAGACTGTTACAAGAGATAAGGAAGGACACTACATAATGATCAAGGGATCAATCCAAGAACAAAATATAACAATTATAAATATGTATGTACCCAACATAGGGGCATCTCAATACATAAGGCAAATGCTAACAGCCATAAAAGGAGAAATCGACAGTAACACAATAGTGGGGGACTTTAACACCCCACTCACACCAATAGACAGATCATACAGACAGAAAATGAAAAAGGAAACACAAGCTTTTAAATGACCCAACAGACCAGACAGACTTAACTGATATTTTTAGGACATTCCACCTGAAAGCACAAGAATACACTTTCTTCTCAAATGCACATGGAACATTCTCCAAAACAGATCACATTTTCGGTCACAAATCAAACCTTGGAAAATTTAAGAAAACTGAAATCATATCAAGCATCTTTCCTGACCACAACACTGTGAGACTGGAAATCAATTACAGGAAAAAAACAGTAAAAAACACAAATACATGGAGGCTAAACAGTGCACTGCTAAATAACCAAGAGATCACTGAAGAAATCAAAGAGGAAATCAAAAAATACCTAGAAACAAATGACAAGGAAAACACGATGATCCAAAACCTATGGGACGCAGCAAAAGCAGTTCTTAGAGGGAAGTTTATAGCTATACAGGCGTACCTCAAGAAACAAGAAAAATCTCAAACAATCTAACCTTACACCTAAAGGAACTAGAGAAAGCAGAACAAACAAAACCCAAATTAGCAGAAGGAAAGAAATCATAAAGTTCAGAGCAGAAATAAATGAAATAGAAACAAAGAAAACAATAGCAAAGATCAATAAAACTAAAAGCTGGTTCTTTGAGAAGATAAACAAAATTAATAAACCGTTAGCCAGACTCATCAAGAAAAAAAGGGAGAAAATTCAAATCAATAAAATTAGAAATGAAAAAGGAGAGATGACAACTGACATCACAGAAATACAAAAGATCATAATAGACTACTACAAGCAACTCTATGCCAATAAAATGGACAACCTGGAAGAAATGGACAGATTCTTGGAATAGTACAACTTTCTAAGACTGCACCAGGAAGAATTAGGAAATATAAACAGACCAATCACAAGTAATGAAATTGAAACTGTGATTAAAAAATCTTTCAGTAAACAAAAGTCCAGGACCAGGGCTTCCCTGGTGGCACAGTGGTTGAGAATCTGCCTGCCGATGCAGGGGACACGGGTTCAAGCCCTGGTCTGGGAAGATCCCACATGCCGCAGAGCAACTGGGCCCGTGAGCCACAACTACTGAGCCTGCGCGTCTGGAGCCTGTGCTCCGCAATGAGAGGTCGTGACAGTGAGAGGCCTGCACACCGCAGTGAAGAGTGGTCCCCGCTTGCCGCAACTGGAGAAAGCCCTCGCACAGAAACGAAGACCCAACAGAGCCAAAAATAAATAAATTAATTAATTAATTAAAAAAAAAAAAGATACTGTCATTATTTAAAAAAAAAAAAAAAAGGTCCAGGACCAGATGGCTTCACAGGTGAATTCTAACAAACATTTAGAGAACAGTTAACATCTATCCTTCTCAAACTCTTCCAAAATATTGCGGAGGGAGGAACACTCCCAAACTCATTCTATGAGGCCACCATCACACTGATACCAAAACCAGAAAAAGAAATCACAAAGAAAGAAAATTATAGACCAATATCACTGATAAATATAGGTGCAAAAATCCTCAACTAGCAAACAAATAATAGCAAACAGAATCCAACAACACATTAAAAGGATCATACACCATAATCAAGTGGGATTTATCCCAGGGATGCAAGGATTCTTCAGTATACACAAATCAATCCACGTGATACACCATATTAACAAATTGAAGAAGAAAAACCATATGATCATCTCAATAGATGCAGAAAAAGCTTCTGACAAAATTCAACACCCATTTATGATAAAAACCCCCAGAAAGTAGGCATAGAGGGAACTTACCTCAACATAATAAAGGCCATATACGACAAACCCACAGCAAACATCATTCTCAATGGTGAAAAACTGAAAGCACTTCCTCTAAGATCAGGAGCAAAACAAGGATGTCCACTCTCACCACTATTATTCAACATAGTTTTGGAAGTCCTAGCCACAGCAATCAGAGAAGAAAAATAAATAAAAGAATACAAATTAGAAAAGAAGAAGTAAAACTGTCACTGCTTGTCAATGACATGATATTACACGTAGAAAATCCTAAAGATGCCACCAGAAAACTACTAGAACTATTTAATGAATTTGTTAAGGTTGCAGGATACAAAATTAATGCACAGAAATCTCTTGCATGCCTACACACTAACAACAAAAGATCAAAGAGTAATTAAGGAAACAATCCCATTTACCATCACAACATAAAGAATAAAATACCTAGGAATAAACCTACCTAAGGAGGCAAAAGACCTGTCTCAGAAAACTATAAAACACTGATGAAAGAAATCAAAGAGGACATAAATAGATGGAAAGGTATACCATGCTCCTGGATTAGAAGAATCAATATTGTGAAAATGACTATATTACCTAAAGCAATCTACAGGTTCAATGCAATCCTGGATTGGAAAGATTGGAAGAATCAATACTGTGAAAATGACTATATTACCTAAAGCAATCTATAAGGTTCACTGCAATCCCTATCAAATTACCAATGGAATTTTTTCACAGAACTAGAACAAAAAATTTTACAATTTGTATGGAAACACAGAGGACCCCGACTAGCCAAAACAATATTGGGAAAGAAAAAAGGAGCCGAAGGAATCAGGCTCTCTGATCAGATTATACTACAAAGCTGCAGTAATCAAGACAGTATGGTACTGGCACAAAAACAGAAATATAGGTCAATGCAACAAGATAGAAAGCCCAGAGATAAACCCATGCACATATGGTCACCTTATCTTTGATAAAGGAGGCAAGAATATACAATGGAGAAAAGACAGTCTCTTCAATAAGTGGTGCTGGGAAAACTGGACAGTTACATGTAAAAGAATGAAATTAGAACACACCCTAATACCATGCACAAAAATAAAGTCAAAATGGATTAAAGACCTAAATGTAAGGCCAGACACTATAAAACTCTTAGAGGAAAACATAGGCAGAACACTCTATGACATAAATCACAGCAAAATCCTTTTTGACCCACCTCCTAGAGACATGGAAATAAAAACAAAAATAAACAAATGGGACCTAATGAAACTTAAAAGCTTTTGCACAGCAAAGGAAACCATAAACAAGACAAAAAGACAACCCTCAGAATGGGAGAAAATATTTGTAAATGACCCAACTGACAACAGATTAATCGCCAAAATATACAAGCAGCTCACACAGCTCAATATCACAAAAACAAACAACCGAATCCAAAAATGGGCAGAAGACCTAAATAGACATTTCTTCAAAGAAGACATACAGATGGCCAACAAATGCATGAAAAGATGCTCCACATCACTAATCACTAGAGGAATGCAAATCAAAACTACAATGAGGTATCACCTCACACCGGTCAGAATGGCCATCATCAAAAAATCTACAAACAACAAATGCTGGAGAGGGTGTGGAGAAAAGGAAACCCTCCTGCACTGTTGGAGGGAATGTAAATTGATACAGCCACTATGGAGAACAGTATGGAGGTTCCTTAAAAAACTAAAAATAGAGCTATCATATGTCCCAGCAATCCCACTACTGGGCATATACCCTGAGAAAACCATAATTCAAAAAGATACATGTACCATAATGTTCATTGCAGCACTATTTACAATTGCCAGGACATGGAAGGAACCTAAATGTCCATCGACAGATGAATGGATAAAGAAGATGTGGCACATATATACAATGGAATATTACTCAGCCAAAAGGAACGAAATTGAGTTATTTGTAGTGAGGTGAATGGACCGAGAATCTGTCCTGCAGAGTGAAGTAAATCAGAAAGAGAAAACAAATACCATACACTAACGCATAGTGTTAATTCCATATATATGGAATTTTAAAAAGCGGCACTGATGAACCTAGTGGCATGGCAGGAATAAAGATGCAGACGTAGTGAACAGACTTGAGGGCACGGTGGGGAAGGGGAAGCTGGGATGTAGTGAGACAGTAGCACTGACGTATACACACTACTAAATGTAAAATAGACGGCTAGTGGGAAGCTGTTGCATAGCACAGGGAGATCAGCTCGGTGCTTTGTGACGACTTAGAGGGATGGGATAGGGAGGGTGGGAGAGAGGCTCAAGAGGGAGGGGATATGGGGATATATGTATACATATACCTGATTCACTTTGTTGTACAGCAGAAACTAACAGAACGTTGTAAAGTATTTATAGTCCAATAAAGATGTGGAAAAGAAAAATAGAACTACCTTGTGATCCAGCAATTCTACTTCTGAGTATTTATCCAAAGAACATTGAAAACACTAATTGGAAAAGATATATGCACGCCCATATTCATTGCAGCATTTTTTTTTTTTTACAATTGCCAAGACATGGAAACAAGATGAGTGTGTATGTACACACACACACACCCCAGAATACAATTCAGCCCCATTTGTGACAACACGGATGTACCTTGAGGGCATTATGCTAAGTGAAGTAAGTCAGAGAAAGACAAATATTATATCACTTATATGTGGGATCTAAAAATAAACAACTCATTGAAAAACAGATCAGATTGTAGTTACCAGAGCAGAAAGCAAAGGTGGGGTGTGTGTGGGGAGGGGTGGAAGAATTAGATGAAGGTGGGCAAAAGGCATGAGATAAATAAGTACCGGGGATGTAATGGACAACATGATGACTATACTTAATACTGCTGTACTGTATAGATGAAAGCTGCTGAAAGAGTAAATCCTAAAATTTTTTCTCACAAGGAAAGAAATATTTTTGTGTGTACGTGTACAAGATGATGGATGTTCACTAAATTTCTTGTGGTGATCATTTTTGCAATATATGTAAGTCAAGTCATTCTGCTGTACACCTTAAACTTACACAGTGCTGTATGTCAATTATATCTCAATAAAACTGAAAAAAAAAAGATTTGGAAGAAAAGAAAATATGTAAGGAGGGAGCAATTTGGCATGTTCAAGGAAAAGAAAGAAAGACAATATCATTGAAGCATAATGAGTAACTGGGAGAGGGGTCTCCAGTGAGGGGGGCTGTCACAAGAATATGCAGTTTCTCTCAATTCAATAGAAAATCACTGGGGTTGGGGAGAGCTTAACCAACAGTGATGACAACCTCTTATATACTTTGTCTTTCCCCGCCCTTCTTAAAAGATGATTCCAGCTTCTATGTGGAGAGCGAATAGTAGGGAGGCAGAGTAATAAATAAAAGAAAAACAAAAAGAAAGGTAAAGGCCAGTTTGTGTGTTATTGCAGAGTGCTGGGAGAGAGAACAATGCAAGAACATAAATGAGTGAAGCTGGCTGCATAAAGCCAAAAGGGAATGGTGTGATCTTTAGCAAACTGAATAATGCATTCCTAGTTACGGAGGATGGTTGCCACTCCGTTCTGATTAATTGTTGCCACTTTAAATATAGACCCAATGTTGCCAGCTGTTGTAATGCTTCAAGGGTCCAGATGCCCAGATTTTTAAGATATTCTAATTCTGAACTACTGTATGGAATGCCTCAAAGCGTCATTGGGAGAGGCCAATACTTTGGACCAACAGTTTGTGGTGCCTGGTATCAACTAATAGTACAGAAGAGTTTAAAGGCTGGATGTAGGTATTTGGGATAAGAGAGGCTGAATTCTGTGTTGTGAACTGTGCCGATTAAAAGCTCATCATGAGATAGATGATGCGGGTAAGGAATGGCTTCATGGAAGAGGTGGAATTTGTGCTGACCCTTGAAGGCTACGTGTTCTGAAGCAGCAAAATATAATGGGGAGGGCATTTTAGAGAGAAGCCATGTTAAGAGCCAAACCAATGAGTTTTGAAAACCCAAGAGGTGTTGGGGGAAGATGAGTCAGCTGGCCAGAACCAGGAGTTTGGTAATGGAGGAGAAGTAAAGCAAGCTGGAAAGGCAGATTGCAGTCAAATCGATGAGTTTGGGCAGCTTTGGCATTCAACACAGAAGTGCTATAATCCGATTCTATATTTTCTGGTGAGATACAGTCAGGGAGTAGTGACTCAACAATTATGTTCTCTTAGTAACTGTTGCATTAAATGAGCTGAATGAAGGGCAAGAGAGAACTTATTGGAGAAAAATCTAATTGCTATCATCAATGATTATTCTTACATGGGCATAAATTCTGAGCATGCATGTTCATAAATGAGCATTTTTCTCTCCCCTGTTCTAAGTGCCAGGAGGATGTTTCACTTTTAGGTAGTGCCATGGTGATAAATATTCCAAACTCTATTATTAAAGGCATATTTAATCCCTTTTGCAAGAACAGAGCCAACTCCCAGGGTTAGAAAAGACCTTGAATCTTCAATGCCACGAATGAATCCTTTTGTCCTGTAGCATTTATAAGCAGGAGTGAATAATGGGGACCTCAAAGAGGCATTTTATTCAGGATTCAGCCATCCTCCTTCGAATGAGAAGACTAAAGTTACCCATAGTATGGTTATTTCTCCTAAACAGAGTAGATCTGTCAAGTACTGAGTCATCACTCCTGATCCTACTGGCCACAAGGTGCCTGGCAACTTGGAGGTCGTCCTGATGGGTAACAACCTCGGCTGCTGCCTGTAGTGCAGCCCAGCTTGCCTTAGACAGCAAGGTTGCATGAGTCATGTTCCCAAAATCACCGGGTCATGTGAGGTCCATCATGCTCTCTGATATGACGGATGTGAGGCTGCCATAATCCAGTCCCTCTACCTCCACCCCCTTTTACTTAGAGTATAAAGTACATAATCAGCCCAGAGGAAATGCAGTTTAGTCATTGTCAGGGAGTAGGTGGATGACAAAGAGTCACAGGTAGTGTCACCTAGCTGCATCTTCTTAGTCATATAAGACTTTGCAAGCTAAGTGTCATGAGATATAAGGGGTTTAAATACATCAGTGCATTAATTGTGGCACTGGAGACTCCTACTACTTGTAACTAAATGGTAGATCCCCATGCAGAGTAGGATTTGCCTTTTAAATGAAGATGCTGCAAATGCCACTCTCTCAGTCATGGTCACTTGCTAATCCCCTCTAACTAGACAGCACAGGAGGCTGATGTTAGAATAAGATGTAGGCAGAGCAAACACATGTGTAGGAAGGCCAGAAACAGAAAAACCAGGGAAGACACAAAAGAGAGAAAGAGGGCAGAGGGGTGTACTAGAATTCTATTCTTAAAACATACTCACATGCACAAAAGCATGACTCAGAGAGTTGACATCCCAGCCTTTAAAGAGATGACTGGGAGGAGTTCTGGGGAAGTTGGAATGTCATATTTTAAGACACTTCTAAAGCTCTGTCCCCAGCTTTGTGTAAACAGGGAACTTTGTGGTGAGCAGAATATACCCCTCTGATCCCTGGAACCCATGGATACGTCTATTACAGGGAAAGGGGGGGATTAAGATTGTAAATGAAATTAAGAATTCTAATCAGCTGACCCTGAAGGGGGGAGATTATCCTGGATGATCCTGGTGGGTCCAATATATTCTCAAGGGCCCCATATGTGGAACAGGGAGGCCGAAGAGAGGGTCCAAGTGACACAGTGTAAGAAAGACTGGACCAGCCGTTCCTGGCTTTGAAGGTGGAAGGGGGCCACGAGCCAAGGAATAGGGGTAGCCTCCAGAAGCTGGAAAAGGTAAGAAACAGATTCTTCCCTAGAGCCTCTTGAAAGAAACACAGCCCTGCCAATACCTTGATTTAATCCAAAGGGATTCATTTCAACCTCTGGTGTCCAGACGATAAGATAATACGTTTATGTGGTTGTAAGCCTGTAAGTTCACGGTTATTACTTACAGCAGCCATGGACAACTACCCATGAGCATGTGCATTACAGTATCACTTTTATGCGGTGAGATTCCTGGAGCAGAGGCGGTTCGAAGGAGAAATATCCAATAACCTCCGCCCGCCATATAGAGTCACGGGAAAATGACGTCTAACAAATAGCCCCTTCCAGGCTCAGCTCTCGCTCTGCCTCTCCTCATGCTCTCGTCCTGTAGCCACACTGGACTGTCACTTTGTGAATTTGTCATCTGTTGTCACACTGGGGTCTCTAGTCATACTGTGGGCTCTGCCTGGAATCCTCTCCCCACCTACTTGTCCCAAAAGTTCTCTCTCTGTTCCCAGTGACCCTCGATTTCTCACCATCTCCTCTATGAGGCCTTCTATGCTCACCATCTTCCCTCTCAGGAAAAAGGAACTTTCTCTCCTCTGTGACATGATGCCAATGTCAGGGTATCCGTGATTAGTCTGCTTTACTTTGGAACCAGAGTGTTTCCATTTGGTTTGGTGGGTTTGGGTTAGTTTCTTTTCCTTTGCCACATAGCAAGAAGATTTATATTACCCCTCTCTCCTGGAGAAGGTTTAAACATTCAGCCTTCTCTGACCTAGATAAGAGGAAACTAGTTTTTTCATGACTAAAGTTTCAGACTTTCAGTCAAATAGGTCTCTTGTAAATAAGACAGAAGGAGGATGTGAGGAGAGATCACCCCTGAAAGAAAGAAGAGGAGGTGGTAAGATTTCCTCAGAACTAAAAAGAGACTAGGGTAGAGACATTATCGAAACTATTTGAACAGATTGTCCAGCAAGGCGTGGACCTGCTGCCCTGGGATAAAGGCCTGGTCCGCGGTCTGATTACGAGAAGATGACAGAGCTGAAGGGAGAAAAGAGGCTGGGCCTCTATCACCAACACCTCCTATGATGACTTTTATCAGCATCTCACCTCTCTGCCCTCAGGAGGGTACCATCCATCCTGTTTGATGTCCTTCTGATTATCTCATGTAAACAGTCTGTTGCCGGTTGAATCCTGCTCCCAAAAAAGATATGTTGAAGTTCTAACCCCCAGTAGCTATGAGTGGGAACGTATTTGGAAACAGATCTTTCCAGATGTAATGGAGTTAAGATGAGGTCATTAGGGTGTGTCCTAATCCAACATGACTAGTCTTTATAAGAAGAGGGAAATGTGGATGGAACCATACAGGGAGAATACCATGTGATGACAAAGAATGAGGTGATGCAGCTGCAAACCAAAGAAATCAAGGTTTACCATCGTCACCAGAAGCTGGAAGACAGGCATGGAATGGAGTCTCCCTCAGAAGGACCCAACTCTGCCAACACCTGGATGTTGGACTTCTAGCCTCCAGAACTGTGAAAGAACAACTTTCTGTTGTTTTGAGCCACCCAGTTTGTGGTACTTTTTACAGCAGCCCTAGGGAACTAACACACAATCCTTCGGAAGGAAGCCTGTTAAGTCAAGAAAAGAAGAGACCCCTAGACACCCGGTCGGGTGGGGGTGGGGAAGCCCCCTGTTTCTGCTGCTATGGTTGCATGATGACCTTCACGGGCTCAAGGTACTTCTGCTTGCATGGGTCTCTTCCTACATACAAAAATAAAATAAGATAAAACTTATATTTTACAACTGCACTGGTATGCAGATTAATGTATTAAGATCATATAGTCAAACATTTTCTTTAACCTAAAAGTTTAGTTTTTTTCCTTCCGATTTTAAAAGAAATTAAAATATTTTCTTGAGCCCCTAGACATATGTGCACTCCGGGCACAGCACTTATTACATCTGTTGAATAAGTCAGTCCTGGTTGCTGCAGAACCTGAACTCTCTGAGCTGGGACACTGGTCAATGACATCATCATACAGTCCATAGTTTTCGTATGTCTTTTTCATAGTTTTCCTTCAAATAGGATTACATGTGGTTAACTACATAGTTAGCATTGTGTAAAGTGTATTTCTGTGTGAAAGGCCCTTCGTGTTGTAATGTGTTAGGCAATGCTGAGGTTTTGTTTCAGGCAACACCAGGTTTTCAGCAGTGCTAACTACTACAGAAACAATATATGGTGAATTGTAGACATTCCACAAATTATTGTTAACAAGCAGAAAGATAAGAAAACTGAAGAAATTGAACCATACTTTGTCTTAAAACCTTTTAAACCAAGTTTCCCTAGACAGGGTTCATCTCTTTGATTCGCTCATCAGAAATGTTCTTCCTCCCCAGATACCTGTGCAGAACTGAGACTCGAGAATAATGCCCCACAGTGTTTCTGGATGTTCAGCTTCCAATCCTCTGGCAATTTCCACATAAGTGACCTTTTCTAGGTAATGAGGGCACTATCATCACTCAAAGTCTAGTGTAACTTAAAGTTCATTCACTTAAGGTTCTTTTTGATGTAATACTAAGTGGATAATTATGAACAGGCTAGGGTTAGGGTTAGGGTTAGGGTTAGGGTTAGGGTTAGGGTTAGGGTTAGGGTTAGGGTTAGGTTTCCTATCCTCAACCCAGGAAAGAAAAAAGGAATCAGGTCAAATCAATGGCTTCTTCTCCATTAAGACAGAATTGCTCTACAGCATATTATAGGAAGATATTCTTGAGTTAGTTGGACAATGTGTGCATCTGTATACTTTGCCTAAATGCCACTGGGAACGTACAAGGGAAATAGAAAATCCATCACCTTAAGGACCATACAGTTGTTTGGGAAAAGAGAGAAAATGCATGTGTTTAATAGCTTGAAAATAATGATTTGGTCATTATTATCATATTTATATTCCTGTGATCAATGAATCAATAAAAAATTGTGTCTAGGAAACACAGAATCTGCAAGAGTTTTTTAAGGTGATCTGATCTAACCACTGCGCATGTATCATTTTAGAAAGAAATCTGGTCTCCTTCCTCCCTAAAAGGCTCCATCCACAGTCATAGCTGGGGACGTCCTCTTCTTGATGCTCAGAAACTGTTTTACATTATATAACTTGGCCATCATCAAGCTGAATGATAATCTATGCTCTTTCAACCAGACTGAGCATTTTTAGACAAGAGATACTATCTTATCATGAATTTCCCAGCATCTAAGCAGAATCTTGCATGTAGTAGACACTCAAAAAAGATTAGATAAACAAATGCATAAAAAGGCATGAATAAGCTCAAATTCCATATTTACATACAAGATCATCAGGATGTTATTTATAATGTTGCATTTAGCCTAAAAAGGGGGGGCTTTAGGCAATAGATTTCATAATTGCACCCCTTTAATTGTGGTTCTCAAACTTTAATGGATGTACTAATTGTGTAGGTAGCTTGTTTAAAATTCAGTCTCCATCAGAAATTATGATTTCTTAGGTATAAGGTGTGAGGCAGGAATCTGCACTTGAACATGGAAGTCCAATGCCTGATAAATAATTTGAGAAACATTATAGTAAATAGTGGGGTCTCCCATGGTGCATCTGACTGAACATCCAGGTTATGATTTATTTTTTAGAAATATACATACTTTCTACAGTAAAATAATGATTACGAGAGCATCTTAAAATTTAATTGAGCAAATCATGCTGCAGTACAGTGCTTTTGAAGCTTTAGTGTGCACATAATTACTGGGGATCTTGTTAAAACGCAGATTCTCACTGAGTCGGAGGTGAACGTAGGATTCTGCATTCTGAAAAGCTCCCAGGTATGACCCTCAAGCTGACGAATTCTCTATTTCCCTTGTATGTTCCCAGTAGCATTTAGGCAATGTACATAAATGCACGTGGATCCTGCTGGCTCCATGGAACACAGTTTGAGTGGCAAAGACGTACAGCATCTCTTAGTAAAATGTGATATATGATACACTAGTCTTATAAGATGCACCTCACCAAAAGTGTTCCTTGGGTGAATAAACATTTTCAGGACTGTATGCTATAGCTTGCTCTTGGAGCTATCATAATACACTGTAATACAGTACATTAAAAGTGGTACAAGTCATACAACAAACACATTGCGACAATTTTAAGGTCATAAAGTTTATTTTAACTATTAACTTGCCAGGAAATTGGCACTGTCTAGTATATGGGACATCTCTTGTCCCACTCACAGCCTCTCAGTCCCACCCCAGCTCCAACAACTGCAACAACTGCTTCCTCCTGGCTCTGATTAGCTTCTGTCCCATACACCCTGACAGCACCTAGCCTTGTTCCAGCACCACGTTCCTGCTTATTTCCTGCCCTGGGCATGTGCTGCAAGCCCAAATGCTCCAGCAAGGGACCCCATATGCATAAGTAACCCAGGAGTGCAGGGCAGTTATTACTGTGGGGTCATGCTTGTCCAGAGGGGGATGGATAAAACTTTTCTCCTTTCATCCCAAGGTATATCATTCTCAGACGTATTTAACAAGACTCCTCAGAAGGTCCCATGGGGTCAAACACAGACAACCTGTAGGTGTTGTCAAGTTGGTAATGTATCTTTGCCCCTTTCTCTGTAACTTGACTCTTTCCCTCACTCCAACTCTCTGGAATCATTTCCCAAATAAACTGGCCTGAAATACATCTAGTCCAGATTTACTTGAGCTGTAAATAACATATACACCTGATTTCAAAGACTTTGGTATAAAAAAGGATGGAAACGCCTTACTAATAACTTATTATATTGAGTACATGTTGAAAGAATATTTGGAATATATTCAATTGTGATAGTGTGATTTACAGTAAGAAATGTATATTTGGGTCTTCATCCTCATGCTTGTCACAGAGCTCTCAAAACCCTCGGAATTTCCTAAGTGCTAAGAGTGATAAAGGTGAAAAGTGTGACTTTTGTTATTCATAACAAACCCCTTTCAACCACATCTGGAGTTTAAGTTAATGAGGTGACCTGGGACAGTCTCCTAAGAGGGCTGGTTATCAGGGGAACCAACCAGGTAACTAGAGGGTTGGAAATTTCAACTTCCCTGCCCCCAACACACCCTCTGAAAGGGGAGAGGGGCTAGACATTGAGTTCCATTACCAATGGCAAAAGATTTTGTCAATCATGCCTATGTAATGATGCCTCCACGGAAGGTTCGTAGTACAGGGTTGGAGAGCTTCTGGGTTGCTGAACACACAGAGGTGCTGGGAGGGCGGTGCATCAGGAGGGGAGATGGAAGGCCACACCCCTCCCCCAATACCTTGTCCTTCGCACCTCTTCCATCTGGCTGTTCCTGGGTTTTATGATTTTATAATAAACTGATAATCTGGTAAGTAAACACTTTCCATGAGTTCTGTGAGCCATTCTAGCAAATTACTGAACCTGAGCAGAGGGTTTGGGAACCTCTGATCTATAGCCTGTCATCAGAAGCACAGGTGACAACCTGGACTTGTGACTGGCAATGCAGTGGATAGGTGGAGACCAGTCTTGTGGGACTAAGCCCTTAACCTGTGGAGTCTGTGCTAACTCCAGGTAGTTAATAGATTGGAGACTTGCTTGATGCGGGAAAAAGCCACACACAACTGATATCACGAGTACTGAGAGTAGAGAAGAAAATGGAAAAAGAGGGGTTTTTAAATTATTACTTCATCAGTTAAATAAAGTACACTATTAAAATTAAAGTCTTACCTAGTTGTTTTTACTTTTTTTAAAACATGGCTACGAGAAATTTAAAATTAGATTATGTGGCTTTCATTTATGTTGGCTAGCACTGTCGTCAACTTTGTGGACTATCCTACACCCTTCCAGAAAATTGCCTCTCCCTTTATTTAACTCAAAGGTAATTATTAGGGTGCTTGGAACCAAAGGATCCAACCAGTAAATCTACTAAGAAAACAGATAAAATGAAGTTACATAACCATCTCTTATCTCCATTTATGCCCATTCAACTAGCATTAACCCAGCAATCAGGAAGAACAAAGACAAATCATCACTCACAGTCATTCTCTAGGTCAACGGTCCTCAATTCTGGTTGCAAATTCGACCATGTGAACATCTTTTTCAAATATTCTGATAAGGGGACCTCACTGAAGACCACTTCTGTGCATACGAATAATTTGGGGCTTTTGTTAAAATGCAGATTCTGATTTAGTAGATCCAAAATGTGGCCCAAGATTCTGCTTTTCCAACAAGCTCCCAGGTGATGCTGATGCTACTGGGCCACAAACAACAAATTGAGGAGCAAGGTTTAAAACCGAAGGTATAAATTGGAGTCGAAATTGCCAGAGTTTGCAGTCACAAGAGACATGCATTCTTCTGTGAAGCAGATTGTAAGCATTACAAAGCTAATCCCATTTCATCCTGGTGCAAACCTCATGGGGGCTTCCTTTTTGCATCCCTGTATTTTGCATACTTGTATCTCCACACCAATGGGTGACACTGGACCAGTCACTCAATCTCCCCATGTCTTATTTCCTCCCCTTGAAAACAAAACAGCAGTAGCTATCGAGAGGATTAAAAGGTACTTCACACTTTGCCTTTAGAGTGCTGGTACTATAGTATATACCCAGTAAAGATTACTTTGTTTTATTATTATTACTGTTATAGTCAAGTTCAATTCTGTACTTTTTCAGCTATCAAAATTGTGACCCAAAGAAGGAAAATAATTTGCCTAAGGTCACATATTTAGCTTGTAATGAGCTAGCCTGGATTTCAAAATCCTAAATTCACTGCTCATTCCTCTTCCGTGGTATTCCGTTCACTTCTTTGGATGTCTCTGTACTATAGGAATTGTTGTACTTTATGGTGATTATTACTTTTACTTTTTGAGGTTTAAAATATGCCCCAAAATCTTTTGACACTTTCTTCAAAAGGTGTAGCCTAATCACTGTTTGCAGGCTAGAACCATGACTCACTCCTAATGAACAGATTAAGGCAGGAGTCACAGTGCGTGACTTCTGAGATGAAGTCGTCAAAGGCACTGTGGCTGCCATCTTGCTCCCTGTCAGATCACTCCCTTGGGGAAAAGTCAGCCGCCATGGTGGAAGGATTCTCAAGCAGCTGTATGGAGAGGAACTAAGGACTTCTCACCACAGCTGGCAGGGAAATGAGGTCTTCTGCCAACAGCCACAGATTTTCTCTCAAAGCTATTATTTCTCCCGTACAAGGTTCCACTGTACATCACACATTCTTCTACTCTTGCTTATACAGTGAACAAGTGTACACCAGCCCTTTGGCTCAGGTTCACAGGTCTTCCCTGGAGAAGGGTGTCAGGCCAGTTAAGCTTAGGGTGTCTTTTTCTGATGCCTCCTGGGAGCAGTGGAAAGTTCTGGGTCTCAAGAGGCATAAGCGGGGCCCAGCCGTATGGGTGTTCAGAGAGCTCCATGCACAGAGCTCCCTGCCCTGGTGCTGAACAAGGAGAGAGCCACCTTGGAAGAGTCTCCTCCAGCCCCAGTCAAGCCTTCAGATGACGACAGCCCCAGCAGACATCTTAACTGCCACCTCCCGAGAGAGCCAAAGCCAGAACCACCCAGTTAAAATTTCCTGAATTCTTTACCCACAGAAACTATGAGATACTATTTTTTGTTGTTTTAAGCTGCTAAGTATTTGTGTTAACCTGTTCACCAGCAAGAGATAACTGATACATTATTTACTCAGCTGTGTTCTCTAACAGACTGAAAGCATAGGACCTGGAATAGCATGTATTAATCCATTCATTCATTGAATCACTCATTCATTCTCACATCCATCCATCTACTCATCAAACATTTATTGAGAACCTGCATTTCAGGTGTTGCTCCTACATGCTGGGCATGTAATAAGTTGAATGCAAGATAGACCCTCTCCTTACAGAGCTTACAGTCAAGGCAAGGAAAGAGATTACTATTCAATAAATATCTGATAAATGACTTGAGGTAGAATATAGTGAATACAGTAAAATCTTAGCTAATATTAAGTGTTTTAAAGATATGCTAATTTCATTGTTTTTAATCACACTGAACCAACTCTCTTCCCAGGTTCAAGACAAGCAAGAAAGTCTAGAGCATAGTAAGAAGCTGGTGAAGCCCAGGGCTTTTGTTTGTTTGTTTTAATCCCCTTGTAAACTAATACTTAGGCAATGATTATCAAGAGATGTAACTACTAAAATATAGGTATTCAGACCTCACATGCATGCAAATGGAAATATACAAAATCTCTATGGCTGTACATATATTATTTTAAACAGACAAAATTTGATTAAATCTTTATATCTAATTATCAGTATACTTAATCCCAGAGAGGAACAAACATCACAAGGAGAAAAATCCAAATTGGGGAAAAATACACAGGAAAAATAATCCAGTTTCTTCCACAAATTTTAATTATAAGAAAAATAAATAAGAAAAGGGAGGGCATATTGATAGATTTAAAAATTGTTTTAACTTATAATATATATCAATCAATTACAATGTATTGCTTTAATTTAGCTCTCCGTCAAAACAAACTCTTAAAAGAGAAGGAAAAAAATGATATGTATTTAAAACATTAACGAAAACTATGAAACCATTAGGAAAACTTGCACACTGAGTATATATTTGATGATGTTTAGGGATTATGATGTTTTGATTAAGTTTTTAAAAAGTCCCTGACATTTAGAGACATCTACTGAAATTATTACAGGTGAAGTAATATGATATCTGGACTTCACTTCATTAAAAAAAAAAAAAATGGTTCTGAAGAACCTAGGGGTAGGAGAGGAATAAAGACCCAGACGCAGAGAATGGACTTGAGGACACGGGGAAGGGGAAGGGTAAGCTGGGATGAATTGAGAGAGTGGCATGGACATATATACACTACCAAATGTAAAATAGATAGCTAGTGGGACGCAGCCGCATAGCACAGGGAGCTCAGCTCGGTGCTTCGTGACCACCTAGAGGGGTGGGATAGGGAGGGTGGGAGGGAGATGCAACGGGAAGGAGATATGGGGATATTAAAATAAAATAATCCACAGGGGACAAGAGTAGAAGCAGGCATATAATAGTAGAGTCTACAGATGACAGTAGTTTGGACGAGGGTGACAGAGCAGTGGAGATGGTGGCAAACTGTAGACGCAGTAGGATTTCCTGATGGAGCAAATGGTCTAAAAGGAAGATAAATGTCAAGGATGTTTCCAATATTTTTGACTTGGGCAATCAAAAGGAAGAGGTTGGCAATAACTGAGATGAGAAAGGCTCTGGATAGAGCAAATTCAACATTTTAAGCTTGAGTTGCCTGTTGGGTAACCAAATGGAAGTGTGAAATATAGAATTAGATTTATGCTCCAAAGTTTATGGAAAAAGTCTAGGCTGAAGACAACACTCAGGAGTTGCAAGTTTCAGATGTTCTTTGAAGCCTCATGATAAACTCTTGTGAAGAGAGTGAGTGTAGAAAACAGACCAAGTCCAAAAAATGCTTAGTTTGTAGATGGGGACATTTTTCAAGTTAAAATGAGAAACACTGTTTTTGTCTGAAAATCATTTTGAGAGACTTTATATAGAAAAATTCCACAAAATTACACTATCAAGAATGATAAAAGTGCCTTCTCTACTTTAAAAACTAATTTCTATTTTTCTCTGCTAAAATGCTGTCATGTGTTGAATGTTCTATGATTTCGTCATAGGTGAAACTGGCCTATGACCAAGGTGTGCTACAGACTTTTTTGATCCAATCTTCTTAGATGGAGTGCAACACTTAACAGCTATATATGGAATACTGTGGCACTATAATTCTCATTAGTGTTATAGAGTCTTTATAATGTCTTACTTCTGTTACATGAAGGCTAATAAAAATTTATTTATTTCTATGTTTGGGTGCCAACTGAAAATATATACCTTTCCAGTAAATAATAAAACGTTAAAAATTAAAAAAAAAAAAACAAGGTAGAGTGAAGGAGAGGGACAAGAAAGACCATGGATTGATAAATTTGGAAGCTCAGTGATGAGTAAGTGGAGTTTCATTAAATACTGTTTTCTGTTTTTATATGTGTTTGGAATAATAATGGAGAGTTTTGTTTTTTGTTTTGTTTTAATTGGGAGATTTCAGATAAAACTCCAGGTTTTCCGAGTCTCTTAAACTATCCAAGCATCAGACAAGGAATTGGAACTGAGAACTGAGACCTCTTCTTCGGATATACCAGGCTGTCTCAAGGTGACTGTGACCCTCACTGCTTCCTATGCATTTGCTGGACCAGCTTCACTCATGTACGTTATATTCCTGGGCACAGAATGCATTTGATCTCTAGGAAAACTAGACATTTCTGTAGCAGCACCTTGGAAACCAGCTGTGGTTTGGTACTCTAGTGTCAGGAAAAGAAAATGCAGCCCAAGACACAGAACTCAGAGGCAGGGTTAATCTGATTTCAACAGTTTAACCTCTTTCTGAGGTTAATTCAAAAGCTTTATTTTAGAGGAAAGCTCTCTTCTAGGAACCTTCATTTGCAAGACAAAGGACAGAATAAAAATGAACCCCCAGACACGCAAATGGCTGATCTGCTATTTCCTAAGGCTTTTGTAGGAGCTCAAATATAAAATGATACCTTTCCCACTGTTTCTATTACAGATTCACTTAACATTTTAAAATCTCTTTTTAATCCTTCAGGACTGAAGAAAAGAGATTCCCATTATCATACACAGGGCTCTCAGTACAGGTATCTCTGCCTTTTTCTGTTTCTAGCTTTGCTTTCAATTGTTAGTCAATTATAGGAATAAGTTTTTGATGTTATTAAATGGATGCCATTTTAGATAAAACAGATTTTTCTCTGCTAAAACCACTGGCATTGAGTAAGTGAAAAACAGGAAATAATTGTCCTGTCTCTGCTCTCTTCATTAAACTGGGGAAAAAATGCATTGCAAAGACTAAAAGTGACCCCAAAAAAGCATCTCATGGTGTTCATATACCACCATATAAAAAGGTCATTTAAAAATTAAGGTATTTAGTGAAACCAGTTATAAATGCTTTTAAAGAGAAAACTTGGCACTAAGAACATCAGAGTTGAGATTTACCAATTAACTGACGGTAATAAAGTTTACTTTCTTGTATTTGTGGATAGTTCTTTTATGTATACGGGGTTTCAATTATGTCCACACTAATACTATTATTTATTATTTTTAACAACAGTAATAATAATAACATCAATACATATGCCAGGTACCATTCTAGCCATTTGTATGAATCATCTCATTTAATTCACATAACAATTTTATAAATTAACTGTTATTAACCCCTCTTCCCCAACATTTTTGTCAGGTAAGAGAACCAAGGTTTTGGGATGTTAAAAACCTTCATAAATTGTAGAGTTAACCAGGAAGAAACAGGATGCAACCTAAGAATTCTGACTCGACATTCTAAGCATTCTGACAGTCTTGGCCTATATCCACTGCACTATTTTTCTTAAACTAAATATCAACCATATGATTCAAGGGATCTGGAAGACCCTTCGCCCACTGACTGTGCTTCTGCAATAGTTTTCCTGACTGTTCAATGTCACAGGGAATTACTTTGTTTTTTGCATTTCCTGGCAGTACTATGGTCTCAAATATCCGTAATTTTGCCCAGTAAATTCCCTGCAAAGGGGACTGAGCCTTGAAAGAGGGATGCTGTCCCGCCCCGCAAGACTTCCCATCTCCTGCTACAGATGTGGGTTTGCAGGTATAGCGGGAAAGTCCACTGTTTTAAATGCTGAGATTAGAGAAAGGGTTTCCTTTGATAAAGATCCAAGCAGCTAGATGTAATTTAGAGTATCTTCCTGGGTCCTAGTATTTTGGAGTCAAGTCTGAGAATCTGTAAGCTGCTCAACTACCCAAACAATTGCAACTAATTCCAGAGATTTCTCAAACTCCCAAAGCACATCTGAGGAATCTCCTAGAGGTCCCCGGACCCTTGGGTAAGAACCCTTCCTCTTATGACTACCCCACATGCAGCATCAAAAAGATGCGAATCATTTCCAGAAATTGAAAGTGGATAGTAAGCACAGGATCAGGCAAACAGAACTGGTATGAACCCGGCTCTGCCACCTATCAGCTCTATGACCTTGGACAAGTTCTTCTACCAACTCCAATTTCCTCATTTCTAAAGTTGTTTCAATCCTAGTTACTGAGTCATAGTTGTTGGAGGTTTAATTATATTATGTAGTTTAACGCTTAACACAGTAAATACTCAATACATGTTATGGAAATGGTGAAGACACGGTGATACAGATGTTATTATCACTTTGACATGATAAACATTAATTAAACCAAGGAAAGGATAAGGAGTTGTTTCATTTCTGGGGACAGAAAGGTAGGATCTAGCTTAAATGAATAAAGCGGAAACTACTTGCCTTGGAATAAACAAAGGCCTTCATGACAGCAAGAATTCATGAATACTGAAATTAGTTCTTTAAAGAAATCATTAGATCCTAATAATAAAGACTCACAATTCTGAAGAAGGTCCTTTCAGATTCATTATTTAATCCAATTCTCACAAAAATCTTCTGATAGTCATTATTATCACCTGCATTTTTCAGATAAGAAAACCTGAGTTAGAGAGAACTGAGGTGTTTTATTTAAATGGGTGCTATTATTATGCAGCATAGACAGAATTTGAATCTTATTCATTGGTTTTAAGGTCATGGTGAGGGGAGAGGGAGGGAGGGAAGGAAGAACAAGAAAGGAGAGATGGAGGGAGCGAGGGAAGAAGTCTGGAGGGAGGGAGAACCACAGAAGACCACAGAAGAGATCAGAGGGTAACCCTACTCAAGCTTTGAAGTCCACTTCTAGCCCTAAAATGAGGTAAAAACAACTCAGTCCTTCATTTTAAATTGTAGGTATAAACTTGTATTTGAGGGAAACACAAAATCATCATCCAGTAGTTTTTGTCTCCCCTTGCAAATCATTTTCCTTTAACATGATGGTATTTTAATTTTGTTTCCTTTTGTTTGCCTGTTGGAGAGGATGCAAATTTCCAAACAACTGAGTTTCTCATTCAGCAGCTTTCTCCTGGTTGAGGAGAGTTCTCTTAATTAAATGTAAACACATTTGGCAAATCAGTATAATAAGTGTCTAAAGGTCTCCCATAATGATGTGAGTTGTCATGGAGTCCCCATCAGTGTTTGATTTGAATGCAAAGTGATTTCCTTAAAGACCAGGCCCTACACAAAGGATGAGCTTGAATACAATAATCTAACTAGCCCATTCTTGACAGAGACAAAAGACAATTACAAATACCAGCTTCCACTGAGGCACCAGGATATTTTGTAGATGCTTCAAAGCCAATTAGCTCTATGACTACTTCTGGATTAGAGATACCTTGTCATAAGAAGAGAATCCATCCATTGTAAGTGACTCACATAGAGAGGCCAAAGGATACCTACAGATGAGTTTACATATTTTTTTTTCTATTTGTTTATTGAAGTATAGTTGATTTACAATGCGGTGCCAATCTCTGCTGTACAGCAAAGTGACTCAGTTATACACGTATAGACATTCTTTTTTACACTCTTTTCCATTATGGTTTATCTTAGGAGATTGGGTATAGCTCCCTGTGCTGTACAGTAGGACCTTGTTGTTTATCCATTCTAAATGTAATAGTTTGCATCTACCAATCCCCAAACTCCCAGCCCATCCCTCCCCCTCCCCACCTCCCCCTTGGCAACCACAAGTCTAATCTCTCTGTCTGTGAGTCTATTTCTGTTTTGTAGATAGGGTCATTTGTGCCATATTTTAGATTCCACATGTAAGTGATATCACATGGTATTTGTCTTTCTCTTTCTGACTTACTTCACTTAGTATGATAATCTCTAGTTGCATCCATGTTGCTGCAAATGGCATTATTTCATTCTTATTTATGGCTGAGTAGTATACCACTACGGGACCTAATCAAATTTATAAGATTTTGCCAGCAAAGGAAACCAAAAACAAAACGAAAAGACAACTTACAGAATGGGAGAATAAATTTGCAAATGATGCGGTCGACAAGGACTTAAATCTCCAAAATATACAAACAGCTCATACAACTCAACAACAAAAAAACAAACAACCCAATGAAAAATGGGCAGAAGACCTTAATTGACATTTCTTCAAAGAAGACATACAGATGGCCAGTAGGCACATGAAAAGATGCTCAACATCACTAATTATTAGAGAAATGCAGATCAAAACTACAATGAGGTACCACCTCACACCGGTCAAAACGGCCATCATTAAAAGTCTACAAATAACATATGCTGGAGAGGATGTGGAGAAAAGAGAACCCTCCTACAGCACTGTTGGTGGGAATGTAAGTCGGGGCAGCCACTGTGGAAAACAGTATAGAGGTTCCTCAGAAAACTAAAAATAGAATTACCATATGACCCTGCAATCCCTCTCCTGGGCATATATCCAGAAAAAACTATAATTCAAAAAGATACATACACCTCTGTGTTCACAGCAGGACTATTTATAATAGCCAAGACATGGAAGCAACCTAAATGTCCATCGACAGATGAATGGATAAAGAAGAGTTTACTTATTTTTTCATTTGCATTCTTATTGTAATTAACATACACCATCCACCCTAACACTGCTCCATCTAGCTACAACACGTGGCAAGGCTGTGCCATCTTTCATTTCCTCGTTACATGGTGGACTTTTGGCTTCAAAAAGGTGGTAATTTACCATAATTGAAAGCAGGAGAGGAAGAGAGGGAACGTTTTGAACATTTCTTGTATTCCTAGTTCTGAAGGGACAGTCGGGCCAAAGACCAAATGTCCTCAGTGTGAACAGTCAGTTAATGAGTAAATGGTCTCCTTCCCAATTCTGAAACCTGTCAAACTATGTGCAGTTTCCGTTTGGATTTAATTTGAAGCCACTGCCAACTACTGTAGGTAACTTACTTAGTGTTTTCTGTCTCAAGAAAGGAACAATCTATGGATGAGCTTGAACTTTTTGTAGGGCATCAGCTAATTTAAACCTTTTCATAAATAATATCAAAATTTCTAGTAAGAGGAAAATATATGCCAAATTTTTCAGGGCTGAGCAAACTCAGACGGGAGTTGGTAATTCCGAACTTTTTATTTTAGGCCATGAGGCTACTTTGAGGCACAGGTGCAGCGACCGGGAATTGGTTAAGTAAAGAGAATGTGAGACAGTGATTAGGGACCTTGAATTATACCAAATGTTGAGAGAGATTTGCTAACATACTTATTTGAGTCTCTGTGAGTTAGTAAGATAACAGATATTATCTGTATTGGGGGCATATAATATCTTCTACAGAAGAGTTAAAATTACAGGGTAGATCTCTAAAGCCAATAATAGCAATAACTAATATTTCTATTAAGGCTTCTGCTGTTTTATATAAACTGTGCCATTTAATCTTTGTAACCACACTACAGGATAGGTGTAGACATCGTTTCCATTTGATGGATGGGAAACAGAAGCTCAAGGGGCCAAAGAAACTTGATGAGGGACACACAGCAGCTGTTAAATGGCAGAGCCAAGCGTCAAGGGAAGGTCACCTGCCGCAGGTATGATCCTTCTCCTCACTGGCCACACTGTCACTAAATCATCTGAGAAATCTCGCTTAAGCTGGAGACCCGAGTTGAAATACTTCTGTGCAGTATATTCAACCTATCCAGAGATAATAGTCACATTAGTTCTATCAAGTTGTCTGTCAAGATTTGTTGCTATTCTTAATAAACAGACCCTCTTATAGGCCCTGAGATATTCTGCATTGTTTGAAGTTATTTACATAGGTTTTAACGATCAGTAATATTTGTCAAATCTTTTGAGTCACCCCTTTTTTTTTATCCTTATATTTTCTTCAGATCCTAACACATAGTAGGTGCTAAACAAAAGCTTGTTTAACTTAATTAATTAGAAATACTTCAAGTTAGTGAACTAAAATCAATGTCCCTTTGGCCTTTTCAGGTTTAAAAATAATACATATATATATAGATGGGTATATGTAATGTTACATTTTTATAAATTATTTTTCTAGTTATGAAAATTAATTTAATGAGGATTTGCAAATTTCTCCTCTGAATATGATTTAGTGTGTCTTCTGTTATTATTGTTATATGAAACACTGAATAACAAAGTTACGAGGAAGGGGAGAAAGGATATAACAGCCAGAAAGAGTATTACTATGGCAAAACAATAACTTCTCCTTTGACTTTCCTTGCATCCAGAGTAAAAATGCAAAGACAACTGGATAAGCAATCTCTCCGATCTGGAGGAAGGATGCACATCACCTCATCAAGAAATGATATTAACAGGAATTTATCCAATGGACATTTATGCTGAGTGACACGACAGTTTCTTAGACTATGGTTCATACCAAATAGAGATGTGCTCTTTAAACACTTTCTGGTGATCTAATTGGTGTTACTTTGAAGCTCAGGGCATATACTCAGCTTCAGTAAGAATTAGTGATCCAATTAGTTTTCTGCCTGTTTCCCTAGCTATCTAGAAATTATAAAGGCTACAACATACAGTAGACCAGTGGTTTCTAAATTCCTGGGGAACTCTTTCAAAATAAAGAACCAAGCCCTACTTCTCTGAAATTCAGATTTGTGGATATAACGGATTTGCAGGGCAGGGGAGAGTAGGAGGGTCCCCAAGTATCTATTTCTCCTGATTATAGCACTTCATTTTTCCTCTGAGGAATCCTGCCTGCCTCTCCTGTATCTCAGTGATGTGGTTTGAATGGAACTGACTCTCTACTCTTCATTACATGCGTGGGCACACGGCAGAGTTCTGGCCAGTTAGAGCACTCCTCTCCACTGACCACACTGCCTGGCTGAGCAGTAAGAAAATGAGACTGAGTACTGAGCTCCTTGTCGGAGCTGTTAGGAAACAGACACCCTCTTTATGCTAAGCATAGTGTGAACCTAAGAAGTAAGCCTGCTGCTGCCTGTACGCGGAGCCAGCAGAGTGCCAGCAAACACTCATTATAATGTCATTTTTGGTGCTTCGGGATTTTCCTACATCTGAAATAATCCTGGATTTTTACATTTAAATTGAATTTTGGATACTTGCTATTGCAAGAGTCATAACTAACAATGCCTAACCATCATTTTTTTAAAATCATACAAACAAACCTTTCCAGATGAGTTCATGATCAGCCAAGTTAGAAAACCACAGCATAAAATATTTTCGAGAAGCACATGTAATACATCTTCAAATATCCAAATAAGCATATATTACTAATGAATATAAGTTCATTCATAAAATGCAGTAAGTATTACTGAAAGTTTTGAGATGCTTTCACAACTTTAAAGATGTCAGAATTGGATTATAAGATAAAATTTATTTATCAGACTCTTAACATGTTACATGAGTGCCATAAGTGACTCTGTCAAAGGATGTGGATTTCCTTTACTTGGGTGGAAGTGGAGCCAACCAATGTCTACTTGGCTAGATCCTCCTGTGATACTCACCTCTACCTATGAGGAGAGCCTTTAGGCTTACAAAGAAGCTAGCCCTGAGAGAAACTACTGAGGAAGACTGTAAAGCCCATGGCCCTTCCTGGCAGTGAAAATGAAAACCCACATCTAGCATTTGCTGTTCCACCATGATGTGGAGACTTGGCAAAGGATGTGAACTGCCACCTGGACATCAAGGTCAACAGCCTGTTGGCTGCAGAATGTGGGCCTCCCGGTGTGTGCAAGGTGTACAATCATGCTGCTCATAGAGTCTAGCATGCAGCCAAAGTGCAATCTGTAGAGAAGACTGTGCCTGGGGATGGCAAGCAGGGGTCTCTGGTATTCACAACTCCTGTCAGCTACCTGAAATCTAAGTCCTCTTGTATATTGATTTGTCTGTCCATTGTCTGATATGTTTTTTAGAGGCATTTTTTTAAAAATGCGCATCCAAACTCATTAAGTCCCTAATCCAACAGCACAGTGCAGTTTGTAAATTAGAGCTTCATCATTATTTTGAAACACTTGACATGGAAAAAGTATGACTGGATTTTATATCCATTCACATTATCACAATAAATTGAAAAGAAAGAGCTGTTACCATCTTTAAACCTAATTTGGTATAATTTTTAAATGGGTCTAAAATGAATTTAATTCTTTTATTATCTACTTGTGTGAATGAAATTTCTTGTTAAAGATGCTTATCAAGAATTTGAAGAGATCATCATAAAAATGTCTTGATCAGAAATTTCATGTAACCATTTCAAGCATTAATCTGGTTCTTAAAAAATGGCTGTCTTCAAAGGAAACTTCAAGTTTTTCATAACTAATAAGTTAAACAGATTTTATTTAAAATTTTTACCCTTTCAGTATTGCACATCTGTCCTATTACTTCTATAATTCTACCCAAAGTTATATAATATTAAAAAAATTGAGTATTTTCACCAAACCTCACTTGTTTCAAACCCTTCCAGTTAATCTCAGTACACTGCAAACATGTAATTCTTATTTTCATTTTTTACTATTGTAGACAGTCTCTAAGATGGGCCCCAATTAGCCTCATGTCCTATTACTCATTTACTTATTCTCCCATTTTGTCACCTCCTTCATTGCCTATAGCTGCGTGTATAAGCATAGGGTACTGCATAAATGATGAAGTGGACTTCTAAGGCTGGATCATAAAACTCTATATGGCTTCTGCCTTGAGCCCTTTGGGATCACTTATTCTGGGGGAATCCGGCTACCATGATGTTAAGATGCTCAAGCTTCCCTCTGGAGTGGTGCAGCTAGCAAGGAATTGAAGCTTCTCTCCTACAACCAGTGCTAACTTGCCAGGCATGTGAATGTACTGTTTAATAAGTGAATCTTCCAATTCCTGCCAGGCCTTCAGCCCCAGCTGACATCTTGACTAAAACCTCATAAGGGACCCTGAGTCAGTTAAACAGCTCTAATTATTCCTGACTCACTATATGAAATAATAATAATAATACATGTTTATTGTTGTTTTTAGCTGCTACTTTTAAGGGATAGATTGTTACACAGGAATAGATACATATACCACTGTATTACATCATTATTGTAGTACTACATTACATTAATTACTGCTACAATAGCAATCACCCAGCACTTAACTAAAATTGCAAAATAAAACAAAAATGAAGCACCTGCTTAAGAGACCTAGACTCAATCACTAGCTCAGTGACTCATTTCTACATCTCAGTCTCAGAGTGAGAAAAATTCATATTAGTTTACCAGCAATATCTCAGATTTTGTATAGTATGATTCTCTGAGGACTACCCAAAAATGTTAGATCACTGTACAGCACTGTAGTGCAAAGAAATGTCTGTCTCTGCAGAACACTGTAACTCTTACTGCCCCTACCATTAGGCTAGGGACCATTCTTTTTTTTTTCCCACATCTCCACACCTCCAAGTGGCTAGAGTGCTCGGGATAAAGTAAGTATTCAATAATAGCCTTTCATTTATGTATTTGAAATATATTTAAGCATCTTACATGTGTATATTAGTGATTCTTTATGTTTGAACATCATACAATCTGTTAAATGGTAGATAATATAAAAGCTATGATTTAATGATTAACATTATCTACTAGGCACATTAGTTCTAATTTAATTATCAGAGCAAACCTATCATTATTCTATTTTTCAGATGGCGAAACTGAGTCTAATAAAGACTATGCAAACTTTCCCAAACACGAACCTGGAAAGTTGTGGAGTGAGGTTAGAAATGAGGCAGGTATGTCTGATTCAGGGCCTGTGCTTCTAATCCACAAGGTATTAGCCTTTCTTCGGAATTCTTAATGATTCAATGGTCCAGTCAAATTATTTGTCTTTTCATACTTCTAATTTTTTTTTTTAAACTAAAACAATAGGTATGTAAGGGAGTCTCTCAAATTGTCTGGAATGTTTCCCATTCATTAAAAAGGAACATTGAGGCTGTAACTTAAGATTATTTCCAACATTAATCAAAAACACGTAAGATTAAAATGAATTAAGTATCTCAAATAAGCTACTGGTGTGGAGGACGAAGCGCACGCTGCAGTGCGAGTCTGTGCAATGCGAGTCCACATGCCGATGGGACTTTGACCCGCAAGTGGGGTACAATTCATGTTTATTGCAGAGAAAAGTTGGAGGCAGGGCTATACAAGTGAAAACTGAACTTTTAAAATAATTATGTTTTTCATTCAAAGGGCTGGTCCAAAGACAAATTAATAAACGAAACTTACATTGAGCACAACTTGTTCAAAAATAAGTTATTTACAAAGCCCTTAATTCAGGTCTCAAAAGTGAAACCATTCTAGTACTCAATTTAGCTGCAACTTATACTTTTTTCAGTTCAATTTAAAAGTTAGTCTTATTATATTTTAAACTCTGAAACAAGCTGTTCTTCATATATGGGAAGAGCCTATTTGCTGGTTTACAAATAGATATGTTTTTTCATTTGGTCTTAAAAGATCTATAAATAAATTCATAATTAACTAGCTCATCTATAAATTACACATAGATAAAATTAACATGTATGTCCCTCCCTCAAATTACACCATATTCACAGGTACACACATATAGCTTTTATAAAGATTTGCGTGACTACAAAATCTCCAATAGTTTTTTTATGTGTATTATTATTTTTTTTAACTTCATTTTGAGTTATGTTGAAGGCTAGGGTATCCGTTACCACCATCACTTGATTAGAACTTTCCGAAAAAGGCCATTACTGCACTGAGCATTGCATAACTGGTAATATAATGGGGAATATAACATTATTTCCCATTGTTGGTTCTCTTTTTCTTCCCCATTGACATATGCCTTGAAGGACCCCCGTAGTCAGTGTACACATCCCTGCCTGTTAGGCTCCATCATGTGACCTGCTCTGGCCAATGAAATGTGAGCAGAGGTGTCATAGACCATGTTCAAGCAAAAGTTTGGCTTTGTCCCCTGCTTTTCCCACTCCATGAAAATTGCCATGCCAAATAGTGGCCACTACGTAAGCCTGAGTCCCCCAAAAAAGAGAGATGTGGAAATACGTCAGTCTACAGCTGCTGGCCTATTTACAATACGCTTGTGATTGTAAGCCACCAAGATCTGAGGACTGTTCATTACAGCAGTTGACTGCAATAATCATCTTCCAATAGGACTATTGCGCAACTTAAAGGAGATAATATCTTTGAAGGACAAGAGACAGGACCATGTACTGAATGCAAGAACAAACTATCCCATTTATTTCAGACAATACTATGTGGGGTAGGAATGTGTATTTGTTATACGTATAAGGAAACTGAGGTTCAGAGAAACTAAGTTGCTCCAAACCACAGCACAAACTAGTGGTAGAGATGGAAATTAAACGTAGTTCTAATGAATTCTACTTCTAGCCCATCCTTTTCCTATTATACTTAGGAACTTTGAAATGTGCTTTGTAAAATGTCAAACCCCATATCATTATTTTTGTAGCTATATTCATGTTGATGAAAAATTGTTATGAAAAACTTTAACGTAAGAGAGATCTTGAAAAATATTATGTAAGTCACTCTACTATGTTCATATAGTGCATAATGAAATCAATGCAGTTTATTATTGAAAGTGCATATTATGTTCTGAAGTTTAATTTGAAAACGAAATTAATACATACTTTTTTTCAAATAACATAATCATATTCACTTAAGCTATTAAGATACTAAGCCCAAGTTTCTATTAAAAGGAATAAAATAAATTATCCCTGTAGAAAAGCAACCTCATTCATGGCACCAGACCAAGAAAATATTAATTGTCCAATACGGCTAATAAAATAGGTTAAATAAAAAAGAGAGAGAGAATAAAACAGCTATGGAATAATGAATTAACTATGCACATATTAAAATTTTTACTCTTACAGTGAGAAAAAATAATAATTAAAAACAGGATTCTAAAATTACTGACATATGTTTTTGTTTTTTAATAACAACTTCTTACTCTGTTGAAGGTATATGTATATTTTTTTATTCTGAATCCATTTCATGTGGCTTTAGACTGTTTATAGGCCAGGGAATCAAGTGGACAATTTTCCTTCCAACCTGCCCCTGTGCGTACCTCTTTCCTGGGTCAGTTTGCCATGGATTTTGATTCTGGTGAATAAGAACCTCTCAGCTCCCATAAGGAATCCTTGGCTCAGACTTCTGTTTGCATGAAGCAGGAAATTAGCCACATAAATGAGAGACAGGAGATAAGACATAAAGCCTGAAGGGAAGGAAGATACCCTTTGCCTTCGTGACAGAAAATGTGGGGAATGTAACAAATTTGGCTGAGATGACTCTCACTATTAATGGAAGGAGAAAATTTGGTGCATTTTTCTCACCAAAGAGATATCCAATAGTTGTGAGGTTGACCAAGAGAAGCAGTTTTTTAGAAAATAAGGGAGTTTAGGAGCCAATTCACAAATGTAACATTGCCCAGAGAGCCACTGACTGGTTTAGAGAAAGCTGAAGTTTACTGACGTAACAGTCATGCTTTACGAATCACTCTTAAAACCAGATTGTGCATTTATTATGTAATATTTCAGAAATGATTTCCCTCACTTTAGTTCATTAAATAATTCATTTAAAAATTTTTTATTGAAGTATAACATATGTGCAGAAAAGGACATACGTTGCAAATAGGCAGCTAGATGCATTTTTACAAAGAGACCACAACTATACGACTGGCAGTGAACTTGAGAAGTAGAAAGTTACTAGTATCCCGGAAGCCTATTTTTGGCTCTTTCTAGACCTGAAAAATTATCACTTGAACTCAAATTTCATTTGTATTAGGGTTTAAATGATATGGAAGAAGTGAGGAAATCTCTTCCCATGGACCCTTGGTTAGACATAATATGTTCCCTAGGTGCTATTCTCTGGCCTTCACTGTAGCCTCTCAAAGTGACTTTGTTTTGGTGTACTCTTTTATGTGTTTTATTTTGATGAAAATTTCTAAATGTCTGCACCATTTTTTTTTTAAAAACTGTTCTATGCAATTTTTATTTCCCTATTTCTTTGATTCCTGATATGACTCAGTCAGATTAAGTAAAGATATGAAGCAAAATCAATTTTACGTGATCCCTTTTTAACAAATATTCTAATAGAGAAACACAAATTGCCACTCTATCTCTTCAGACCTCAACATTCCTCTGGTATGTATCAGACAGTATAGACTAGGTCATGCTGCTATAACAAACTCAGTAACTCATGGCTTAAAGTACGTATTATTAAAATATGCCCTGCAGGCTGGATCTGGCTGCTGCCTGCTTCGATAAATAAAGTTTTATTGAAACAGAGCCATGCTCATTTTTTTCTTCCTATTGCCCATGACTGCTTTTGTACTACAGTGGCAGAGTTGCATAGTTGTGGCAGAGGCTGTATGACCCACCAAGTCAAAACTATTTACTATCCTGTCTTCTTCAGGGAAAGTTTGGTGACCTCTGCTCACAGCAACAAAGTTTGTTTGTTTTTTTTTTATCACTATGTTTCATGAAGAACATAGATTGACAGAAACTATGCTCAATGAGGATTCCAGGATGAGAGAATCTCTATCTTTTTACGACGCCAACACGGATTAACCAAAGGGGAAGAGAGCATGGGAAAGTGTACACCAACTCTTAAATGCATCTTTTACTTACTTTTCATTAGCCAAAGCAAGTCATGTGACGCTGACTGAGGTCAAGATGGTGGGAACTATAACCTGAGTGCTCTGGGTGGGGAGAACCAGAAATAGGAACTGTACATCCTTAAAGAAAATCTCCTTCTAAACAAATAAATACAAAACTCAGCCATCCAGACACAAAATTTCACTATAAAAGACCTCAGAAAAATACTATAAGGTATTTTTTAAACATCTACCATATGATCAGGGGCTATGATATTTAAAAAGATATTTTATGTTACTATCACTGGCCAAGGTCCACAAAAATAAAAATCATACTCAGCAAGAAGTAAGTTGTCTTTAAAAAAAACTGTGATGTTTTAAAGAAAAAAATTGTATGTCCAGGATAAATGTCCTACTAGTGTCCTTTAAAAAGTTTCCTTTACGATTTTCAACAGAAAAAGAAAGAACTTTAGCTTTTTGTTTCAAGTACTGGGATATTATGGCAATTTAATTACTCATTGGGTCAATTTAAGGAAGTAGTGTCTCCATCCTGTGGACTCTTAGTATATTGTTAACAAATTTTATTTAGGATGACACTGTTTCATTTACACAAAAACAGGCAGAAAACATGAGAATAAGAAAATTGCTTCCTCTATCCCTGCAAACATGCTCATGTCTCCTTTACCAGAAAAACAAAACCACATTACTCCCCTGTCACATCCCTGCATTTGGTCTCCGTTCATGCTGCTCCTTGAACATCAAGGTCTCTGGAAGAGTAATTTACATAACTATCCAGCCCAACAGTCTTTTCCCTGTCAGAGAAAATAAAATATTACTCAGAAATATTTTACCTTGAAAATGCCTCTTTTCATGGACTCCAATGGCCCAGTATTTTCCCCCTTTCTTCTTCTACCTCAAAATAATTCTTTCTACCTATTGTATTAAACTATTTTTACATAATCACATTTACTGAGATGTCACTCACCAAATTTCCACTAATAACGTTATTTTGTATTCTTGACTACCTAGTCATTCTTCGGCAGCTACCATCTCTATGCAATTGACTCTCAAATCTACAACTTCAAGCCTCAATCCATTTCCAAATTATCACCTCCCAGCAAGTAACAGGAAATGAATTCATTGCTTCCTCCCTCAATCCTCCTCCTTGCTGACTTCCTTCCTTGTGTCAGGGTATAACAGATCACCAGCTTCAAAGCCTTTATTCCTACATCTCCTTCTCTATCTAATCCATCACTAAACCCTGTCAGCTCATGAACCATAATTTCCTGTTTTGTCCCCACTGCCAACATCTTTTTCAGACCAACATAATTGCTAACCTTGAACACTACAATACAGTCCTGCCTGGTGTCTCCACATACAGTGTCTACACCACCAAGCTGTCCTTTGTGACACTAGATTACTTGTTCCAACATGCTACTCTTTTTAGGTCAAAACCATTGGACTACCAACCACAGTACAAACCATCCAGCTAGGCATCTAAGGCTTCCCTCCATCTCCTTTCAAGACCACTGACCTGACACATGCTATATATTTTAGGACATATATTAGCCATAAAGTGGCCAATCTTTATTAATGTCTCTGATTTTATACTTCCTTGCCTCTTCTCAATCTGTTCACACCCCTGGGAATGCCCTCCCCTGATATTAACCAGGTCATTAAGCTCCAAGGCTTGTATCATTATGTGACTTGCTCCTTTTTGATACCCCAGCAAGGGTCTCTGTCTGCTTCCTCATCCTTAGATCTCTCTTCTATCTTTCCCTGTTCTGATCTGTGTTCCAGGAGGCTGACCTCATTGACTGCATTACCCAGCCTCCCACATCGGCTGAGTTTGAGTTGCCTTTGGCCAATGGGGTGGAACAGCAACTCTCTGGGACGAGAGAGAGTTGGAGGTATTTCTTCCTGACTCTCTTCCTTGTTTGAGGCCATGTTCTCTGGCAGTGGCTGCTTTTCTTGATGACTCCAGCTCCTGTGGAGGAGGTCTCCTCCGTGCCTCCACCCCTTACCTGGCTTCAGAACACTGTTTCCTCGCCTGGCCCCTTTAGGGCTGATAGCTTCCTGTGATTGCTACTTCTGCACCTTCAACATCCCTTGTTAGTTCCGTTGAACCTATCCAGACCACTAAAAATAGTTCCTTCATTACAGTTTTTTGAATTATCTGAATTGGATTCTGTTCCCTGTTGGCAGCCTTACTGATATGAAGCACTGACATAACCCACTTATGAGCCCCCAAAGGCAATTTCTTCCTGCTTTGGTGACCTCTGGCCAGTTCTGCATTGCATTTCAGTTATTTGTATATGTGAAGCATCTCTTCCATTTGACTGTAGGTGGTTTCAGGTTAAATATTTATCTTTGCAGACTCCAAATAATCAATGGACTATCTGGCATGTATGGAGACTCAGTAAATACTTGTTTAATTGAGTTTACTGAATTGTAGTAAATTATGTAAAAGAACACACAGCATAATAGACAAGGCAGGGAAGGAATATTAAGACCTGTTTTTTTTTTTTTAACAAATGCCCATTTTCAAAACTATCATGCATCTCAATTTGTAGCTATGCCCCTAATCTCCCACTACTTCTGTCTTTCCACTTCTGCCTTTGTTTGGCAACAGTACCTCCTCTCCACTTTCCTGTTTCCATCTCTCTGAACCCTCTTTCAGTTTCTCCTTAAATGGCAAAGTTAAGGAAACAAAATATTTATTAACGTGTCTATGTTCCACACTAGTAACTCTAAAACAGGGATAATAGTAGTAACTTTTAAATGTCTTGGATGCCTGCTGTTTGGAAGAAAAATGAGCAAAAAAAAAGTTTCTTCTTTTTTCTAGGTAATTCTTAATTACAATCTCCCATTCAAGAATTAATAAACCTTAAAAGATAAAATGGTGCCCATTTTTGAATCCCCCTGAAAGAGTCCATGAAACTGTGCCATTAGATTTGTTTGCTTGCTTGCTTTGATTTTTTTTATTTTCTTCTCATGAAACTTTTAAATATCAAGGAAGCAATGGACTAAAACATACGGCTAGAGAACCAGCATCATTCAGAGATTTTGGCAAAATAACTATCAAATCCCGAATCCCACCACCTGCCTTCAGTTTTCAAGGAATTCAAGATAAAAGGGGAAGTTGGGAAGGGCTGCCTGTATCTAGCTACCAAGAAGTCCAAGGGATGCCCCCTGCTAGCATAAACGATTAACAGTTCTGTTAGACACAGCCTTTTAGGAACGAAGGAATATAGGTAATCAGAGAGGAAATGAAGAGTCAGCTGGCATCGTGTGCTCTTGGACGTCACAGAAAAAGAGCAACTTAGGGATGAGAATCTCTGAAGATAAATGGAAGCAACTGCTATTCACATTTCTGAATGTTTCGTCAGTGTTCCAGGAGAAGACTCATTAGCACTTATGAGTCTTCCTCTTTTATTCTGGAAACTATATTTCTGGTCATGAATTCCAAGATAACATTAGCTCTTCTCGCAGCTCTGTTACACTGATGATTCATACTGAGTGAACGATCAATTAAGACCCCGGCGTCCTTCTAACCAATGACACTCCTCAAGTCATATGAGCTAGCAACTCTTTGAACACAAAGTATGGAGCTTTTCCTTATCCACATTCGCTCCTGGTTTCTTAGGTTTGGTCAATTCCCCTTACAATACTTTGTTTTAGATATCTTATATATTTGTCATCATGGTTGTTAGCAGTTGTATGATCCAGAATAAGAATTTGGAAAAAGGAAGAGAGGTGCTGACAGAAGGAAGGAAGTCTGAGATAAGCATAGGTTTTCCACTCATTTATGGTAGCCAAGAACACAGCAGTTAAAACTACAGAATAAGGAATAAAATACTGGGTCCTTCCCCTAACCAGCTATGTCACCACAGGCAATTCACCTCACCTTAACGGCTCTGAGTTTTCTCTGCAAGTACAGTAGCCTTTTAAAAATTCCAGGGCTTCCCTGGTGGCGCAGTGGTTGAGAATCTGCCTGCCAATGCAGGGGACACGGGTTCGAGCCCTGGTCTGGGAAGATCCCACATGCCGCGGAGCAACTAAGCCCGTGAGCCACAATTACTGAGCCTGGAGCCTGTGCTCCGCAACAAGAGAGGCCGCGACAGTGAGAGGCCCGCGCACCGCGATGAAGAGTGGCCCCCGCTTGCTGCAACTAGAGAAAGCCCTCGCACAGAAACGAAGACCCAACACAGCCATAAATAAAATAGAAAAAAAAAAAAAAATTCCATATGTTGTGGACTTACTATTCTATGTTGATCTAAGTACTGTTAAAAGCATGAGCCAATGCGGTAAAGTATATGAAGTGCATGAAATGATAAAAGTATATTATTTCTTTTGGACCAAAGAATAAGCTTCCAAACTGCTTCTGGAACATATAAATACCTTCAAATGGTATTTCCAAATGTGTATTCCACTGACTGTTACTTCTAAAAGCTTTGTGTAAAAGGGTTATCTTGTGAATTTACTTTGAGAAATGTGGTACATTCTACCCCACCCCACGCCCACTTAGAGAGCTTCAGAGTATATCTGCATTCTGAAGGATTTAAGAAACCCCTTCCTAAAGAAAGTGGATTTTGGTTAAACTACCATTAAAGAAATGATAAGAATTCTCCAGATATACGCCCAGGACTGGGATTGCTGGATCATATGGTAGCTCTATTTTTATTTTTTAACGAATCTCCATACTATTCTCCATAGTGGCTGCTCCAATTTCCATTCCCACCAACAGTGTAGGAGGGTTGCCTTTTCTCCACACCCTCTCTAACATTTATTGTTTGTAGACTTTTTGAAGATGGCCATTCTGACCGATGTGAGGCGATACCTCATTGTGGTTTTGACTTGCACTTCTCTAATAATTGGCAATGGTTATCAAAAGAGAAAAGTGGGTAGGAGGGATAAATTAGGAGGTTGGGATTAACATATAGACACTGCTATATATAAAACAGATAATCGATATAAGGGCCTACTGTATAGTACAGGGAACTCTAATATTCTGAAATAAGCTATATGCGAAAAGAATCAGAAAAAGAAAAGATATATCTGTATGTATAACTGAATCATTTTTCTGTGCAACTGAAACTAACACAACATTGTAAAATATACTCCGATATAAAATAAATTTTTTTTAAAATGATAGGAAATCAAGAGCTTTATTTGGCAATAACATCTATTAATATCTCAAGGATCAACTTGAGTTTTTGGGAAACATTGCCTTAGGAACATTTATTTACATGGCCTAACAATAATACTACCTTTGGTGTGTGTGGGGTGAAGACATTGCCAAATTCCATGATAATTTGCAATTCAAAAGATAGAAAATATAACTAATTTGAACTTAGAGTCCAAATGGAAAATCTGGCACAGTAGGAGAATGTGCTGTTTGGAAGATTTGCAAATGAAAATTTTAAGACCTCAGTCTCTAGCACGGTTATGCGAAATGGGAAAAAATGATATAGAACATTATAAAGTTGTAGTATGGAAAAAAAAAGAAAATACAGTAGGTATATTTTACACTGTATACCTGAGCTAGAGCTGAGAAGTGCTGATTCTTTAAGCTTTCAGAGTTAATAATTACAAGGATAACATTAAGACCCGTCATTAGAAGACTCAGTCAGTAGGAAAATAAACATAGTGCTTTAAGAGAGATAATACACTCAGTGATTGAACAGAATTCTTGGAGAACACTGGGTCCATCTGGTGCCTGCTGGAACTCCTGATGGCCACCCCGTAGGTCCAGCTGTTAATTCCTGAAAGAGTGGTCCATGTTGACCTACGAGAGCTGGAATTACTGCAGCTCCCCTAAGGGCCAGACTTATTCTCAGGGCCAATTCATGCAGGGAAGAACTCTAACTCTACGGGCCTTTAAGGATACACTGCTCTTCTGAAAGGGAGCAAGAGTACCAAAGAGATGATCTCCACCTTCATCATTACCAACTGGCCCAGACCACTGTCAGGTTTTCCCTGCACCATGTCCATAGCCACCTTCCAGGCTCTCTGCTTCCAGAAATCTTCCTGTATTGGGCCCTAATACTCCACTCTTCATATAGCAGCCAATGTCATATTTTAAATATGGTAATCTGATCATGCCACTTCCCCGTCAACATCTCTCTACCGGCCTCCCATTGAACTTAGGAAATAGTGGTTACAACTAACTAGCAAGATCTAGCCTGGACTGGCTCTCAAACTTTACCTCGATGTACTTCCACTCCTCTCCTCTCTGCTCCTTGAACACCTGAAGCTCACTCAAGTTTCAGCTCAACTGGTTGGTTCTCAGAGAAGTCTTCCCTGCCCACCTTGTTTAATGTAGTGTCAGCTACTTTTCATAAATTTATCAAATTGGAATTTCTTTGTAGCAATGACAAGTTCTAAAACTATTTTCTTTTTACTATTTGTTTGTTGTCAGTCTCCACTACCACTAGAATGTTAGTGCTCTAAATGCAGGGAAATCGTCTGCATTTTTCACCTGGAACTCATATCTCTTCCTATCACATAATGAGCACCCAGGAGGCACTTATCCATAAGGCAGGAAGGAAGGCTAGAAGGGAGGAGGGGGAAAGGCAAATAGCGAGGGAGGTAAAAGAAAAGGGAATGGAATGGAAAGGGAAGGAAAGGACAGAGGGAAAACAAACTAGAAAAAAACAAGGTTTAAGAGGGAAGGTAGGACACAAAACTATATCTCAGTAGGTGAAGAATTAACTGAGTAACAGAGGTCAGGATCAAATTTTGGAAAAAGACATCATTTATTCATTTATTAATTCATTTAGCATTTATTAAGTGCTTACTAAGTAACAGGAACTATGCTAAGAATTGAAGGTATGGAGATGAAAAGCATAATACTTCTGGTCCAGAAGCTCACTCACTCACTCATGGGAGAGAAAAAAAAAAGTGAATGACAGAGGGCTGATGAGTGCTAAGATGGAAATATGAAAAGAATAGCCATGAAACTTGAAAGAGGATCTCTTAGCCTCACACACAGGTGAAGCCAGGGCAGGTTTCCTGGAAAAATGGCATTCTAATGAACAAGCAGACATTGGTCATGTAAAGAACGGCAAGAGTCTATTCCAGACAGAGGGCTCAGAGGAGAAGAAGCAAAGACAGCTTAGAAAATCATCATGGTTAATTCCATGACCATGAAATGACTAGTCAGGTGTGAGGCAGAGGCCAGGTATGAACCTCAAGAGGGTGACCATAAAAAGCTAGGAAAACAAGGAGTCAGTTTTGGGAACTAAATTATTGCTTATGGTGGAATTACTGGAGTCTTGAAAGCCCTTAACTAGGTGAATTTGAGTCTTGATAACATCTCTGGGGAGGGTCTTCTCACACATTTTAGAAATATATTAAGGTACCATATATATCTTTATAATTTACCCCTTTGGAGTCAAGCCCATTCCCAGAGTTGACACATGCCCTTGCTGCACACAGACAGAAGTGCTTCTGCCAGTACCTACATCCCTTTCTTTCCACTTCAGCACCAACAGCTGTGGAATAGTGGAAAGAGAAATGAAACTCATTGGGCAAGTAGGGATCCACATCCACAGTCTACCTTCTGGGAGCCAGGTGACACAGGGCAAGTCATGTAACCCCTCAGTTTCTTCATCTATAAGACAGGACCCATAGGGCTTACCTACAGACACGTTGTAGGGATTAAACAACGTGACGCTTCTGAAGTGGTTTGGAAACATATGCTGAAAATGTGATGAATGATAGAAACACAGGGAGGTGTGAGCCTTGCCTCCAGCTGTGGTCCCAGCCTCTGTGATCTGTCTGAAGCTGAAGAAAAAGGTGAGGAATTGAAATGGGCTGCTTTTCTTCTCTAAACAGACACACAGACTGTTTGGCACATGCAGACGCATCATGATACAATATATGAAGTCAGCAGCCTACTTTCTAGGTCCCAATGGGAAAAGGCTTAATTCTACTCCAGAAACAGCTTCTCAACAGTCTATGACCTTACTTTTCTTGCACTTTATTTTCTGCCAAACTCTGACCTCATAAACGTCATCAGGATGTGACAGTGTACCAGAAGGGTTGTTTGACAATTTCCCTCCATAATGGCTAAAAAAAACCATTCAGGGTGACTGCCTTATCCAGAAGAACACTTGTATCAGCAAAAAATGGATGTAGACGTGTTCACAGTGGGTGTGCAATGGATGTGGGGGAATGAAAGGAGATTCATGAAGGAAAAAATTGATTTCTGTAGCAGAGATATGGCAACTTCTGCTATGATTACTATAAAATACCTGGCAATTAATCATTAATGAAAATAGGTTACTGAAGAATTCAGTAAATGCTCATGGAATGAAGTCTATCTACTCCTCAATAAGGACTGTCATTGTAACACATCGGCTTTTAGAAGAGTTAAGATACATACGAGACAGCAGGATTTTTAATGAAAGAGACTTTAATTGCACTGATGAAATACTATTCCTTCTCCCCAACTCTTGTGCAGTCTGCTTTTTGTCAAGACACAGGTCTAACTGATGAAATTAATAATAATAATGATAATATAGTTACATTCATTGAGCTCTTGGACTTATAAGTCACCTTCTTAATCACAAGGCTGTACTGTCCCCAAGACAAGGTGCTAATGCACTGATGTCTATTTTAGCAGGACTAACTAGAGATAATGTCTTAAAGAATGTCTAAAACTCCTCAAATACCAAATGTGGCAGAGAAACAAGAGAAATATTTCTGAGCAGGTGAGCTCTGATTTGTCCTCAGGTTATTCCATGGAAGTGTCCACCTGTCACTGTCTTATGCTTGGTAGAAGCTCTTTGTTCTACGATAAGAGAGGAAAACAAACCATGCAAGGATTATTTTGGTAGTCTTATGGATTAAATGAGATAGTCTTTTTAGTAAAATCTATCCTTTTTTGGCACTCAGAAAACTGGAAACTAAAAAAAAAAGTCATTTGAGAGTAGAATTGTAGAAAAAGTTTAACACATTTAAATCTACAAACAAGAATTCTGTAAAAGTGGCTTCTTCCACGATGCTTAACTTGTAGATGAAGTGCATTTTTCAATGTCAAACCAGAAAACAGAAATATTCCACAATAATTTACTGGTTTGTAACGCTCTGTCAAAACATGAAACTTTGTTTTTTGGAATAAACCTTGAGCTCATTTTATGTACGAGAATTACACTAAACAATGAGGCCCTCAGTAAACACCTAATTCACACAGGGTCATTGATGTGTCCCTTTATTACTCTTGGCCAATCAACTTTCTGAAACCATTAAGGAGAGTAAACCCTTCTTTCTACACAATCCATAAAGATTCCTAACCACAGAAACCCTAGAAGTTTTCCTAAGTGGGTTTATGTCAGTTCCTGCTCTACCCCCAGCATAGAAATGCCAGATCTAATTTTTCTGAAAGTATTATCCTGAAAATGAACTACTCACAGTTTATCATTTTTCCATTTTTATTTATTAATTAACTTGGCAAGTTTTCTTCCCGAATATTCTTGGATAGTCAGAGACATGTGTCACTTTTTAGTGGTTTGAGTTTGTGCCTACATTTTCTAGCCTATTGCCTTTGCAACTCTTCAGTTTTGCATATTGAGTGCAAAGATAAGAATCAATAAAAGAATTTCTAAAGGAAAAGTAGAGAGGATTTGATGATTACAAATAATTAAAGAATAACTCTGCCCACCAATTTTTTTTCAAAAGCCAAAGTAAACAATTCCATTTAAGTATTTACACTAGGAAAATGAAAAAGCATATTCATACAAAATCCTGTATATGAATGTTCCTAATAGCTTTATGTGTAACATCCCCAAACTGGAAACAACCCAAATGCTCTTTACGGGTGAACGAATAAACAAACTGTTATATCCTTAAATGGAATACTACTCAGCAATAAAAGAGTAAGCTAGAAATGCACACAACAACTTGGATTAATCTCAAAGGCATTATGCTGAGTGAAAAATGCCAGTTTCATACTGTATGCTTCCACTGATATGACATTCTCAAAAGGACAAAATTTTTTATAGTGATGCAGACAGATCAGTGGTTGCTGGAGGTGAGCAGTTGGAGGAGAATCTGACTATAAAGGGATGGCATGAGGGAGGGTTTTTCTGGAGGGTAAATGTAGCTGTTTTGTATCCTGACTGTGGTGCTGTTTCCACGGATCTATACATGTGTTAAATTCAAAGAACTATACACCAAAGTCAGTTACATGGTACCATAATTTAAAAGGTAAAATTAAAAGAAAACTATGACCATACCAAGTCTGGGCAAGATGGTACAACCACTTTGGAACCCAGTTTGTCAGTTTCTTAGAAAGTTAGGCATAGACCTACCATGTGACCTATTCATTCATTCCTAGGTATGTATTTAACTGAAAGAAAACACATGTCCACACAAACACTTTTAATTTTGTTGAGTAAAAGGAGCCAGAAAAAGGGGTATGTACTGTATGCTTCATTTATATAAATTTCTAGGAATTGCAAACTAATGTGAAATGGCAGAAGGGAGATCAATGGTTTCCTGGGGTGGGAGGAGAAAGGGGCAGAAGGTGGGATTATAAAGGAGCATGAGGAAATTGGGGGGGGGTAGGTGATAGATATGTTCATTATCTTTGTTGTTGTGATGTTTTTACAGGTGTATATGTATGTCAACATTATCAAAACTTTCAGTTTAAATCTGTGTAGTTTACTGTATGCCAATTATACTTCAATAAAGCTGCTTAAAAAATAAATGAATAGATTTCCTTTGTAGTGGTGAAAGAAAAAAAAGTGAAATTATAGACAAAATTGTGTCTTATAATTGGTTTTTACATGCTACGTTCTATATTCTCCCCACTGACTTCCTTGTACCATGTATCCTGACAGATCAAAATATAATTTCAATATAAAACACACAGTCCTCTCCTGCAGGCTAGAAAATCCAGAATCAGAAGCTATCAATTTGAGGGTGATCAAGTGACCAGAGAATCATGTGTGAGGGAGACGACTTCCCTCCATTAAGGAGAACGATAGTGCACTGAGTAATTACCCTGCAGTGCAATTTTTACACCCAAGATGGACCAACACCAGCCTCTAGAAATAGACAGTTATTTATAAAAAGAACCAAGGACTTCTGGAGCCTCATTTAAATAATTCTGGGCAGGGATGGGGAGATTCCATTGTCTTCTTCTAAGGCCCTTGTTCACCTTCAACAGAGAAGGTGCTGGAGAAAAACACCCACAGCAGAAAAAAAGCCCAAAAATTGTGGTGAATTACATAATATGCCTAAATTTAGACTGTGCATATACCTACATTAGAGTCTTAAAGCCAAAATATTTTCCCTTAAAAGAACACATCTGAATTATAAATGAATCACACATTTATAATTTAAATATCAAAAATATGGAATCCAGAAGTCAGTTGGGTCCTAACATCCTTCAGAGTTTTGGTGAAACTTTAGCTGAATTCCATTCCATGACCTCCACAAATTCTTGCCAAGACTCCTGTTTTCACCTCTGTATCCATTCCCTCTAACTTAGTTCTGCCCCAAGGCAAGCTAAAGTTTAGCTCATTCACGACTTTGCATCAGGGAAAAATCCCTTCCTAAGATAGCGTTTTGTAACTTCAATAATTTCACCAGCTTACATTGGATGTGTCATGAAGAGGGGTCATCTCCTCCGATCTATAGCCTTTTTCTACCTCTCCAGCTTCAAATTTTTTCTCTACATGTTCTCTCGTTTCTTTTCTGGGGTAATAAGCAATTTCTTTTTTCTTTTTCCAGGAGGCAAACTCACTCAGAACCTAGTAAGTTTTCCTAACCTGTCTCTCTAATAGGAATTTGTGAACAAGTGGCTAAGAGAATATTGAACACACCATTACACCTATACTGGGGCGAGTGCTTGCTTACCACACGGTATTTAAATCATTTAGTCACATACACATGCGAGATGTATATCACTTATTATCCTTATAGTTAAACAATAGTAGTCCTTACATAAGGAGAATTGCTCTCTTTTAAAATCACAAGTTGGCCCAAATATTTGGACCTCACCAAGGGAGAGCTGCAGATCCAAGGTTCCCAAGTGTGAAACAGACAAGAAGACTTGCCACTCAATTTTTTCTTTCAGTATAAGGATTTGTTGGGAAGACAAAGAAGTGATTGGTGCCATATACTGGTAGGGATACAAGAGTGACATTTGTCTTATCTTAGGAGAACACAACCAGAAAGGATCATAAAGATTATTTAACCATGAGTTCCTAACCTGAACTCAGAAAACTGATTTGTGATGAGCTTCAAAAAATACATAAATACTACCTTTCTCCCGAAATTGTATACAACATTTTGTGCATGTGTGTTTCTCTGGAAAGAAGATAGTTTTCATCATATTCTCTAAGGGTTTGTAACCTCCAACAGTATTTAGTATAATTGAATTAACCATTAATACTGATTACTCAGGTAAGAATTTTATTTGCTTTTCCTTCCCAAAGCTTCTTGTTCATTACAACTCAAACAAACAAATAAATGACACGTTTGACGTTGAGGATAGCAAAATATACTTCATTTAAACATGTGGCCCTACAGAGCATTAATTCTGAAATCCTAGAAGCTGGATGGTAAACAAAAGAAGCCTTGTTGAGACCTGAGACTGTTTCAACCAGATTTAGTAATTATGTCTCATTCCTGTGTCTTTATAAAGTGGAATATGTAATCTCTCACAGAACCACATGCTTAATATGCTTGCTGTGGTCAAGATCACTTTATCCCTGATGTTCTCTCTAAAAGTTCATAAAAACTCATAAGTAGAGATGGGGATACACATAAGGGAATGTCTTTTAAAACTGTAGATCATGAGCTTCCCTGGTAGCGCAGTGGTTAAGAATCCGCCTGTCAATGCAGGGGACATGGGTTCAAGCTCTGGCCCAGGAAGATCCCACATGTCACGGAGCAAGTAAGCCCGTGTGCCACAACTACTGAAGCCCACGCACCTAGAGCCCATGCTCCTCAGCAAGAGAAGCCATGACAATAAGCCCACGCATCGCAACGAAGAGTAGCCCCCTCTCTCCACAACTAGAGAAAGCCTGCACACAGCAAGGAAGACCCAACACAGGCAAAAATAAACAAAACAAAACAAAACTGTGGATCATGGCTCATTAGTGGACTGTGAAACCTATTTTATAGCCAGATTATCCAGCCTTAAAAACAAACAAGTAATCCAAAAACTAAGCTAAGATACTTTAAAACAAATATATTAATGTAGAATAGAAAATATGAGACAACATCCCTTATAGGAAGGATAAACACTGCTTTTTAAATTTTGGTTTTGCAAGTACATGTATGTGTACATCAGCATGTGTCTTTAGTGGGTCATGATATAAAATGTCCTATGGAGAGCTGTGGTCAAAGAAATGTGAAAGCCCTGATTTTGTCTAATTCCTAGACATAACCGACAAGGAAATGGAGGCCTAAAGAGGTGAAATGATTTTCCAAATCTTACACAGCTAGAAAATGAGAAAATTGGAAATCAAGTTGAAATTCACAACAGTTTTCTTGAAAATCTCTTACTAGACTTCTCTTTCAAAAACGAACTACAGTCGGAGGTGTTTCCTTGAGATCTTTCACACAAAGATTTGAAATCTTCTGGTAGACCTGACTTTGACCATTTCTCTTTTCTTCTCAAACCACAAGTACATTTTCTACCACTTCATTTTCTGCTCACAATTTTTTACTGAGAAACAGAAGAAATCAAGAGATTCTCCATGCATTACCCCATTGCAGCTACTCACCTACATGCATTTATACCCTTAAACTATGTGTTTCAGCAGATGTACTGTCTTTGCCCCTAATGCCAACCCCTCTTTGTGCGTTATATCCTGTCCCCCTTGCTTGTTCAAAACTCCTCTACTAAAACTGTCTCCATTTTCTCCTGCATCCTAATTACCTGCCTCTCCTGGATCAAACACATCAATATACAAGCACACTCTAGTATTTCCCAATGTGTCCCCAAAGCACAATCTATCCCACCTCTCCTTCTGCCATGACATCATCCCCTCCCCTTTCCAGCAAAACTCCTTGAATAACTTCTCTATGCAATTCCCAATTTATCGCCTCTTCTTTTCTAAAAAAGTGCAGTTCAATCAGGCTTCCACTCCTATCTTCCACTCCTCCAAAAAGCTCTTGTCATGGTCACAAAATACTTCACTGTGATACATCTGACGCCCCTCTCCCCCTTACTTGATGGGGCTACAGCTCTTAACATAGTTGGTCACTTTCTCATCCTTGAAATAACTCTTTTACTTGGTTTCCAAGACACTGCTTTCTCTTTGTTCTCTTCCTGCTTCACAGAAGATGCTTTTCAGTAACCTTCACTGGTTCCCCCTCATCCAACAGACCAGACTGTTAAAAAGGTGGTGTCCAGGGCTCAGTGCTTGGACATCTTCTATCTTCAACCCGCACTCACCTCTTGATAATCTCAACAAATGCATTCTCCAGGCGTCAAATGCCATCTTTAGGCTGGCAGCTAACAAACTGATATCCTCATTTTTAATCTCCAGAATGCTTTCACTCAATTGCCTATTCAACATCTCCAGTAGAATGACTACAAAATAAAACATCTGAAATGTTGTCCCACACTGAGCTCCTGATCTTTCTGCAGATGCTAACTTCAATTCCACCACCCACCCTGCAAACATGCTAGTCATATCATTTTCCTACCTTTGCAAATGGCTGTCTTGCTTGTTGTTCACGGTTAAAACTTTATGGAGTCACCCTTGCTCCTCTTTTACATTCATGGTTCACATCCTCTCCATCAGTAAACTCTGTTGACTTTTATATTAAACACATGTCAAGAATCCAATCACTTCACTTCAAAGTTAAAGTTTGCGCATTGGTCTGAGTTGACTATCATCTAACATCTTACTGTAGGAGTCATGTAACTGCTCTCCCTGCAATCCCCCGCATATAGTCTTGTTGTAAACACATCAGCCTATTGGCTCCTGCCCAAATCTGATCAAATTCCTACAACAGCTTCCCCTCTCGTCAATCAACACCAGCCTTTAGGATGGTTGCTAAATCTCCATAGGATTTACCTCTTTGACTTCACCTCCTTTTACACTTCCTTTGCTCACTCACTTCAACCACATCTGATGCCTTGTCATTCCTAGAACATTCTAGGGACATTCCCACTGCAGGGCCCTTGCACCTGCTATTCTCTCTGCCTAGCAGTTCCTTTCCCAAACAGTCTGATGACTCACTTTCACTTTCTTCCTATCTAGCTCAAATATCATCAGATCACTGAAATCTGTCTTGATCACCATATGTAATATGAAAGCCTCATTCGTCCTCCTGTATCTTGCTTTATTTGCTTTTAAGCACTTATCGCCACCTGATATATTTTGTGTGTATTATTTTTTATTGTCTATTTTTTCCCACTGGCATGCAAGCTCCTTGTGAGCAGGGATTTTGCCTGATTATTTCACTTCTATAATCTCAGTGCTAAAAAGGAGCACGGTACACAGCAGGTGCACAATTAAGAGTTATTCATTTTTTGAATGAGTGCTATTTGAAAAAATTATAATAAAAGTAATACAACCACCGCAGTAAAAACGCAAAGCATTTGTATGTATCACTATAGTATCTGCATAACCTCATTTTTGTCTTGCCACCCCTCTTTATGGTTGATGTATGTTATGCTCCGCTTTACAGAGGAGGAAAGTAAGGCTCCGAGCGCCAGGGAAACTGGCAGAAACCAATAACTGGCAAAATCATCCTCTGGCTCTACTTCCAGTTCCAGCTCCCCCTAAAATGCTCCATAAATATACTGCCCTGCTGCAGACACCGAGACTTGCTACTGAGATGCCCCCTCAAGAAGTGACTTGCTGTCCAACTGCAAGGAGTACGATTTGCTAACAGCCTTGTTGTTGGCTTCATTAGGATCCCCCTCAGCTTTCGAGCTGGGTTCAAGCTATTTTGGGCACCAATGACTGCACAAGGGGGTGGTACAAGGACCTAGCCATTTCTGCTGGGCCTAAGATGCTTCTAAACAACTGCCTTTGTTCCAGGGCTGCTCACGGGCCTGACAGAGACTTTCTCAGCTCTAAGCCGCAGTCCAGTGGCTCCGCGTGCCCATGCCTGCCTCCTCTCTCTTACTCTCACAGGTTCCTCTATAACAGACCTTTTGCACTATCTTCATCTCAGCATCCACCTCCTGAAAATCCAAACCAGCACACGCCAACAGATGAGACCCTTGGCACCCTAGGGACGGCACTGGATGTGCAGGTGAAGGACCTCAGCAGATATGCTTAGCATACATTTCTGGCCCACTCTGCAAGAAGGACATTGTTTTTGCTTCCTCACCTTCTTCTGCCTTCTTTCAGAGACTTAGGGACAAGGAAAATCAGAACTCTCTCTCTCACTGTGAAAAACTCCAGGACTGCAGAAGTTTGAGGAAGAGGCTGCACATTAAAAATCTAATTCAGAGAGAAGTCACAGGAGTATTTTAATAATTGAGTGCCTTCCTGCCCTGGGATGCCAAACACACTTCAAAAGGGAATGGTAGGGCTTCCCCGGTGCCGCAGTGGTTGAGAATCTGCCTGCCAATGCAGGGGACACGGGTTCGAGCCCTGGTCTGGGAAGATCCCACGTGCCACGGAGCAACTGGGCCCGTGAGCCACAATTACTGAGCCTGCGCGTCTGGAGCCTGTGCTCCGCAACAAGAGAGGCCGCGATGGTGAGAGGCCCGCGCACCGCGATGAAGAGTGGTCCCCACTTGCTGCAACTAGAGAAAGCCCTCGCACAGAAACGAAGACTCAACACAGTCATAAATAAATAAATAAATAAATAAAAGAACGTGAATTTCTTAAAAAAAAAAAAAAAAGGGAATGGTACTGCATGTGCTGACATGCATGAGGTGAGAAAATACCACTTAATACAACCCACATATTTCTCAGAAGTTTATGCTGATACTAAAAATCTTTTACAAATTTAGCTGGAAATAATGACAGATATATTCAGATATCTCAACTATAAAATAGAGACAATAATACCTACTTGTTAGGTTGTGTGAGGATTAAATGAGATAATGCACTGTAAAAAGCTTGGTACAATGTTCAATAAACATTACTTGCTATTATTTTTACACTAAAGAAATGCAATAAAAACTGTCCTTCAAAAATCATATTTCTAGGTTTTACTTCCAATATTAGTAAAATGTCTGTGATGAACTCTTTAGAAAATTATGTAGGTGTTGCTGCTCTTATTTTATTCAATGTGACTTTTACCTTCATTGCTTTAAGGGGTTTCTTAACTCACCTTCTGTCTCCATTAAGTGAATGAATGGAAGAATTAGAATACATAGCAAAAAAAAGCAGAATATGGAACTAAATATACGTAAATGCAAACATATACGCAAGCCAGTATTCATCTGTCTAAAGTGTACTGAAGTTAAACATTTTGCAATGCTTAATCCTGAACTAGATTTTTTTTTTTCCCCTATAAGAGACACCTTTGGAATAAACAGTGAAACTTCAGTCGGGCCTGAGGATTAAAGAGTAGTAATGTAGCAAATGCCAATATCTTAATTTTGATGGTTGTACTGAGGTTTTGTAGGAGAAATGTTCATGCTTGTGAGATGTACACTAAAAATATTCAGGGCTCATGCACATTAGGAGGCAAACTCACTTTCAAATGGTTCCATAAGAAAAGTTCTTCCTGTAAACTTTTATAAATTTGTAATTGTTTCAAAATAACAAAGAAGTTAAAATATCCACATTTTTACTTTTCTTTTGTTGATGCCTATGGTTTTAACCCAACGTTTTTAAAATATGCCTATTGCCCCATTCTCCCAGAGCCAGCTCATTAGCACAAACTCAGAGACGGTTGAAAGGGGTTTATGAAGAAAAACCAGAGATGCTTTTCTCACCCCCATTACTCAGGTGATGGGGGTCCCTTTCAGGCTTACAGAGGGAAATGAGGAAGGCTTGAGGCCCTTAGGGCATTTCTCCAATTACCCTTTCTCTAATATATGGCTGCTGGGCTATATTGGTGAATATAGCATACGGATCTTATTCAATCTCCTGTTCTGTATAGTGTGATGACCCTAGTAAGCACTTATTTGGTAGCCTTTGCATACAAAAATGTGAAATTTGTTCTCAAGCACAAAGTAGCACAGAAGAGGGAGGATGCTGTTTCCAAAGAAGTGACTCGAAAACTTTCTGAAGCTGATAATAGAAAGATGTCTCGGAAGGAAAAAGATGAAAGAATCTTGTGGAAGAAGAATGAAGCTGCTGATTATGAAGCTACAACATTTTCCATCTTCTATAATAACACCCTATTTCTGGTCTTGGTCACTGTTGCTTCCTTCTTTATACTGAAGAACTTCAACCCCCACAGTGAACTACATTTTGTCCTTAAGTGCTTCCTCGGGCCTCATCGCCCTCCTGTCTACTGGCTCCAAGTAGAGCACGTCAGCTTCCCCCCACCGCCCTGGCTTTGTGCCTATGGGTGGCCTGTGGTATATGGAAAAGTAGCAGGGTGGTCAGGGTGGAAGACACACAAGCTGTTTTTATAAGTCTGGAGTTTGAGGGTTTGAAAAACCCAACAAAATGTAATTCAATATTTGTTTATTGGCTCTTTTTTTTTTTTTTTTTGACAGATTGTTGAAATTAAATGAATTGAAAGGGAAAAAAAATAAAATATGCCTATTGATTAGGACAAATTAACAAAGTGTTTTATTGTTGTTTTTGATGTGTATTTGTTTAAACTCAAGCAATTACCGTTGTAGACAAAATAAAAACTTTGAATCCTGTGATTTAGCTGGGAGGCCTGGCTAACTCTCGTTTGACAGATTAACAGCCCCTAATGATACCACAGTCATTTAGATATTAGTTCCAACCTGTAGATCAGAAGGGAAAGTCTTGGAGCTGGTTTCAGAGGGGGAGGCGGGCTTTCCGAGGCTGGAAGTTGCCCTGGCTCATTGCTGGCTAGGGACCAGATAGAAGAGAGGAAATTTCTCTTTTGGATATATCTAGAATTGTCATTTTACAAAAAGAAGTATCTTACAGCCTAGTTCTCTTCTCAGTGTGGGAAGAATTTGGGGGGTGTCCACTGTGCTTCCTCATACATCATACAGGAGGAAAGTGCTCCCACTTATTAGGAAGGGATACCTGCATTTCTGCTTTACAACACCTGAAGGTGGCATTGAGAAAACGAGAGCTGACAATTCCAGTCAGAGCCAGTATTTGCTCTTCCTGGTAACTCCCTGGTGCTCTAGGAAAAAACCATGTGCAAAATTTGAGGACGGGGACCGACCATGCTCCCAACCGATTATCACTCTCTTCTAGCTCTGAAGAGCTCAGTATGGGTTGGGATTGTCAACTTTCCAACAAAAGAAATGGTCAGGGGGAAACCATGGTGTTGTTACATAGAACTCTCAAGAACTGATGAATTTGCTTTTCTCCAACTCATTCATTAATTCATGCATGACTTACTGCACTAGGTCAGAAAAACAGGTCTTACAATCTATGATATCCCCATTGCTCTTTAAAATGCCCTAAATGAGGCATGAGCCACAGTGGGTAGAGTTAGAAGTTTTGGGTTCAAGTCTATGGTCATGAATTCACTAACTGTGTGACCTCAGGAAGTTTAATCAACCTCTCTAAGCAGTTACTGTCTTCATTTATACAATGGAGATAATGGTGACTACCTCCCATGGAGATTCTGAAGGTGAAAAGAGATTATGTGTACAAATATTTCTCCAAACTGCCAAGGGGCCATACCTATATATAAAATGACCTACTTCATTTAGGCAGGAATATCCAATTCTTATGACATTGTTATGACATACTACCTATCCTGCCCTGATAAGGCCAACTTTTAAAACTATAAGTTTCAGAAATTAAAAAAAACAAGAACAACCACAACAAAAGGGATATGCTTTAAACTTTTAATTATAGGGTCACGAGAAACCGAAACCAAAAAAAATCTGGTCTTTAGTATTTGCTGATTTCAGTGGTGTAAGTACTCCCACCACGGTCAATTTCAGGCTACCAACATGACAACACTGACAATGGAGTTGAGCATAGATGGAAGTAGTTGCCAATATTTAATTTCTGGTAGCTTTCACATACAAATTGGATTTTTTGGTGTACTCACGAAAATCGATCGGCTTCCCTGGTGGCGCAGTGGTTAAGAATCCGTCTGCCAATGAAGGGGACACGGGTTCGAGCCCTGGTCTGGGAAGATTCCACATGCTGTGGAGCAACTAAGCTCATACACCACAACTACTGAGCCTGCGCTCTAGAGCCCACGAGCCACAACTACCGAAGCCCACGTGCCACAACTCCTGAAGCCCGTGCACCTAGAGCCCGTGCTTTGCAACGAGAAGCCACCACAATGAGAAGCCCGTGCACCGCAACAAACAGTAGCCTCTGCTCGCCGCAACTAGAGGAAGCCTGTGCACAGCAACGAAGACCCAACGCAGCCAAAAATAATAAATAAATAAATAAATAAATTTATTTATTTACTTAAAAAAGAAAATTGACAGCCTGGGCCCATCTCTCATCTAACAGTAATCATTTCCTGGTGAATGTGTAGCATGTGCAGTAGGATTAGGCTTCCCGCTCTGGGACACTTTTCACGATGACTCAAAAGACGGGAGAAAAACTCTTCAGTCAGGCTCTACCTCTTGACCCTGCAATAAAAACCTCCACTGAGCCAAAGAAACCCAAAAGTCTTGGCTATTTCTTTAAACAGAGAAGAGGACAAAGTAAATAATAATGGGAACAAAATATCACAATAAATGATCCTGACAATGTAGCTAATATTAGAATTGCTTATTTTTAGCTAGACATTGTGGCAAGCATTCTAATGATCCCATTTCATTCTGTTAACAAGATGGTGAAAGAGGTATGGTTATTATCTGCATGTTCCAAATACATACACTAAGTGTTATGGGTTGAATTGTGTCCTCACCAAAATGATGAGTCCTAACCCCCTATACCTCAGAATGTGACTATATTTGGAAATAGGGTCTTTAAAAAGGAAATAAGATGAAAAGAGGTCACTAGGGTGGGTCCTCATCCACTATGACTGGTATCCTTACAAAATGAGGAAATTTGGACACAGAGACAGACATGTACAGAAGGAAGATGACTGAAGAGACACAGGGAGAAGACGATGGCCATCTGAAAGCCAAGGAATACCTACGGCTACCAGAAGCTGGGAGAGTAGCGTGAAATAGACTCTTCTCTGGGCCCTTCAGAGGGAGTATGGTCCTGCTTGCCAGCACCTTGATTTTAGATTTCTGGCCTCCAGAACATGAGACAATACATTTCTATTATTCTAATCTACACAGTTTGCAGGGCTTTGTTATGGTAGCCCCAGGAAACAAAGTCTCAGAGAGGACAAAAAGATGGCCCCAACTCAAATAGCTATCAAATTATCAACTTGACTGACATGAGGTTGTTTGTTTCTTAACAAATATTGATGCTCAGATCTTCTTACCCTCCCACTTCCCTATTCAGACACTGATTCAAGCACCTGGGGTGGGACACTGACAGGGGATTCTGAGGCACAGCCAGGATGGAGAACCACTGTATGTCTCCCTGGACCCCACACTGGCCATCGAGGTAGTGCGCTGACATCACACATTCTACATAGGACACAGGAGTTCTTCTTTCACATTTGTTCTACATCAGTATCAAACAGTGTCCATTCTAACTGATTACGTTGCTAAAATACCACCCCCGCCCCCCAAAACAGTATCCCTCCTTCAGGAAGACCCAAAAAATGACAAGTTATAATGTATAGTTACATAAATTCATTTCAATTTCTGTAAAAAAGTGAGAAGACATATGTACCTAATGATAGAGTCATCTAATTACAGGAAATCAAGGAGAGCTTATTATGGTTTAGCATATAAACAATGCCTATGGAGATTACTAGCATTGGGTGAAAGCCAGTAAAATCCCCCAGTCACTGTGCTACAACACACTCACTTACCTGATATTATTTAATCAATTCTAATTTTCATTATAATTTTGCAAGCTCTTATTATCATTCTTCCTTATGGGTGAGACACCTGAAGTTGAAAGAGGTTAAGCTTCACTGCCAAAGATCACCTAAGTTATAAACAGCAAAGCCAACACTGACACCCCAGATCGTCACGCTAAAACTCTTGCTGTGGCTGCAACATCTGGGCTCCATATATTTTGTTTATGAGCAATTACAGAAACTCTATTTTCACTGATCAGCTACTGCCACTGTTTCCATATCAGACTTTTAAAATGTCACCTTCCTCTTTGACAAAGTTTGGAACTTTCTAACAGATACAAGGATTTATCACATATATTGAAGTTTAAAAGGGGTTTCAATTTTTAAAGGTGTCTTTGCAGAGTGAGGATAGCAAGATAGGGAAATGGTTGTACAAACTCATTTTTAACTAGTTTTTAAATTCAAGCATGGCTGATTTACAATGTTGTATTAGTTTCAGGTGTACAAACTCTTGACTGAATCCAATCTAATGAGCAATCTCTGGAAAGTTCACCAGTTGGTAAAATCTGGCTCTGCCCTCTTAGAATACGTATTCATTGCAAGAAATGCAAACTGCAAAAATACAGCATCTTCCATTTATAGCTGGAGCCCCCAGAAAATTCCCCAGCTTAGAAGGTCTCTGTGTTACTAGTCCAACCTTGCATCCTTACATCTTCTCCTATTTAAGGTTATTCTATTTTGACCTGCAAAGGAGAATAGCCAGTTATGAAGGAGGATTATATTGTCACAACTCTTTCACCTCCTGCCTACTCTAATTATGTGGTCTGATACAGAAGGAGAGTAAATGATGCAATGGAAATACATAAATTCTAGAAGCACAAACAATTCCCTTAATCTGGCTAGTACTGGTGGAATCACAGTAAATTCTTATCACCATCACAAGCACCTGGGCTGGGGGAAAACCTAAAGGGCACTTAATACAACCACCAATGATATCAGTATTCCCTCTAAGACATTCAGTCAAAATAATTCTCCTCCCAGGTTTGAAAATCTTTCAGATCGTCTTGGTGCAAATGATAGGGTTTGTTGACACAGATCATCAAGAGTCTTTCTTTTCAGTGTGGAGAGTGTTTATCAACTCGAGTGTGACCTGTTAGTGGAAACGCTGAAAAGTTGCTCAGCTTCCTTCCCCAGCCTGTCTGTTATGAGCAGAGCCTTCCACTGATGCAAGCACAACAGTGCTCACTTATTCTCTCCAGAAAGCACCAAAAAGTGGTTGTTCACAGGCAGAAATTGGGTTGAGGAGGACGAAGGGCAGCCTAAGATTTTAAGTTTAAAAGGGATCTTCTTCTAGCGCCCACCTGAGCTGTCAGGTGCAAATCGGAGGTGGAAGTGAAAGGTGCTGCGGATAAAATGAAAAGCGAGAAGGTGCTGCCTGTAAGCCAAAGTCATCACGTCAAAGAGAACCAGAACTGTGCTCAAGTAGCTTCCTACTGTCCTCTCCGTGCTTCAGTCACACTAGCTTTCAATCAGCTCCTCTCAAGTGGCAAGTGGCACGCGCCCTCCCACCCGGGGTCTTAGACATTGGGTTCCCACTGTCGGGACCTTTCTTCAGCTCTCTCTCCACCGGGCGACACCTACCTGTAAGCCTCTGATTTCAGCCAAAATCCCACTTTGTCAATGAAGCCTTCTTTATTCATTTATTTTTATTTCATTTATTTATTTTTGGCTGTATTGGGTCTTCGTTGCTGTGTGCAGGCTTTCTCTAGTTGCGGCGAGCGGGGGCTACTCTTTGTTGCGGTGCGCAGGCTTCGCATTGCGGTGGCTTTTCTTGTTGCGGAGCACAGGCTCTAGGCATGCGGGCTTCAGTAGCTGTGGCACACAGGCTCAGTAGTTGTGGTTTGCAGGCTCTAGAGCGCAGGGTCAGTAGCTGTGGCGCACGGACTTAGTTGCTCCGCGACATGTGGGATATTCCCGGACCGGGAATCGAACCTGCATCCCCTGCGTTGGCAGGCAGATTCTTATCCACTGCACCACCAGGGAAGCCCAATGAAGACTTCTTTAAACACACACATTCCACCCTCATGTTTCAGAGCTAGAAATAGAAGCTCACTTACATTTCCTTTATAGCTCTTACTGTTTGTGCTTGTACATGTGTATAGTAATTTGATTTATACTGGTCTCCTTCATTAAACAATGAAGTGCACAAAAGTAGAAACAGAGTTTGTTTACTCATTCATCTCCCCAGTTCCTAGCATACAGTAGATGCTCAATAAACATCAGCTGAATGAATAAATAAATCATTGGGACATGTTAAAATAGGTAACATCTCTCCCTCCAAATATTTCCTTTGCCCTCATGTCGTCATGTATGAAGTCCCTCCCCACATTAGCAAAGCATCCCTTTCTAATAATACATGGCATTTAACTTAATTTTAATATTATGACTTTAATTGACTATTACATGAAATATCTGAAAATCCAAAGAAAAATAATATTAAAAATAATTTGATCACTGTAAATAATAATTATATGTAAATGCATTTTTAGACAAACACAAGTACATATACATAGACAACACAAAGATCATATTATAGAAAGAATTTTATAATATTTTTATGAAATTAATATTCACAAAATCTTTCCAAGTCAATATAGATGTACATCATGATTTCTAATGACTGAATGGTATTCCATTACAGGAATTCAGTTAACCAATTTCCCTTTTTGGACTCTTGGGTTTTATAAAATGCAATTAACTTCATACAATGGGATACTATGCAACAATTAGAAATGTTCCCTTTTCTTGGACTAAGTTTTATAAAATGATATTAATTCCATATAATGGAATATTAAGCAACAATTAGAAACACAATTGACATTTAGATTGCATAAAATTTATCATATTATTGCCTTTAAACAAAAAGAAATGTTTATGGATATATATCTCTTGAAGGATCATTTTGGTAGTTATCCAATGACATTCAATGTGAATTAATTTATCAGTTCACTTCACTCAATGCCACCTAGATAATAGTTCATAATTGAATTAGGGTATTTATGAGGCCAAGGGTAAAGGGAGATGGAAAATAATTTTGAAGGAGAGAGGAGGGATGAAGTTTACATTCACTGGGGGTGATGCTGATTTAAAGAAAATATGTGAACATCATGTGTTTTCATGTGGGTCTTGAAGAAGAGGCTAAACAAAAAATGAACAATAAACTTTCCTTGCTTCACAATTCTCATAGGAAAGGTTCTAAATTAGAAAAAGTAAAATCAGAAACCAGATTAATGTCTTTTACATATATTAACTGAGAAGATCTTTACAGAAACCTTACAAAGGAGGTATGGCAGGCTTTATCATCGCCATTTTTAAGATAAATTAAATGAGGTTGAAAAAATGTGCTATACATACACATAATGGAATATTATTCAGCCTCAAAAAAGAAGGAAACCCTGCCATTTGCAACAACATGGATGAACCTGGAGGGCATTATGCTACGTGAAATAAGCCAGGCACAGAAAGACCAATACTGCATGATCTCATTTATATTTGGAATTTAAAATAGTCAAACTCATAAAAACAGAGAACAGAATGATAATCACCAAGGGCTGAGGTAAACGGGGGAAATGGGGAGATGTTGGTCGAAGGGCACAAACTTCTAGTTATAAGATGAATAAGTTCTACAGCCATAATATACTGCATGGTGACTATAGCTAATATAATGTATACTTGAAATCTGCTGAGAGTAGATCTTAAGTATTCTCACCATAAAAAGAAAAATAAAAAGGTAACCATGTGAAGTAATAGATATATTAATTAGCTTGATTTTAGTGATTTCACAATTATCTGTACATCAAAACACCACGTTGTACACCTTAAATATAACAATTCTAACATGTCAATTGTATCTCAACAAATCAGGAGAAAATTAAATGAGGTTCAGCTGAAGTAACATTAAAACTCTACCCTGTGACTGACATTAAAACCTCACATCTATGACTAGAGAGTTTTTTCATAAATGTGTCTCAAAACTTTTTTAAAGTTGTCTGAAAACTTGAAAGGGCTTGAAACAGAAAAGACACTGAGATTTTAGACAATCATGTTCGGCATCTAGGAAATCAAAAAAGAAGTGGCTTTAGCAGGATTGAGAAAGCAAGAGAAGAGGTGAAATTCTTGCCATGTTTAGGGTCCAGTCCTTCTCTGACTCAAGACTGATGTCTGATAACCATTTGCACATGTTTTTATTCGGTTTTTGCTTCGTTTTCTTTTTGGTTTCATCTGCACCTGGAACCAAACTCATCGTGGTTCTTTCTCACCAGCTCATCCTCCAGACTTCTTGGTATCTGAAAGCAATGTCATCAGCTTTCTCCCCGTCTCCCAGGTATCCTTACTCTTTATGAGTTGTCGTGACACAGTTCAGTTAGACAAATGGTGCTGAGTGACTCCTGTATGCCAAACATGGAGCTTGGGCTCTGACCTCAAGGAGTACCCAAACTGGCTAGTGAAGGTCAGGGTAGAAAGTGTCATGGTGCTTCTCTGGTACTCAGATTCCCCTAGATGATGAATTGTTCAGAAGCATAAATCTGGGCCAGGGTGGTGGCAATTAAAGTAGAAAATGAAGGCCAGATAAAACAGACATTTGGGAGAAAGCATCTGTGGTACCCAGTGCATAATCCAACATAAGATCAAAGAAGAGGAAAAAGTGAATCAAAATTGACATTGCGGTAGGGAGAATGATGATGGTGTTGCCACCAGATTCCAAGAAGTCTGGAGAGGCAACCTATGTGAAAGAACCATAATGAGTTCGATTCTCAGCTGATGCAAAAGCAGAAAAAAAATTTGCAAACAGCCATCAGACAGAGACCAGGACTCAGGAGAGGGAAGTGATAGAAACAAATCTTTTAGGATTACTAACATAGAGAATACAGATGAAGATGGGAAATTTGTTGATTTTGGAAGGACGAGCAGAGAGATGAAGACTGAACCGTATATATATATATATATATATATATATATATATATATATATATATATATATATATGTATTTAAGAGAAGCTTTTATTCACTAAAAGAAAGGTACAGATTTGGATTGAAGACTGAACCTTAAGACACATCTTTGCTATGTGTTAGTAGTAGTCAGCAAGGAAGGGACCAGATATTTTGGAGAAGCAGGACCAGTCACCATGCGAAGCAAGAGAAAGTTTGAAGAGGAGGAGACGCTTAGCAGTGTCAAAAGCTATCAAGAGGTTTTAAAATTTGGTGTTTAAGAGGCTATTGCTGACCTTGAGAAGAGCAGTTTCATTTGAGCATTGCATAAGGAAGTGGGTGCAGGGCTGGTACGTCAGTGATGACAACAGGGAAGCAGTAATTGTTGAAGGTCTTGTTCAAATTAAGTGATGAAATGAAGGTGTGGTTGCTTGAAGGAACTGAAGTGTCAAAAACAAATGTTTATGAAGTAGAGAAAACCCCAACAGAACTTCAGCTTGGCAAAATCTGCTGTACACAATGGAAATTTTTAAAAAATGTATGCTTTCTAACTCATACTGAGAGTACTCTTGATATTAGTGTTCATTTCATCAAAATTAGGATACCATCCATGTAAGTCAAACCATTCTCTTACATAAGAAATGAAAAAAGTTCTACCTATTAAACTATGGTCCTCATCAATTGTAAGCTATTCCCTGATTTTAGAAACGCCAAAATATGTCTGTGGATGAAATTTAGGACTACCACTTTTATTTTCCAGTTTATGTTGGTTTAAATCATTAGCAGGGATATATATTTTTTGTGCAGTAGCCTACCCATACATTCTTGTGTTCCTACCCATCCAGTAACATCTGGATTCTGGCAACACTATTACACAGATGTTGTTTTTAATTATAAAGTAGGTACTTGGGGTTGCTGAGCTCAAAAAAGCTAAATATCTGTCAGTAAAAGTTCTTAAGAACCTTCAACTTCTGAGTTTTCCACATGGCCCTATTTTGGCAAATAATTTACTTCTCTTGTGGCAAAATTGCAGAATTTTATGTTTATGCTGAAGCAGCAGTTATGCCACTTTGCAGAACTCTGGCCACCTGAAAAACACCCCCAAAGAAAATAAGGACTCCCAAAGTCTTAATAGACTTTTTAATCTTATTTATAGAAGCTGCAATTACACACTGCAGAGGAAGGAACTGAACATGGGTCCTTTGGCAGTTTTCTAGAGATGAAGGCAGTTTTCCCCCTGCACTTAACCTTGAAGTATACGTCCTCACAATCACTTCATGACTGATAATAGCTGGAGAGAAATAAGCAGCTTACATTTTAAAAAGTAAAATGATTACTGTATTCGCTTTTTTTCTTTTTTTTTTTTTTTTAAAAAAAAAGAAGAAATCCTCTCCCCTTTATTCTATCAGGTTGTTAGTTTTCTTAGTGAAACCTGAAACTACCTCCTTCACTGCTTTGGGAAGGTAATTCATGCTGCATGATGGCACAGTTGTTAAGGGCAAGAATTCCAGGCAGTTCTGGGTTTGAATTCCGGTCGTGGCACCACCAGTTGTGTGGATCTAGCCAAATTACTTGTGCTACTGGAACTTTTTCAGGTTAAACCTCTTTGCACTTGCATTAAATGGGTCAACTGGATGAGAATAAGTATATGTCATCATTACTAGTCATTAAGAGTTTTGTCTTCATAGACTATTGAAGGATGTTTTAATATATTCATGTTTCTCAGGTTTTGGAGGAGGAAGAAGGGGAGGAAGAAGAAGGATGGATGGGCTGGATGGGACGGACATGTAAGTAGAGAAGAGAAGGTGTGACTGATGGAGGGTAAGAGGTAACATTTCCAGTCAGTGGGGAGGTCCACTGAGACACTAGTGTGAGACCAGTCCGAATACTTGTGCGTTTTTCTCAAGCCATATTCTACTGTTTAGGTACAGGGGTTTAACAGGTGGAGAGTTGGAATGGGGTTGTCAGGTAAGTGGAACAGATGGAAAAGGGGCAAAAGAGTTAAAGGTATGCGCAAGAGAGTGATTATGAGGAGAGTTGTAGCAATTAAACTGGGGAAGGAGGAATTGATATGAATGGGGTTATTAGGGTTATTTGTGTGACATGGAAAGACAGGTGCGAGCTGTGAGAACATGGGATGCTAGCAACTGAGATTTGAGAAATGGTCCTCCTACCCATGATGACAGGTACATCCAAAAGAATGAATGGCTCAAGTCTGGTGGAAGAGAAGATAACCAAATGTTCAGAGGCCAAGGAACTGAGAGAATGGGATCTGGGGCAGATGAGCTATGGGACTTTTCAAATCTCCAAAAATAATGACAAGAATAGTGACAGAAAAATAGGAGGCTGCAAGCAAAAACATTCAGGAAATGAGAAATGAATGAGATTTAATAGATGATTATGACAGCCAGGATAGTACAGTTTGTTGGCACATACTTCATACAAGCTGAGGGTTTGGTTTTTTGTTGTTGTTTTGTTTTTGTTTATTTAATTAGGAGAAATGTCTTAGAAGCAGCACTGGGGGAGAAAGAGAATGACAGTCTAGTCTCTAAGCTCTACAACAGAGAGTTGTTCTTCTCTGAGGAGACAGTAAGGAAAGCTGTGTCATCAGGGGAAGTCAGTTTTTTATTCAGGCCAGAAGATAAAGGAAACATTAAAGGAATATACTGAAGATTGGGAATTTTGGTAATGACAGACTATATATTCTAAAGGATACACAGAAACTATTTGGGGAGTGAGGGATTGGAAAGAGACGGCAGATTAGATCAGATCAAGAGATGTAAGAGGCTATGGGGATAAAAATTAGTACATAAGTATCTTGAATGCTTGGACTTTTGGTAGTTACAGAGTAAAATGGGAATAAAAGCATGATGAGATTAATCCTGCTGGTCTTCTGGGGGAAGATAAGTGGTGAAAACAGAGATACGGAGAGATGCTGATTGCACTGGTGGGGAGTACTGGCTATACACCATACTGGTGGGCTTTCAAAATGCTAAGTGGAGGTGGGGTCATGGCTAGGGAAGGGGAAGTCTATATCGACTTGGACAACAGAATTTGGGGGGGGTGATTTATTAAATCCAAGAGAGTAAAATGTATCAAAAAGAGTGGAGGTCAGGAATCAGACAATGTGAAGAAGTTGGGGAGAGAGGAGGAACTGATTGGGGGCGGGCTGTCCTTGAGTCATTGCCTGGTAGTGAACACTCCTTAAAAGACAGAGCTGGGGAGTAGAGGTTTACCTAATGCAATGCTGGAATTAATTAGTTGAGGTAAAATATGGTTAGGAACATAGGAGTCTATCACTCAGAAGTGTGGGAAAAAAATGAATCTCCCAGTAGAGACACTGCATTTTACACTTGCCATAAGGAAGATGAGTGTTGATGGGGTCTGTATGATCATGGGCTGATGATCCGTAACACATAGAGTCATAAAGATAAACGGGTTCTAAATGGATCTGGTGATAGATTCTATTTACACTTCTGGTACTTCTTATTAAAATGACTACAAACTCATTTCAGGGATATATGTTCTTTGCAATTAAAGATGAAAACCAGGCCCCTTAATGAGCCCGTATAGGGTAATACATTGTCTAGTATTAGCATCATGCTGTTGCCACTTTTCAGGAAGCACTGTTTGCTAGAGTCTTTTCATAATTTTACAGATAATCATGAAGTGTAATGTAATCATGGGAAAGCATTTACAGGAAAACTTCATTTATTTGGCATGATTGGGAAATAAATGTTCCTACCTTATTATTTTAGATAACTCAAACATCCCCCTGGAGAATCCAAAATTTAAAGAAAAAAATCTGTTTTCAATGAACTTCTTTTACAATTTGTCATTTCTTTAAATATGGTAAAAGAACATAATTTAACCCTTTCCTGACAAGTAGACTAAGCAGGCTAGAGTCATATCTGAAAACTAGGTAACCAAGGCCAAGATATTTAACGTCTCTCAACTTTCCTTTTCTCTTCTATAAAATCAATACCAATTTTATAGGGTCATTATGAGAATTTAATGAGATAATGCAAAGAGAGCTTAGCTCCATTTCTGTCACACAGAACACAATCAAGGGTAACTATGATTATCAGTAGCCTCATCAGATCAGCACCTTAATTAGTAACGTCAAAATTTGCCTCCACTCCAACCAAATGATGGCATCAGATCATATGACCCTTGACAAAATGACCCTAGACTACTGAGGTTTTGAATTACAGTTCCATGTTTTTCAGTATCTTCACTCTTTGCTGCAGTGTGTGTGCCTATACACAACTGCATTAATTTTTCTCTTCAACCACTGGATTTTAAGTTTCTAATATATTCTGGTATAACAAACTTGATACCTGAATTTACTAGGACTGTGTAGACTAAGTATAAAATTAATTTTGAATGAGAGCCAGAGGGACTCTGTCATAAGCAAAGTCATGGATATCAGTGTATGAAATTGGTGACCTCCATGTTGGTTATTGAGAAACATTTCTTGAATTTAATTCATCTCAACTTTTCAAATATTTGTCAGGCATCTGTTATATAAAGTCTAGGTCACTGTCATAGCTTTTTATTTCAAGATCAAATGCATTAGAGCACTAAATATGTTCAAGATGTGCTGCTGTACTACGTATTAGGAATGCAAAAGTAATGAGTTAGGCTCTACTTTTAATTAGGGAGGCTGACCAGAATCTTCACCATTGTAATATCTTAAGATTGGTACAGAGGATCAGGCTTAAGTTATTTTACCTAGACCTGAGTTTTCTAGGGGAGATGATATTTAACTTGGTTAAGTAAGAGTTAGACAAATAAATGAAGAGAAAGGCAGGGATACTGGGAGTGTAAAGGTCCAGAGGTAATAAAGAACTTGGAATAGTTGATGACCTGAATGAAGCTCACTGTAGGCAAAACATAAAATGGAACCGGAGGATAATACTGAGTTGTAACACTGAGTATGTACATTAAGCAGGGACATGGATATGCAGACTGTGTAAACCATGGTAAAGATTTTGGGCTTTTTTCCAAGGATTATGAAGGGCTGTTTAAAGGTTTAATCTGTGAAGTGATATACTCAGGCTTATGCTGAGTATATCATGTTTCAAAGGTCATTTTATGTTAACCGCAGGTAATGGATGGAGAGTACAAGTCAAGGGATGGGGGGCAGTGAGCATGCTGCCCAGTGGTCCGGGGGGAAGGCTGAGGTGACCCACACTAGAGCATGGGCAGTACAAATGGTAGGGATTTTCACGAGGGAGAAACTGTAGGACTTGAAGACCAATAAAATAAAGGGAGTGAAAGAGAGGTAGGTGTCAAGGCTAACTTTCTGTGTTGCCCAACTTCACACATGGTGGTACAATTTACTGACTGAACTAAGGAATACTGGACAAGGGACCACATTTGAAAAAGAAGGTCGAGAACTGAGACTCAAAACTTGGCAAATTTGAGGTACCTTTGAACTATATAGTTATCCACTGGGAAGGGACCAAAAGGTGCCCCAACTCTCCTCCTTCAAAGATTCATTACTGGGCTTCCCTGGTGGCGCAGTGGTTGAGAATCTGCCTGCCAATGCAGGGGACACGGGTTCGTGCCCTGGTCTGGGAAGATCCTACATGCCGCGGAGCAACTGGGCCCGTGAGCCACAATTGCTGAGCCTGCGCGTCTGGAGCCTGTGCTCCGCAACAAGAGAGGCCGCGACAGTGAGAGGCCCGCGCACCGCGATGAAGAGTGGCCCCCACATGCCGCAACTAGAGAAAAGCCCTCACACAGAAACGAAGACCCAGCACAGCCATAAATAAATAAATAAAAAAAAAAAAAAAAAAAACCAGTAACTATTTCTCTGAAAATCTTAAAAAAAAAAAAAAAAAAAGAAAAAAGAAAAATTCATTACTGTGTGTATTCCAACCTCTAATGCTGTTCCATCAGTCAAAAGTCCTGATAGCATGTCCCAGCAAGGCCACTTCTAAATTTTTACCAAGAGGAAATGAAAGTATATCATCCACACAAAGACTTGTAGACAAATATTCCTAACAGATTTAGTTATAAAAGACAAGACTGGAAACAACCCAAATGCCCATCAGGAAGTGCAAAGTTAAATTGTGGTATATTCTTGTAGTGGAATACTATTCAGCCACAAATAAATAAGTGAATAAATGGAGTAAACTATTGATATGTTCAACAACATGAATGAATCTCAAAATCATTATGCTGAGTAAAATAACCCAGACCAAGAAAAAAAAAAGCATGGTGCCATTTTTATAAAATTCTAGAAAATGTAAACTAATATATAGTGAGTAAAGCATAGAGAGAAGAAAGAATTGCAAAGCTGCACAAGAAAACATTGGGAATTATAACATATTTGGTATTTTGATTGGGATGATGGGTTTGTGGGTCTACGCATATATTAAAACTCACAGTATTTAGTATACTTTAAATATGAACAATGTATTGTGTGTAAATTGTACCTCAATAAAGTTATTAAAAAGTCAAACTGTTACCCCTGATCACCTGCTTCCAACCAGGTGAGCTCTCATTCCCTGTTCTATGTCCCATCATAATAACCTGTTTGATAATTAGCAGCAAACCTGTTTGCTCCTTCTCTCCCTATGGATTTCCAGCTGGGCGCCAAAAGAGATTAAGCCCCTTTTGTTCCATGTGTTTCTTACAAACCTAACACAGTGAATGAAAGGATGAAGCATTGGTAGTCTCACTCATGCTGGTAAACATCTGAGAATGAACGTCTTTTCCTATGAAATCAGGTCCTCTGAGGACAGGGCAATAGGGGATGGATCAATGGTGGATACTAGGAAAGGTGTCTGCTTACTGTGCTCTGGTATGCAAGTGAGGGACAGGAGGGTAAACAGGAGAGGGAGTGAGATAGTTAGGAAACAATGCTTTAACTTGAGACACATGTAGAAACCAGTAGAGAAAAATCTACATGGAGGTGGAATACAATGTAAAAACTATCCCATTTAATTTATGCTACCTATGAGACACCAAAGAACAATGCTTACATTTTAGGAATGGTGTTGGAAGTGCAAATTGAGAGGGAGATTTTATGCATATGTTAGATGCAGCCCTCAGGGAACACCCATTCTGTAATGAAGCGATGTCACATCACTTTGGGGTTTCACTGTCATTCAGCTTCACTCTGAGCTCACTGCCCTCAGGAAGCTAGTAGGTTAGACGCTTTAATCGAGAAGGGAAAGCTTTGAGTCCTGGGAGATATTCCTGTAGCTGAGAGTTTAATTTTAACTAAATGGAAACGGCTCATGAAATAAAAGCAAGATTGAGCCTTTATGGAACGTTTTAGGATTGTATATGGTGGCAGTCCCAAGATGAAAAACCAGGGTCCAAAAGTAATCTTAAAAAGATGCCTGTAGGGTCACTTAAAGCATCTGAAATGACCTACCATGGAAAATAAAATCCTAATGGGCAAATTCTTGTGCTGTATATATACATACAAATGGAAAGTTAAATAGTTATCTAGCTGTTTTTAGGTGTTCAGTTTTATGCAAACTTGATGTTATTGTTAACAGTATTTTTGTAGGGCCCTCATTGCATACCATTTTAATTAAATTTTTATTTATTTAGCTACTGTGTTCACTGCCACGGAGCTGTAAATTATAATTTAAGATATAATCATGTCCTGATTTCAAGGATTAGCCTCTCCCTGCGCTACTTAAATAATACTTAAATAATATGATAGAAATTCTGTGAATCAACACTCAACTGAAAGATATGAACAGTGTTTCAAGGGGGTTGGAAGAAGAGAGATCTATGTAAGCAATATGGAATAAGTAACTTTGCAAAGAAGAGATGGGCTTTGAGGTTACTCTTGAAGGATTCTTGAACTGGGGAAGTGATATAAGATAGAGAAGGGCATCCACATAGGAGAACACGAGGAGTACAAGAGAGATACCACAGAAAGCTCTCAGGTTTCCCTCCTTGTTAAAAAAAAAAAAAAATCTTATGGTTTCTGAGTTTGTTCAAAGTCTAAGAAAAACATGAGCATAGCAGGGCTTCTCTATAATGGTGTAATGATCTAACCTGAATTAGAAACCACCTCAGGACAGAGAGAGGGTAAAAAGGCATCAATTTCTCATTGTCTCCCATCAACACCCATTGTAGACATAGTTCATAGATTAAAACCCTTTTTGACTGTGGACCTCAGACTTGACTGCCTGGGAATATGGTGTTCCACAGCACAGGCTAGTTTTATCTGTTTCTGGATTTATTTTTATGTTTATTTTAAACTTCTGTAGTGAGAGATACTCTAGCAGGGTACTAAATATCAAAATGGAATTAGTCTTTACTAATGGCTTTAAAATTAATCTAGGTTCGGGATTATAAAATTATAGATATTAGTATTTCCCTACTGTGTGATGAAAGCAATCCATGCTATACCATGCATTTAAGAAATGTCACCACACAAATCCCAAGATGGTCTTCCTCCATAATTCCAATAGCCAAATCCTTCAGGAACAGACTGCCATCCTCTTCTTAAATAATAATGTTATATATAGTACTATTCTTTTTTTTTTGGGGCGGGGGGAAACAGCTCTTATTTATTCCTAGTTCTGAGTTCTGACACCTGATGCTTTGCCGTACTTAAAATGGGCTAGTTCTCATTCAGCTTCCCTATCAGCCACACCACCATCCAACATGTACTAAGCTCTGCCATGTATCAGGCAGTTAGAAGACCTATGGATGCAAGGAATGTCCCTGCCCTCTAGGAAATTATAATCTGACTGGGGAGAGAAGAAAGGTATATACATACACACACACACACACACACACACACACACACACACATATTTTTTGGGGGTGGGTAGGGCAAAAGTGAAAATAACAAAGTAATCAAAAAAGAATGGGTAAATTTAAAAAACAGCCTTAGGACAACTTGCTCTCCTCCTGCAAGGAAACAAAATTAAATGCCTACCTCAGACCATGCACACATACACAAAAATTCCAAGGATATAAATGTTAAAACAAAAGTATAAAAGTATTAAAAGAAATATAGGAAATAAAAAATCAGAGAAAGTTTCACTAAGCAAGACATAAAAGCCAGAAATCATAAACGAAAAGACTGATACATTTGACTACATAAAAATATAAAACTTCTTATAATCAAAGACATGAAGACTGCATTAAAAGATGGGCAATGGGAGGAGCTTCAAGATGGCGGAAAAGTAAGACGTGGAGATCACCTTCCTCCCCACAAATACATCAGAAATACTAGAGTACTATTCTTTAGAGTTGCTTGACGGTTTGTTTTTCTTGTTTTCTTTTTTTTTTTTTTTTTTTTGATGTTAACTATAACAGGCCAAGTAGGAGGCATAATCAATATGAGAGGAAGATCAACTTGCCTAAGGCCACAAATACCGCAAATAAAAGAAAATAATTTTAACACGTATTTAATATTTTACAGGTTCTAGGCAAGATTCTATGAACTTTCACATACCTTAAAATCACCATATCGACTGTGTGAAGAGAATATTATTAGCCCCATTTTATGGATGAGGAGACCGAGGCTCAGTAAGATTAAAAGCAACAGAACACAGATATAAACTCAGGTCATCTGACCCCAATCCCAATATTCTGTCTACTGTATTATACTGTCTCTTCTTTACAATCATAGCAATCACAGTGATTAAAGTAACATGTATTAGGTACTTGCTCTATGCCATCTTCTCTGCTAAATGTTTTATATAAATCATCTCATTCCCAGCATTATGTCCTTAGAAAGGAATATCACTGGCTAACATTCACAGATTCAGAAACAGGTTGATCAAGGTCACATAGCTGATAAGTAACCCAGCTAGAACTTGAACTCTGAGTTTAGAACTAACACTCTTTATTAATATATTTTGCTGCCTCTTAAAGGATAGTGCAATACTAAAAGTGAATTCAGTTACAGGTATTTGGACCTTATTCAGGCAGTATCTATGTGATAAGGTGAGGGAGAAAATCCATTCTCTTGGGGAATCAGACAGCAAGCACATACTGAAATCTCATTAGAAATTAGTTACAGGAAATAATACGTTTAAATTTTTCAGTATATCATCCTCCTCCACAAAAAGGACACTTCCATTTTCGCTTAATATCCTATCCTTAATTAGCAATGACAAGAGCCTCAATTATGGATTGCTTTCTATATGTGCCTAAAATCATGCTTAGCACTTTATATAAAATATCTCATTTAATCCTCACAACCAGACTATTAAGTCTATGACTTCTTCCTGTGAATCAAGGGAACAGTATACAAAGCTCAAAGAACTCAAACAGGTACTAACCTGCCTAGTTAAGGGGAGCAGAGCAATTCTGGCCCACAAACACCTTGGAAGCTAATCATCTCTGCCTTTCACTTGGAAGCTAATCATCTCTGCCTTTCACATGGAAGCCACAGTTGTGAGATTATTCAGCAGTCACCTGGTGAGATGTAATGCATGGATTTGATATGACTGTGGGAAATGTGCTATAAAAATAAACCCAGTGTGCCTTGCTTGTTGTGCCGAAGAAACCTCCCTGGACAGTGTGAGTGGATAAAATATTGAAGAAATATTGCTGCCCATGATTAGAGTTAGAGGGATGGAAAAAAATGAAGCATATATTTGAGAAGGGGATAAACGGCCACAGACTTCCTTACTTTTGTCAAGAGAATGTGAGCAATTCAGCAAAGAGCTCACTAGCCTTCCTCTGTGTAAAACTACTGCTAGATGTTAGCTTGCCAGGGCTGCATGACCCAGCACCTCCTGCATGTATACCTTGTCAATGGAATGTGAGCAAAGGTAATGAATGTCACTTCTAGGATGGAGTGATTAAGAGCAGAGCCTCTACACCCTTTTCTCCTGTCTTCCAACTACATTCCAAAGGCTTTGAGGCCCTAGGATATAGCAGAGTCAGGACATAGAAGAAGCCTGGGTTCCTAATTCACTTCATGGAGAAACGTTCCCAGAAAATAAAAAATAGCATGTTGGATTATGTCCTTAAAAGCACAAACTCTATTAGATAGATTTCCATCTTGGGCAGGTAAATACTCAAATACATAATAAGACTGAATAAAATATTTTTCTCCTGATATTCTGTTCATAAGACTACAATGATACTTGTCCAACTGTACAATAATCATGTGTTAACCTCTATGACTCCCCTCAAGACTGGGAGAGCCTCCAAGGTAATGATAATGACTTTTTCACCTCTCCAGCTCAGCACCTAGATCAATACCAGGTATAGTATCCACAGTAACAAATATTTTGTGAATACATGGATGAATGTGTAAATAGATGAATACAAGTATGAATAAATGAGTGGAGAGACTAGAGTATACAGAGAATAAAACGATCATTTTCATAACAAGACCACAAAAATTACTTTCCATTTGACTTTAGAATGCATTTTTGAACTTATATTTAAGTGTGGGTGTGTCCAAATCAATTCAAAATCATTCAAATAATAGAATTAAGTCAAACCATCAGAGGTTAAAAAAAAAAAAAGAAAAAAGCTTGTCTCTTTTGTTCTTCATCCTCAGTTTCTCTCCCTAAACCTTTCTGGCTTAGGCAAAGCACCAACCTAACTTGAATTGTCCTTTTTCATTCAAAGTGTGTTACCTTCCTGCTGAGTGTCTTAAGTAAAAGATAAAGAATAAATATGTTCTCGGCTCCTGTGAGGCTTCAGGTTTAATCTAGATAAAGAAAGGGTAAAATAGAGAAGTTTGCCATTTTCTATATTACTTTCAAACTTCTTCAAGGCTGTTTTAAGTCACATACCCGAATCAGAGGGTACCAAGCAGTCTGCTTAGGTATACAGTTCGGAATCTAATGTTTATAAGTGGAACATGAGATAATGATCCCCTCAACCCTTGGGGCTGCCAGGTACAGCCTGGGTTACCCAGAACCCTGGAACTATTCACATTCAGCCACAAATAGCCTCTCTAGGGTCTCCCAGGAAGGTTACCCAAGAGAGACAGAGTCAGATAAAAGGTCAAAAGTGGTCTCGGATGGCAGACACAGTGAGAAACGCCACACCCATGGGTCCATCAAAGTTCTCTCGCCATGCAACCAGCGGGCATCAACTTGTGCAACAGCCAGCGGCGAATATGCCAATGCTCATGGTGAACAAGAGACCGCTAGGATTGCTATAAGAACTAATGATCCAGAGCAAAGATACAGCAGGTCGGGGGTGGGAGTTCCAGGAGACCTTGTTAGTGTGGGTTTAGGTAGTTACCCTCCCATCTCTGTCTTCATGTAAAGATGATATGACCGCCTAGTGGATGTGGAGGCTCTACCACAGCCTGTGCCTTCTACCATCATTATTGGGACATACCTTATAAAAGCAACCACCAACTTGGAACGAAATCAGTCTCATACACATCATCAGATGATACTACAATGAGTTTTTGTGTGCCAAAGAAAGAAGAAACTAGATTCTTTTAAAAACACTGGCTTGAAAATTTTTGAATGATGATAAAAATGATTAAAATTTTCTTGTCTGATGTGACTATCAAAAATAGATGTTATTAAAACATTGATTAGAATTACAGTCACAACTTCAAGAGTAAGATCTGGTAAACACAACAAAACAAACAAAAAAACCAAAAAAACACTTATGTTTGTGGAAGCAAGCACAAGTTTCTCATTAAAAATCCTGAAAAGCATTACTTGAAAATTATGTAAATTAAGTATCTGATATCTTTCCCAATACTTTATACTTTATTATGGCTAGTTATTTTAAATTTTTATTTATATTAGTTGTTTTACTTTATCATTGTTTAATATAAAGGCTATACAATTTTTACCAAGCTCCATTTAGATCCCCTCTAGTTTATTCTAGTATAGTATACGAGTATCATTTAATAAGTGTGCCATGAAGTAAAAACTGTAAGCAGTAGTACCCAACTATATAAGCAGCATATTAATATTCACAACTAGACAACGTGTTCTAGATTTGAAGGGGGCAGAACCCAGAAGATACCCTTAGCCTACTGATTAGGTAAATATTCAATTTAAGATTATATATTCCCCAGACCACACAAACAAAAAATAAATACCAGTGTAATAATAAGATTTGAGGTCTGTAATTTTATCTAGCAATGTAGCCCTTAAGGCAGCAATCGCTGGTGTTTCATGAATTAATTGCCTACCGTGGAGCTTTTCAACATAGAATACAAATTAATCCCACACACCTTACTATTATAAAATTTACTTACATTTTTCATGACACATGCAGAATCTAAAGATCTATAAATATGGAGTAGATAGGCTTTCCATTTAAATGTGGCATCAATCTATTGCTCTGAGCCCAAAATAACAATGCAGACAACGCTGGTTTAAAAAAAAATCCCAGATTTACTTAATTTTGGCTGTTTGTTCCTTTGCCTAAGTGTTTTTGTTTTTTTTTTTAAATCTTACTCTATAAAGCCAAGCCAAAGTTCTCTATTGGAAGAATCAGATTTTTTGACTGATGGTGAAGCAGATGGATCCCAAAATTAGGAGGTAGGACAACTGGATATTTCTGATTACAACTCTTTCTCAGATTTTTTTGCTTGAGTATGGATCAAGTCACTCCTTATTTGAGCTGGAGTTTTCCTCATCACTAGAATGAAGGTTTTCATTAAATATTTCTGAGTGTTCTTTTGAGCATCATGTGAATTTGTGATCCTGTCTAACTTGTTGCAGAAAAAATTTAAAAGTATATAATCTTAGAAGTATTTATACTAGTTATAAATTCGAACAAAGTAGGGATTTTAAACGCTGAATTATCCTGATTTTATGCCATGCTGCCACTAATAAACAGACAGCAAGTTCCCTGATAGTGATTCTCTATTATGGGATATTGATATATTTTGGGATTTGGAGGTTGGATTGACCTCCCCCTGTTTACAAGACACAACTTTCTGATTTGCTACCTGCTAAGTCTCCTATTCATCTTTCTGTAAGACTTTTTAAACATTAAGCAAAACCCTCATGGGACAGAATTTCCCACAAGTGGCCCACATTTGAACAGTAGAATTCAACTGAGACTTGAAGATGGGCCACACGCAGCACACCCTGCTGACATGTTCCTCTCCCCACGTCCCTCCTTTTCTCACTGCCTGGTAATTGAAGTGTTTTTTTGTCAGTGGTGTCAAAGCCTGTCTCCTAGGCTGTCTTATTATTTTTAAATCCCCAACAAGCCCACCACAGTGATCCAACTCCTTGCACTTTATAGGTGCTCAAGATCTATTTGCCAAGCCAACACATCTCTCTCAGTTTCTCTAGACTTGCAGGTCCTTAACTGCAGACCCCAGGGTGAGTGGGAGACACAGCAGCGGGCCTGGAAGAAACTGTGCATAAACCACAGATTTTTACTTATGCAGCTTTGTGCATTAATTCTGGATAAGCACATGACAGAATGTCATATGTGTGAATTTTATTTGTCAGGTGTGGTGATGGTGAGAAAGAGGCTGGTAATAGCTATGCTGGACCACACTGCATTACAAAAAATCTGATAAATCCAAGCAATTCAGTTCAAAATGGGCAATTAAGGAGAAAAATGCAGTCATTTAACTTGATAATTCTACATGATACATTAAGTCTCTCACAGACTCCACCAAAAGGAAAGCGAAAAGAGTTGAACGAAGGTAGAGGAAGATTTTCTTTAAGGTCCACTACTTGATTTCTTTTACCTCCTAAATATGTGGGAAGCAGTAAAGCATGGTGCTTAGGCCATTGGACTCACCTGATCTTGGAGTTGGGCAGTCTAATTTGTGCACTGGCTGAACAGGTGGATAACTGATCA